>NC_072403.2:169897500-170267500 GCF_028858775.2 Pan troglodytes
TGATAGTCAGTCTGCTAATTGAGACGGCTACTACATGACTGTCAGGTGGGCAGTGTCTATGGTGTAGAGATGCTGGACAAAGGGATGATTCACGTCCCGAGTGGGAGAGTGTGAGATTGCATCATGCTACTCAGAATGGCATGGACTCTAAAACTGATAAATTGTTTATTTCTGGAATTTTCTATTTAATATTTTCCAACCGCATTTGATAGCAGTTCACTGAAACCGAGGAACGTAAAACTGTGGAGGAGGGACTACTTATATTGAAAAGCATTTATGCCTTCACCATTTAGATTAAGGACAAATACATCAACATATGTTAATAGCATAATAATGCTCAGGGTCTGTGAAAGTAAGTTCTGTTTCTTCTGATGATCTTAATAAGTCAAGATAAGATTGAGGAAGGCGTTAAATATTATACAATTTTGTAAGTCATGCATGTGCTTAAGTTAAACAAGTTTGCCATTTAAAGAGGTAAACTAGTTATACATAGAAATATTACCTACTCTTTATGCAAAACTTCACTTCTCGAGGGTGTCAAATCATTCTTTCCCTGGAATTTCTGAAGATTTACATATTTTATTTTTTAATTGTACTTTTCTGTTTTAAAGATGAGGAGCAACACTGTTGAAGATTTACTGCTTTTTTCCCTAAGATGTAATTGTGATTTATATGCAATCAGAGAGGTAGATACTTAAGAATGGGGCCTTAGCTTTTGCATTCTAACTCCCATATGAACTTTTTTTATTGCCAGGGTTTTGTGGATTTTTTTTCCTTCCTATTTTGAACTGTTTTATTCTCTATTGTTGTGCATTTTAGGGTCTAGTTTTTTGGTTTTCATTTTTGCTTAATAAATACAGGTAGTTCTTAGTTCTTATGGCCAGTGTTTTTTTTAATTAGAATGTTTCCTTAATAAATTCTTTGGTTTGGGGTTATTGGTTTGTATTAACTTGGACTGTCTAGGTTGCAAGTGACAAGATGTGGACTGACATTAGTTTAATAAGCTCATGAGGAGATACATTGGCTCCAGTAACAGAGAAGTCTTCCATGGGGAGAATGAGTGTCAAGTTTGTCCTTCAAACAGGACACTGTTTCTCTTTGTCATTCTGTGCTACATTGACTTCGTTTTTCAGACAGACTTTCTCCACACCTCAGCCAGTTAGCCATTGACAGCAATACCAGAGAGAAGGAGCACTGTCCCCAACTCCCATACCAAAGAGCTCTGAGAAAGAATTCTGATTATCCAGTTTCCAAAAGGAAGGGATGTGGGGCAGACAGAATAACAGATATGTACAACATAGGTCAGATAGAATGTGTATGGTCATACTCCTCTCTTTTCTCAGAAGAGGAGGTATGTGTTAAGAATGGATTATGCACATTGTGGGCAGATGTGTGCTTGCACACTTGGTATTCTAGTGTCTAGAGCATTGAATGGAGAGCTTTGAATCCACTAATGTTTATTTTACTGATAAGTAGATTAGTAGTTAATGGAACAGATACGTGAGATTGATGTCTAGTAGCCATTCATGTCATCTGTAATACTTTTTGAAAGGAAGAGATTAGTTGTGGTTGACAATATATATTGAATATATAGTTTGGAGTAATCCACTGACCAGGACTAGGTGGAAATTTAGCTCTTAGAAATAGTTGAAGAATGAGTTCTTGAAGTATAGCTAACAGTGGAAAATGCAGTATAGGAAAATGGACCATTTCTTTCAAAGACCACATGGAAAATAGATGGCAGTTGGGGTTGAGGCCAGCACCTCTGTCTGTTTGGATACTGTTAGTGGTAGACAAGAGGGGTGAGAAGGGGAAAGTGAGAAAACAGGTGGAGGCAAAATGCAAGGATAGGAAAGAGAAAAGAGGGGTGCTGGGAGATGACGCCCAAAAGCTTTCAGTTTAATTGAAGCTTTAGCATCTCTAGGCTGAATGGTTTTTTTATTGACATGTTATACTCATTTGGAGATACGGTTATTAAATCCTTTTTTCTCCAAAATTATTCTCAGTTCAGATTTCTAAGAAGCATCTGTTTGTCTTAATTCAGTGTTTTAGATAAACTTACAAGGTTTATAAACATTTTTCTGTGAGTGTCCTTGTCTGTTTTGTGCTTACAACAGGAGATCTACGACTGGGTAACTTATAAAGAACAGAATTTATTCCTCATAACTGTGGAGGCAGGCGGTTCAAGATCTAGGTGCTGGCAGGGTAGGGCCCGGCTCTGCTTCCAAGATGGCGCCTTGAGTGCTGCCTCCTCCAGGGGTAAGGGTGTTGTGTCCTGACACAGCAGACGGGTGAGCGAGAGTAAACCCACTCCCACGAGCCCTTTTTGTAGCAGTGTTGATCCCCTCTTGAGGACAAAGCCTCGGTGACCTAAACACCCCCCATTTGCCGCACCTCCCAATACCACTGCCTTGGGGGTTCAGTTTCAACATGAGTTTTGGAGGGTCCAAACCCTCTAACCTTAGCAGTGAGTAAGTGCTTAGTAATATTTAAGTGTGTGAGGCTGTTTCCATTTCTTTCTTTCTCACTTGTTTCACATTCTGCTTCACTACATTCTAAGTTTAGTAAACAAGAGGCTTAGGTATTCTATATTTGGAAACTAATTGGATTCAGCTGGATTTTTAAAAATTTCAGCAGGATTCTTGAGGACCAATAACACAACAGCAGGTTCCTCGTGCCCGTGAGTGTGGCTTTGCTTCTCCCGGGCTCCCCTCTGAGGGCTCGCTTCCTTCCAGCCCGTCCCCTGCCCGCATTTCTGTCCTGTCTGTCCTCATGGCAGGAAGGATCCAGGTTGATGCAACGTGTTTTTAAAAAACACCAGCCGGGCATGGTGGCTCACACCTGTAATCCCAGTATTTTGGGAGGCCGAGGCGGGCAGATCATGAGGTCAACAGATCGAGACCATCCTGGCCAACGTGGTGAAACCTCGTCTCTACCAAAAATACAAAAATTAGCTGGGTGTGGTGGCGCATGCCTGTAATCCCAGCTACTCGGGAGGCCGAGGCAGGAGAATTGCTTGAATCCAGGAGGCAGAGGTTGCAGTGAGCTGAGACTTGCCACTGCACTTTAGCCTGGCGACAGAGAGAGACTCTGGCTCAAACAAAACAAAACAAAAACTACCGCAGCCAGGCATGGTGGCTCACGCCTGTAATCCCACACTTTGGGAAGCCAAGGCGGGTGGATCACCTGAGGTGAGGAGTTTGAGACCAGCCTGACCAACATGGTGAAACCCTGTCACTACTAAAAATACAAAAATTAGCCAAGTGTGGTGGTAGGCGCCTGTAGTCCCAGCTACTTGGGAGGCTGAGGCAGGAGAATCGCTTGAACCCAGGAGGCAGAGGTTGCAGTGAGCCCAAATGGCATCACTGCACTCCAGCCTGGGCAACAAGAGCGAAACAGTCTCAGGAAAAAAAAAAAAAAAAACACCACATAACATGACAAGCAGAATTCTGTCCACTTTTGCAGCCATGTAGGCAAAACACCTCAGCATGGCTGCTTTGTTCTTCATGACGCCGTGAGGGAGCTGTCCTGCTGGCCTGGGCGCCCTGCCATGATCTCCACTCGGGTCCCAGCCTCCAAGGATGGAGGTGGGGAGCTTCTGGGATGTCTTGACTCACAGGCTTTCCCACCGTTTGTTTATTCCCAACAGTTTACTAGGAGAAATTTCAGACATGGAGAAAGGTTGGAATTGAATACCATAGATCCACCATCTAGATTCAGTACCTGCTTTGTCACATATTCGTCCATCAGTCCATCTTACTATTTTTTATGTATTTCAAGATAGCATTTTGGCTTTTTTTTCTTAGTCTGTTATCACTAAATATGAACCTTTATTCTCATTAAAATAATTTCAGGCATCATTAAGCAAATACATAGAAAGGGCAATGGCCAACAAAAGGGCCTTTCAAGTTCTTGCCATATGGTGGGTGTTCAGTAAATATTGTTAAATTAGTGCACTTGCATTAGCCCTGTTAGACTAGCCCTGTCGCTAAACTCGAATTTGCCTTTGAGGACAAACAATTACTTTTAAACCATGTGTTTCCTAGGCGCATGTGATCCCCAGTTTATAGGATGGACTTGAGGAAGATAGTCTGTGAAAGACAATCACTTAGAATTTGAAAAGGATTTAAATTATGTATTATATATTATAAAGGTATATATAAAACATTTTAAACACATACCTTGTTTTTACCACGGTGATTCTCTCTTGGGATACATGCACAGCAGTGTTCCAAGGAGTCAGTGTTTCTGGACCCTGTCTCAAGGATCCTCTTGAGGAAGAGCCTGCAAGAGCAGTCCCTCCTTACTCCAGCCAGAACAGCTTTGTCCTAGATTAAAATTTCATTTAGGGCTGGTCATAGTGGCTCACACCTGTAACCCAAATACTTTGAGAGGAAGATCTCTTGAGCCCAGGAGTTTGAGACCAGCCTAGGCAACATGGTGAAACCTTATCTCTACAAAAAATACAAAAATTAGCTGGGCAGGGTGGCATGTGCCTGTAGTCCCAGCTACTGGGGAGGCTGAGGTGGGAGGATTGCTTGAGCCTGGTAGGTCGAGGCTGCAGTGAGCCATGATGGCACCACTGCACTCCAGCCTGGGTGACAGAGTGAAACTCTGTCTGGAAAAATAAATAAATAAAAGCTTTTATTTTAAGGAAACGTTTTAAAATCATGGCTGTTTAGGTAACTCGACCAGCACACACTGCCCTATGTAAGTCTTGGTATGGTGGAAGAATACCCAAATCTTAAATTTCTGAGTTAATGTGGCTAAAGATGCTGCATTATCATTCTTATTAGATAAGGAGCAGTGAACATTTTAATAGCAAGCGATTCTTCTAAAGATGTGTGAATCTTAGATGTGTGTGCGTGTATGTATGTCTCTGTCTTCAGTTTCTGAGAGTCAGTGTTGCCAGAATGAACAGTTTGTGTATTTCCACTTCTTACTTCCTAAGAGAAAGAAGATAGTCTGTTGTTGTTGTTGTTGTTAATGAAATAGGTGTTTGTTTGTTTGTTTTTTTAAGAGACAGCAGGGTCTCACTGTCGTGCAGGCTGGAGTGCAGTGGCATGATCCTGGCTTACTGTAACTTTGACCTCCTGGGCTCAAGCAATCCTCCCGCCTCAGTCTTTTCAGTAGCTGGTACTACAGGTGCTGGCTACAATGCCCAGCTAATTTTTCTTTAATTTTTTGGTAGAGATGGAATCTCGCTTTGTTGCTCAGGCTGGTCTCGAACCCCTGGCCTCAAGCAATCCTCCTGCTATTTAGTCTCCCAAGTAGCAGGGATTGCAGGTGTGAGCTGCTGCACTCAACCAAAATAGGTATATTTCGAGTAACTTTTTTAGGGCTGATCTCTAAATGCAATGTGGGCAGCTGCCAGAAACCTTCCCTGCCTCCGGAACAGAACAGGGCTATCACCGTTGGTGTTATTCTTCCTCAGAGTAGAGCAGATGAGTCATTTTGGTAATGTCTTCCTTTCTTCCAAAACAGCCACAGCCACTATCATGTTTGTACCAGCATGCTTAGAAAGTGAACTGTACACCTTTTGTGTTTTTACTACTCTGTTTGTGTTTGTAACATCCTCTTTTCCTCTCCACTCCTGATAGGCTCGGGTTATGTATGATTTTGCTGCTGAACCTGGAAATAATGAACTGACGGTTAATGAAGGAGAAATCATCACAATCACAAATCCGGTAAGAAAACTGTACATTCGAGTCTGATTGTCCCATGTGGACTTATTTTTAACAAATCCGGTAAGAGAACTGTACATGCGAGTCTGATTGTCCCATGTGGACTTATTTTTAAGATTTTATTTTTTTGTAAGTTAATCATTCAAACCCACATGATTTTTTTCCTGTTGCTTATGAAATATTGATGGTGAAGTAAGAAGCTGTTATATAAATACAGGAAAAAAGTTCCCTAAAGACAGTTATGTATGTAATTGAGTTTATTATGTCTGCTTATTTTGTATCTTCTTCGATATGTTTATCTTACAATTTTTTAAATTACTTACAACCTTTTAGGTACCCCATAGTTGTCCTGGAACATGGTTCAGTGTGTTTACCCCTAGCACGATAATACTGTATCTCTAGAATAAGTAAAAGATGATGGTGATTTTCCTAAATGTCTTAACTGATTGATCCTATCATCATTTTTCTAAGCTCTTTTCCTAAATCAGATTAGGTTGCCAGAAAGCAATATACTTAGACCAGCTCCTGTGGAGTTAGCTCAGCTCCCAGTGGAGTTCTCTTTGCTGAATTACAAGTTATTGCCTCAGCTTTTATTCAAACAAGAAGCAACTCTATGTGTAAAAAGCATTTCTGCATCTTTACCAAACCCTGTTTGAAATTGTGTACATATACATACACACATGCATCTTCAGGTACACTCATATGTATACATATGTACACATACATACACTCATCTTCAGATGTGTGTCTCTGCTTATATAACTGGGTTTATTATGCCCTCCCAGAGAAGCATCTATGTGATCTCTTATCTCAGGTTCTTTCTCCTGGAGATTGGGTACATTTTGTTTCATGAAGTCAAATCTTTATAGACTGTTGGATTTCTGTTATGGTCTGTGTTGTCAGGAAGCTTAGAGGCAAACATAATATTCATTTGTGTCCAATCTTCTTTGCCCAAGATTCTGTTACAGTTTTTTCCATTATTTCTGTGTGATACTTGTCTCATTACGTTTAATTGTCCTTTTTACATGTAACTTTATTGTAACTGTTCTTAAAATATGTAGCAAAATTATGAGATGAACATCATTTGAAATAATGTAACAAAAATTGTATCAATTAATAGTATTTCATTGCAGGCTCATATAGATGGAGAAGGAACAAAAGCAGATAGGGAGAATTTGTCTTTGTAAACTGAGTAAAACTTGAACCCATCGTTACCTGCTTTCTTCACCTGGCTGATTTCGTGACACTGCCCTGTGCATGCCTGTCCTTGGTCCACGCCTCCGCCTCTGGGCCCCACACTGCAACGTGTCTCTTCTGTGTCCTCTCCCTCGTGACCGTCACTCATACTTAATGTGTGTGCAGTCTTGGGAGAGGTACCCTGGAGATACAAAGACAGGAAACCTGGCCCTCGCCCTGTGCTCCTTGTTTTCCAGAGAGGTCTGCATGCCAGTGTTTCTTACTGAATGTTTCCAGAAGGGAACTTGTTGTGTCTGTGCTGTAGAACACGTTGGATCCCACACACCTCTCCCTGGCCTCGCTGGCTGTCCTCTTGTGTCCCTCCCCTCTCTGCCTCACGAGTGTTGGGGTTCCCACGTCATTCCACCTTCAGCCCATTTCCTTACACTATGCGGTCTCAGATTTTTGTATTGCCATCTCTGTGGTGATGACTTTAAACCTGTATCTGCAGCTTCCCCCTGTGGCTCCAGCCTCAGAGGAGGCCAGACACCTTCACCTAGTTTTTTCACAAGCACTTCACACTGACCACGTCCAGACTCAGCTCATCACCCATGCGATGCTCAGCCTACTCCTACTTCTCTGTATTTCTGTTGCGGCGCCTTTCCATTCAGTGAACCAAGGCCCCCAAAGCT
This sequence comes from Pan troglodytes, assembly GCF_028858775.2. Classification (NCBI taxonomy): domain Eukaryota; kingdom Metazoa; phylum Chordata; class Mammalia; order Primates; family Hominidae; genus Pan; species Pan troglodytes. The sequence goes on from NC_072403.2 coordinate 169,905,053, forward strand.
AAGTCACTTAAAGCCATTGGTTTCTCTCCCTAGAGTTTTACTCCGTCCAGCCTCTTCTCTCCACCCTGCGCTTCCTGCCAGCGCCCTGAGCTAAGCTCTCATCCTCTTGCCTGGACCATGCACCTTCCTCACTGGCCTTCCCTCAAGCCCAGGGTCTGTCTAAACGGCCAGTGTGGCCAGGTCACTCCTCGCTGGCAGCATTTTCTGTCAGCTGTAGGTCTGTGAGACACCCCACCATGGGCCCCATCAGACCTCGCCAGCCTTTCCCTGTGCACGTGCACAGGCACACACACGTGCACCCATGTACGTACTCTCACGCAGTCTCTCACATTATGCATACCCCCACACACACTCGCACACACCCTTATGTGTGCACATGCACACACATGCGCACACACCCTCGCACCCTCATACACCTCTCATGCTCTCATACACTTTACATACTCTTTCACGTGCGCACTTTTACACACACGTACCTTCTCACTCTCACCTCTCATGCACACCCACAGTCGCATGCTCACACACATAGGCAGCACTCACACGTGTGAGCACGCACACACACCCTCTTCACTCTCACTTGCCCTCACCCGCACTCATGCTGTCACACATACACCTGCACTCACACATGTGAGCACACACACCCCTCACTCACCTGCTCTCATGCACACCCACACTCATGCTCTCACACATACACATATGCACTCACACATGCAAGCACACACACCCCCTCAGACACTCTCACCTGCTCTCTCACATCCCCATGCTCATGCTCTCACATATGCACTCACGTGTGAGCACGCACACACACCTACTCTCTCACCTGCGCTCACTCACACTCATGCTCTCACACAGATGCAGCACTCACCCGTGTGAGTGCACGTACCCCTCAGACACTGTCACCTACTCTCACACACGCACACTCACATGCTGTCACACAGATGCAGCACTCACCCGTGCAAGCACATACACCCTGCAGATAGTCTCACCTGCTCTCACACATACATGCACTCACCTGTGCAAGCACGCACACCCCTCAGACACTCTCACCTGCTCTCACACATATATGCACTCACCCGTGCAAGCACACACACCCCTCAGACACTCTCACCTGCCCTCACACATACCCACACTCTCCTGCTCTCACACAGATGCAGCACTCACCCGTGCAAGCACGCACACACCCCTCAGACACACTCACCTGCTGTCATGCACACGCACACTCGCATGCTCACACAGAGCTCCTGTGGAAGGAGAGAGTGAGAACTGTGGCAGTGCCAAGATCGAGGAGGGAGAATGAGGAACGGCAGAAGTGATGGTAGTTTTTGAATAGTGAGCATATTTATAAAACGTACTTTATATGTCTTGGATTGAAAAAAGAATCGGCCAGGTGCAGTGGCTTACACTTGTAATCCCAGCACTTTTGGAGGCCGAGGCGGGTGGATCGCTTTGAGCTCAGCAGTTCAAGACCAGCCTTAGTAACATGGCAAAACCTCATCTCTACAAAAAATACAAAAATTTAGCCGGGTGTGGTAGTGCGTGCCTGTAATCCCAGCTACTTGGGAGACTGAGGTGGGAGGGTCACTTGAGCCCAGGAGTTCCAGGCTGCAGTGAGCCAAGATGGCGCCACTGCATGTCAGCTTGGGAGACAAAATGAGACAGTGTCTCAAAAAAAAGAAAATCACCGGGTAGAAAAAGATTATGTAGTAATTTTGTATAATATGCTAGGTGTGCATGTTCTCATTCATAGGTGGGAATTGAACAATGAGAACACTTGGACACAGGGCGGGGAACGTCGCACACCAGGGCGTGTCGTCGGGTGGGAGGAGGGGGGAGGGATAGCATTAGGAGATATACCTAATGTAAATGACAAGTTAATGGGTGCAGCACACCAACATGGCACATGTATACCTATGTAACAAACCTGCACGTTGTGCACATGTACCCTAGAACTTAAAGTATAATAATAATTTTTAAAAATTTTAAAAAATGCTAGATGTGTATAAGTTAAATAGATTCAGTTTTAATCATAGCAGAGATTAAAGATTCTTCAGTCTTACCTTTTTTTTTTTTCTATTTTGCAGACAGGCTCTCACCCTGTCACCCAGGCTGGAGTGAGGTGGTGTGATCTTGGCTCACTGTAACCTCTGCCTTCTGGGTTTAAGCAATTCTCATGCCCCAGCCTCCCGAGTAGCTGGGATTACAGGTGTGAGCCACTGTACCCAGCCTCATCTAATTTCTTTATTGAAGTATTTAATTTTTCTTGGTAAAATAGCAACTTGTCCTCAAGTTGCTATTGTGGTCAGAAAGTGACAAAAGTTGTGGCTTAAAGTGATTTTTTAAGAGAATGTGATTATTCAGATTCAGATTATTAACTAATTAGGGCATTATTTTAAAACTGTAAAAACTCTTACTATGTTAAGATGAGAAAGTGGGACCTGCCACTTAACATTGTTAATAATTAATAATATTAATATCAACATTAATAGTTTAATATTTAGATAAAGTTTCTTCCAAGGATAGCAACTTCTATTCTGAATAAAAGTTACAATTTTTCCTTTGATCATAGATTGAAATGGCAATACTGGGATATAGAGTTCTACTTTATTACTTAGTTTATTAATATTATTTATCCAGAAGAACTGAGGAACCATGGATCAGTTCACTTTTTCTGCATAACAATCCTAAAACTTACTAGTTTAACCCAGTAACCATTTGTTACTGCTTAGGAACCTACAAGTCAGCTTGATGGTTCTCCTGAGCTGCACTGCGTGTGTCTGCAATCACTGGACCCTGCTGGGGACTGACTGGTCTAAGGTAGCCTCACTCATGAGTCTGCCAGTTCTCTGGGTTGGCTGGCTTTGAATGGGGCAACAGGGAGACTGGGTCTCTGTCATCATCTAGCAACCCACATTAATTCGTATAGCGACTTGGGTGCCAGAAGAGTCAGCTGAAGTGTGCAGAAGCCCTTGAGGCAAGGTTCTGGATTCCCTGGAGGATTTCCACTTGATTCTGTTGACCAGCGAGGTGGCAGAGGGCAGATTCCAGGCCTGGGATGCGCATCCCACCGCTTCACATTCAGAGCTGCAAGCCGCTTTTATCATCTGCCACAGACCAGTACACAGACAAGACGAGGGTCATCTAATCATCAGCTGTTTTCAATCTTTGATCACTTATTATTGAAGTTTGATTTTTCTTGTTTTTAGGTTACATCATTTTCTGAAGTAAAGAGAAGGCTTAAGAATTTAAGATTTTGAACGGTGTTCTGTAGGAATGAAAAGCTTAATGTTAATTGCTTTTTTTATGTATAACAATTCCTCCACACAAAATTTCTCCAGGAAATCTCAACTGTAATCTTTTTTTTTTTTTTTTTTTTTTTTTTTGGTGACTTATTAGGATGTAGGTGGAGGATGGCTGGAAGGAAGAAACATCAAAGGAGAACGAGGGCTGGTTCCCACAGACTACGTTGAAGTAAGAGCTTCCTGTCATTCATTCATTAGAGCTCATCTTTGTCAGGCATCTTTTTATGAATTATCAACTTACAGGAAGTCAGCAACTTTTTGCAAAACAAAATTTCCATTGTAAATATAATAAATGTTAACTATATAAAATATGGAAACTACATTGAAATAGAACTAAGAAAAATATTACCTGTAGACCCAAGCTTCAAAGAATGACTACAAATATTTAGGTTAAGTTTCTTCCAGGGATAGCAACTTTTAATTGGTCTGAATAAAAGTTAGTATTTTTCCTTTGCTAATATTATCTATATTATAAATATATAAATATATTATAAATTGTATAAATTCAATAAGATATATGAAATTATATATCAATATATCTGTTAATATATACATTTAAAATATATATTTATATTTTTATAAGCAAAATATATAAATTTTATAAAATGTATTATAAATTATATAAATTATAAATATAGATATATATTTATAATATGACACATATAACGTATTTTTCCTTTGCTGATATTGCTGCCGTCTATAATATTGTTTATTGTACAATAGACTCACAGTTTAAATAGATTTTTTTAAGTGCATATCTCAGTTCCTTCTCCCATTCCCATAGACAGAGGGGTGTCTTGGGGGAGCTGCTGTGGGGATCTCCTGGGTAGAGCTGTTAGGATGGGTACCCAGGAGAGCAACACAGCAGCCTGGGCTGGTCCTGCCTGGGACACCCCCAAGCTGAGCCAACCACCTGGCGCCCCCTGCTGGTCCCTCCAAACCGAGCATGTGAAGGTTCTTGGTAAGCTTGTCTTTCATGTTGGGTGACAGAAAGAAGCAAAGGTTTCCTGATGCCCTGTGAGTACAACTGGAGCTAGATCAAGAATAAAGGTACCTTTGGTTCACCTCCAGGAGAAAAGAATTCCCCCCAGAGGATGTTTACCTGGGACCTGTCTGCAGAGTGAGATCTAAGGCCGTCCTTCTGTTGTTGATAGACAGTGAGAGTGGGGAGTCATGACCCCTCAGAGAATCCGATGCAATCTCTAGGCTTTCCCTCAGAAACGTGTGCCCATGCACACACCACAGCCTTTTCCATACAACTGCAACCCCCTATTCACAGGCCCCTGGCCTCACTCCGTAGGTCTTATGTTGAAGTCTTGTTTTACTTGTATGCACTTTGCATCCAGGAGCCCACAAATTGACAAGATTGAGAAAAATCTGAGAATTTAAGTTGATATTGGCAGTAATTGGATTTTCTAGGATTCTGCTTATATAAAGGAATAGTGATTACAGATATTCTTGGGTTTGCTTACCTTTAAGAATATAAAACCCCCTCTATTAGAAATAGATCCTGCAGGCAGAAAATCAGTAAGGACGTGGTTGAACTCAGCACCATCAATAAATTGATGTCCACTTAGGGACGTCTACAGACTGCTTCATCAAACCACAGCAGCATACCCATTCTTTTCAAGCTTACATGGAACATTCTCCAAGACAGACCACATATTCTGAGCCATAAAACATACCTCAACATGTTTGAAAGAAATCATACAGTGTCTGCCCTGAGACCACAATGGAATCACACTAGAAATCAAAACAGAAAGATAGATGGAAAATCTGTAAATACTTAGAGATTGAACAATCCACTTCTAAATAATGCATGGATCAAAGAAGAAATCTCGAGAAATTAAAAAATAGTTTGAACTAAATAAAAATGAAAATACAACCCATCAAAATATGAGTATGCGGCAAAAGCAGTGCTTACAGAGAAATTTGTAGCATTGAAGAATATAAACCCTTTTTGACAATTCTTGCTTGCCCTCAAAGACTCCCTGAAGTGACCGTAATCCATGAAAATAATTGCGGCTCTTTCTCCTATTCAGATTTTACCCAGTGATGGAAAAGATCAATTTTCTTGTGGAAATTCAGTGGCTGACCAAGCCTTCCTTGATTCTCTCTCAGCCAGCACAGCTCAGGCCAGTTCGTCGGCTGCCAGCAATAATCACCAGGTACGTCTCACTTCCTCCTTCTGGATGTGGCTGGCTTTACGGAAAACAGAGCATATTTGTGAAGGCTTGTGATGCATTATAGCTATTGCCATTCCCCAAAAGCATAAACAGAGTCGCTTTTAGGTTGTTCTGTGGCATTTCTGTTGGGTACTAACAAAGAACTCACCTGTTAAGCCTGATAATGACTGTTTGCAAAATTTATTATAAGAGAAAAGGCAGGGTATTAATTGAGGGTTGCTTTTAGAAGTCTGTCATGATATGAACACAGACCCCAGAAACTGCAAATACCCTCTTAGATAAAGGCATGGAAAGAAGAGGAAGAAGAGGAGGCTCTTGTTGTTGAGGAGGTCAGTGTCAGAGCCTCGGCCTGGATCAGGAAATAGATGCCCTGGCCCTGGCATGTTGCTTACACTCTCAGAGCTAGAGGCCCTCATCCTGCGAGTAGAAGCAGTGCCTGTGAAAGTCTACCAGATCCAGGCACTCAGCACTTGGTACTCTTATTGTATTGCTTCCAGGAAACTTAGAATAGTGGGATAACTTGAGAAGAATACAAGGAAATTTTACATTAATTTTAATTAAAATTTGACTAGTTTAGGTGAATTTGTCTAGTTCATTTATTGCCAAATGATGACACAGAGTAAGTGACAAGAAGAAAATTGAGAAGACAGATATCAAAATATTGTTGCTGCTGGGCACAGTAGCTCACGCCTGTAATCCCAGCACTTTGGGAGGCCAAGGCAGGTGGATTGCTTGAGTGCTGGAGTTCGAGACAAGCCTGGGCAACACGGTGAAACCCCATCTCCACACGTTAAAAAAAAAGTTAAAAAAAAGAATTAAAATATTGTTGACTGCTTACATCTTTAGAAATGAATGGGCTTTAGGAGATGTTATTTCTTGATTTTTTTTTTAACTACATAAAAGGTTTTAAATTCTATCAGGCCTGATAATCATATCACTTACAAGTATTTGCTTATAAAATATCTGTTTATTAGCCAGGCACAGTGGCTCACGCCTGTAATCCCACCAGCACTTTGGGAGGCCGAGGCGGGCGGATCACCTGAGTTCAGGAGTTTGAGACCATCCTGGCCAACATGGTGAAACCCCATCTCTACTAAAAATACAAAAATTAGCTAGGTGTGGTGGCGGGCACCTGTAATCCAAGCTGCTCGGGGGGCTGAAGCAGGAGAATGACTTGAACTGGGAGGCGGCCACTGCAGTAAGCCGAGATCGTGCCACTGTACTCCAGCCTGGGCAAGTGAGACTCCGTCTCAAAAGAAAAAGAATATCTGTCAATTGACCTTCCAAGTGAGTTTATATAAGTTTATCACCGTATACTAACTGCAGGTTTTATACATTTCAAAACAGCTTTTTGTAGACATTCTGAATTACAAATTAGACTCAGATATTTAAAATTTGCAGGCAAGGTGATTGATCACTGTAATTGAAGAATACTCTTCTGTATTTTATTATTCTATACTACTTGAGAACATTGGCCAGGTAAGGGTTACTCACTGTGAAACGTGAATAGTAGTTATACCTCACTGGAAGTTTTCCCAGGGGTTCTCAACCTGAGCCTCATTGCCGTTTGAGGCCCCGCGCCCTTTCCTAGTGGGGCGGGCCCATCCTGGGCACTGCAGGATGTTGAGCAGCCTTCCTAGCTTCTACCTACCAGGTGCCAGTCACATGCACGCCACCTCAGTTGTGACAACCAAAAATGTCTCCAGATATAGCCAAGTGTTGCCTAGGAGCAAAGCCAAGCCAGTTGAGATTCGCTGAGTTATACAGAAGCACCCATGAAATGGGTTTGCATTAATAAAGGACAAGATTTTAATAAAAGAATTGTAATGAGGTAATGAGATCATAGAATAAGTGAGGCAAACAAAAAATAGAAATATTTATCTTATTTTAATTCTAGGGACTGACCAGCTATTATCTCAAGATAGGTGGAAGCAGTTTAGCTAATGAAAAGAAATTAAAACTCAGATTTAAGTCATGTTCTGTTAGGAAATATATTCCTTGGTATTTACTTGTAGTTGAATATAAACTGGTATAAGTCTAAAATTTGTTTCGTTTAGGTTATTTAGAAGGTAATAAAAGAAAAAAAAAGCGGGGGGGGCATCTAGTCTAACATTGAATCTAATCAGATCCTTTGAAAGCAAAGAAAAATGAACTGAAACTAGAATTAACAAAATGCAGAAAGCATAGCCGTCATTAATTTGAGCAATTGAATTTAATGTAAATCAAGTAAAAATATTTTAACTGCTATCTCTGCCCTCTGTTATCTGGGATATGAGAACGATTTAAGTAGGCCAAAATTTGGGTACATTTTGTAAATACCATGAAAGATGTCACGAGTAGGAAACCAGATGACCATTATTAATTGGTAGCTTTTTAAACATTTTCCTATCAGGTTTGCCCATTGCTTTCATTTTCTGAATGCGGGTAGGAAGATGCATGCTCTGAGGTGAGCTGCTTGGGAGGCTCTGATTGCCTGTGCTCTCTCCCAGGGTCGGTTTTGTTTTGAGAGCGGGAACCTCAGAGAAGCTGGGCCTCTCTCCTGTCCATCAGGCCCATGGACACATCCCCTCTCAGGCATGCATCTCTTCAGCTTGGCACACTGTGCCAACTTCTGAGCCAGTGTCTCTTTACTCATCTTAGCATCAGTGAGTTTAAATTTGACTCTCCTCCCACACAAGCAAGTTGAAGCCCCATATTCAGTTGGTTATCCAACTTCCTGAGTGTCGTATTTTTCTTTAAGTATATCTTTTTAAAGATCTCTTTGAATAACTTATTTCGAGCCTGCTACTCTTTCCTTGACTTTGTATTCTTTATCTGTGCTGCATTTCAGAGTAACTAGTTCATTAATGTATAACCTACTATGTAAGATAGCACTTTCTTTTGGTTTTTCTTAAAACTCCTAATTTCAGGTTGCTTGGGGGACCCTTTGGTTCTAGATTCTTACTGAGTAGTCTCTCAGGTAAGCAGAGTTGCTGGTGTCAAGGCAGTGTTGCTGCATCCAGGACCCTGGCCCACTGTGATTGCTTTCCTCTTTTGGTGGTGAGAAAACGCTTTATCAGCTAAAACGCAGTTCAGCTTGGTGCAGTTTAGACTAGAATTGTCAGTGTGAAAGGAATATGATGAGTTGTTCTTTAAATGGACTGAAACAGTTTGATTTGGAAAATTATAAAGCTGTTTATTAAACTACTTGGAGAAAATAGTAGACAGCATTTTTTTTATGATCTTGGAATATGGAAGCCCACCTTTTTTTTTTTTTTTTTTTGAGACGGAGTCTCACTCAGTTGCTCAGGCTGGAGTGCAGTGGCGTGATCTCAGCTCACTGCAACCTCTGCCTCCTCCTGGGTTCAAATGATTCTCCTGCGTCAATCTCCTGAGTAGCTGGGACTACAGGTGCCCGCCACTACGCCCAGGTAATTTTTGTATTTTTGGTAGAGATGGGGTTTCACCATATTGGCCAGGCTGGTCTCAAACTCCTGACCTTGTGATCCACCCACTTCACCCTCCCAATTGCATCCGGCCTATGGAAGCCCTTTCTGAGACTGACAGGACAAAGTCTAGTGGCCATTAAGGATATAATTGATACATTTAAGTAAACAAGTAATATTAAATTAGCAAAAATACTTCTGACTTATGAGGGATACAGGCTAATTCCATTCATATACATACACTCTTGCTAATCTGTAAGAAAAAGATGAAGAATTCAGAAAAAATAGGTAAAGTGTATAAACAGGCTGTTCTTTGGGGGGGAAGGTACTAATAGTTAATATACTTGGGAAAATGCTCATTTTAAGATTCTTCTATCAAACTAGCAGAGAATGAAAACAGTTTAAAAGCTAGTGTCATACAGGTGTGGTCAGACAGGCAATGTCATACAAAGCGAGGGAAAGGATAAAGTGATGAAGCTTTTCAGGGCTGGTTCGGTAATGTATATGAGTATTTACAATGCATATCTCTAAGGCCCAGCGGTTCTGAGTTCCTCCTGCAGATCTGCTCGCAGAACGCAGGTTTCTGGGCAAGAACGTTTCCTACGGCATTGTTTGTAACAGCAGAAAACCGGAATGTAAATGTCTGTCAGCAGGGGACTGATCAGATGAACTATAGGCAGCCACGCAGTGGAAAGCTGAGCTTCCCTTAGGGAGAGTGAGGGTAGATTTAGATGTACAGATAGAGGTATGATTTTTTTAAAAGGCACCTCAGTATGGGTAATGTTATCTTTCTTGTGTTGCAGTGCACACACATACACACACACCATAGATGCAAAGTGTGTAGAAAATGTATCGAACGATACCCAGGAACTGAATCAAACTCTCTTCATTTTCTTATTCAAATACAGATTTTATATTACCCAGATGAGGACAACCATTTTATTACCTTTGAAAAGAAAGCATAGTTTTTAGTGGTTAATATTAGTTTCATTATTAGTTACTTATTGGTTATTTCACAGTTTCAAGAGTATTTCACGTTAGTGGCTGAACCACTAGAATGAATGGACCAGCTGATGGGAATGAATCTCAGTTGTTAAAAATCTCTACTCCTGTGTGTGCTAGTCTTGTTTTTCATCAGTTATTGTTGTTTAGATTACATCACTGCTGTGATTCTGAAAAGGTTTCAGTATAGATCTTAAACTCTCAGATTACTGCTTCTTTAGAGTACTTACTTTTGAGAAATTAATAGAAAGTTTTTGTTTGTACCTTTCTAAAGAATGAGAACAATGAGGTTTAAATGTTACTTAAAAGTTCTGTAAACCTAGATGTCTTATCTGAAGGTTTTCTACTTGAGAGGTTTGTTTTCTGTCTCCTTCAAATACTAGAAAGATGTGTATACTTGGAATAAAGCTGCTTTTGTTTTGCTGAGAGCCCTTCTGGCCTCTGTCACATGCTCTCCCTGGCATCTCTCTGTTTTTCTGTTTCACACCCCGCCAGTCCCCAGGTGAGTGGTGTGGTGGGAAGCATGTAAGCTTTGCTGTTAGATCCAGGCTTGCCAGTGCGGCTCCACTGTGTAAGAATTGTGGCTTTGGCATAAGACCTGCCTCCTGAACCTCCTGAATAGTCAGTGGATTAGGCCACCAATATAAAGTAGTGCCAGACACATGGAAGATATTTCATAAATATTTTCCTTCTTTTCCCACTTCTTCCCTCCTTTAAAAGGGGGTCTTCAATCCACTTACCCTTTTGTGTTCCAGCCTCTCTCACTATTCTACCCTCTCTAATCGTGTAGATTCCCTTATAAAGTGTCTCTCTAATCTTGAATTTTCTCTTTGATTTGCCCAATTTCTAGCTTTTTGTTGAACAGTTCTATCAGCATGTCTCCTTTGTATCTGAAATTCATCTTCAACCGAATCACTTATTTCCCCACAAAACTAGTTTCTCTTCCTGACTTTCCTGTTTCTGTTTCTCTGAAATGTTACTTCTTTCTGTGCCCTCTTTTTATTCTGCTTTAAAACCCTAACCGAGTGCCATCGTGAGCCACAGTTATTGAGAGGCGTGCTCTGCATCCTTGAGATGTGGAAAGAGGGAACTGATTGAGATCCATTGTTCTAACAGATTTCCTGTCTTTTCTCTCCTCCTTAAGAGGCAACCTAGCTTGGTGTCAAGGCAGTGAGTTTAGGAGCCAGACTGTCTAGGTTTTAATCCCAGATCTCACACATCCTATGTGAATCAGGGTAAGCTGCTTAGCATCTCTGTGCCTCATCTGTAAAACCTCATGGGATTTTTGGAAAAAGTAAATGAAAAAAGAGTTCTAAAGTATTTAGAAGAGTACATGGTACTTAGTAGTGGTTTAATAATTGTTAATTATAGTTATCTCATATACCACTGCTTCTAAAACAAGACGTTAAGGACAGGCACACTTCATTTATTGCCCTTTGCTTTATTGCACTTGACAGATAATGCATTATTTACAGATTGAAAGTTTTTGGCACCCCCTGCATTGAGCAAGTCTATGGGCGCCATTTTGTCAACAGCATGTACTCACTTGGTGTCTCTGTTTCACGTTTTGTTAATTCTTGTAATGTTTCATACTTTTTCATTATTATTATATCTGTTTTGATGATTCATGATGAGTGATCTTTGATGTTACTATTGTAATTGTTTTGAGGCACCACAAAGGCGAGCTTAATTGACATGTTTTATGTGTTCCGCCTGTTCCACCCACCAGCCATACCCTCGTCTTTCTCCCTCTCCTTGGACCTCCCTATTCTCTGAGACACAACCGTATTTCAGTTAACCAATTACTAACCCTGCAGTGGCCTCTAAGTGTTTCAGTGAAAGGAAGAGTCGCATTTCTCTCACTTTAAATCAAGAGCTAGAAATTATTAAGCTTAGTGAGGAAGGCTTGTCAAAAGCTGAAGCAGGCCAAAAGCCAGGTCCTCTTGAGCCAAACACTTAGCCAAGTTGTGACTGCAAAGGAAAAGTTCTTGAAGGAAATTAAAAGTAGTAGTCCAGTGAACACTTGAATGATAAGAAAGTGAAATAGCCTTATTGCTGATAAGGAGAAGGTTTGAGTGGTCTGGGTAGAAGATCAAACCGGCCACAACATTCCCTTAAGCCAAAGCCTAATGCAGAGCAAGGTCTTAACTATCTTCAATTCTGTGAAGGCTGAGAGAGGTGAGGAAGCTGCAGAAGAAAAGTTTGAAGCTAGCAGAAGTTGGTTCATGAGGCTTAAGGAAAGAAGCTGTCTTCATAATATAAAAGTGCACGGTGAAGCAGCAGGTACTGCTGTGGAAGCTGCAATAATACATTATCCAGAAGATCTAGCAAAGATTATTGATGATGGTGCTGCACTAAACAGATTTTCAGAGCAGATGAAACAGCCTTCTATTATTGGAAGAAGATGCCATCTAGGACTTGCACAGCTGGAGAGGGGAAGCCAGGGCCTGCTTCAAAGTTTCAAAGAACAGGCTGACTCTCTTTAAGGGGCTAATGCGGCTGGTAACTTTATGTTGAAACCAGTGCTCATTTACCATTCTGAAAATCCTAAGGGTCCTTAGAATTATGCGGAATCTACTCTGCCTGTCTTCTGTAAATTGAATAGCCAAGCCTGGGTGACAGCACATCTGTTTGCAATATGATTTACTGAATATTTCAAGCCCACTGTTGAGACCAACTGCTGAGAAAAAAAGATTTCTTTCAAAATATTACTGCTCATTGACAATGCCCCTGGTCACCTAAGAGCGCTGATGGAGATGTACATGAAGATTGATGTTTTCATGCCTGCTAACACAGCACTTATTCTACAGCCCGTGGATCGAGGAGTAATTTTGACTTCTAAGTCCTATAAGAAATACATTTCGCAAGGCTATGGCTGCCATAAATAGTGATTCCTCTGATGGATCTGGGCAAAGTACATTGAAAACCTTCTGAAAAGGATTCATCGTTCTGGATGCCATGAAGAACATTCATGATTCATGGAAGAAGGTCAAAATGTCAACATTAACAGGAGTTTGGAAGAAGTAGATTCCAACCCTCATAGAAGATGTTCATGAAGGAAGTAACTGCAGATGTGGTAGAAATAGTAAGAGAACTAGAATTAGAAGTGGAGCCTGAAGATGTGACTGAATTTCTTCAACCTCATGATAAAACTTAAACAGATGAGGAGTTGCTTCTTATGGATGAGCAAAGAAAGTGGTTTCCTGAGATGGAATCTATTCGTGGTGAGGATGCTATGAACATTGTTGAAATGACAACAAATGATTTAGAATATTCCATAAACTTAGTAGATAAAATAGCAGCAGGATTTGAGAGAATTGATTCCAGTTTTGAAAGAAGTTCTACTGTGGGCAAAATGCTATCAAACAGCATCACATGCTACAGAGAAATCTTTCATGAAAGGAAGAGTCAATTGACATGGCGGACTTCATTGTCTTGTTTTAAGAAGTTGCCACAGCCACCCCAACCTTCAGCAACCACCGCCCTGATCAGTCAGCAGTCATGAACATCAAAACAAGACCCCCCCGCCACCCCAGCAAAAAGGGTGCAGCTTGACTAGTGGAAGGCTCAGATGATTGTTAGCGATTTTTAGCAATAAAGTATTTTTAATTAAGATGTATTTTTTATACATAATGCTCTCGCACACTTATACAGTATAGTGTAAACATAACTGTTATGTACACTGGGGGACCAAAAAAGTCCACATGACTCACTTTAACGTGATGGACTGGAACCAAACCCTCAGCATTGCTGACGTATGCTTTTATGTCATCTCCTTGTTTAAGAAACTTCAGAGGCTCCTCTATTGCCTTCTGGAATAATCATTTTCTACATGTCAGCAGGGCTATCCCAGGAGAAGGTCTTTGTGTATCAGAGTTAGGCAAGCAGACGCTGAACAGTTCATGGTAGGGAAACTGTAGAAGAAATTCATCTGAATTTGAGGTTGAAGTACTTTTCCAAGCTCAGTTCTATTTCTGTGATGCCTCAGTGTGGCTACCCATCATCACCTTATCTTTAAGTTATGTATTTGTCTCCAGGCAAACTGATGATTCTCCAAATATGTCCCATGCTGTCTCACCTTTTATTTGTACCTTTGGCTTGCTCTTCTGAGAATAACAGAGTGACTCCTTCCATCTTTCAGAAGCCCATCTCTTCAGGTTCAGCTCAAATACCATGTCTTCTATAAAACCTTTTGTTTTCTGTTTTACTTCTCTGGATTCCCTTAGCACAATTTGTGACTCTTATACAAATTATATTGCTTATTTGTAAATTGTTAAGCTTGATAAGCAAAGAATTTATCTTTTTTTCTATTCCCAGTGACCTATAAGAGACTTTGTACCATAATACTCTGTTCTTGTTTGAATAATTTTTTTTTCAGTTATAAATACATCAAAAGGTACTTTACAATGTAAGGTATTAAAAGACTTACAGATTTCCTGAATCCCTGCCTTGGAGAAGTTTGTGTTCTTAACACCGACCACAGGCCTAGGAGCTGTCCATCACTGGCCTGTTATTCTCCCATCTGACGGGCTACCCAATCAAAAATGGGAAGATTCTCTTACAGAAAATTCTCTGACATTGTTATTTTTTAAAAACAGTTTGGATATTAAACAAATGCTTGAAGTTAAGTGGTATTTAAGGATATAACATTTTTCTCTACAGAGATTTTCCATGTAATTATATTTGTTACAAAGGAATTTTTATTGGTTATAGGATGAGGAAGGCAATGGTAATTTTATGTTGGAACTACATTTTGCTTTCTTAGTTCTCAAAAGTCTATTTTTAGGCCATTTTAGGCCTTTTTTGGTAGTCCATTTAAAAATAAATTGATAAAAGAAACCTTCACAAAGGTTCAGTATTAGATGTGCTTATACCTTCATTAACTCACATAAGTCTTATAATGCCTTAGACATCTCATAATTGCTTATTGAGACTTTCTCTTTACAGAACTTTATTGAAAAGGTTCTTTCCATCTCTTCACTCTCACTCCCACCCCACCCCCCCGTATGAATTCTTTTTAGTTGGTAATAGGGCTTTTTAAGGAAGATCATATACCAGTGTTAGAGGATTTATGGACATTTGCCTTCAGAACTGCATGAGGCTGCCATTACTAACCTTGTGTGCTTTTTCACAGATCCCTGACATCTATGAGACAGCTTTGTTCATCTCAGGAACCTTTCAAAAATACATGCTGGTGAAGTTTGTTATATAGGGTGGTTTTTGTTTGTTTTGTCTAACTGGAAACAAACTATTAAAGCAAAGTCTTTTTTTTTAACCTTAAAACTGCAGTGATGAAGGACCAGCCAGCATTGTTATACGTACATCCTGTCATCAGAACAGTGTAAAAGCTTATTTCACATGGACTTCTCTTAGGTCTGTCTGGAAGCAAATTATTTGCTAATTGTAGTGCCATCCTATTCTGTACTCAAAGCTACCTATTTTAGGACTTTGAGCTATCTGAGTAAGTAGACTCTCTAAGCTAATACAAACATTATCCATTTACCTTAAGTAAATTTTTAGTGTTTTAATTATCTTTATTTAAAAAATAAACACCTGAAATTGACATCTGTAGGTTCAGAATATGACTTAACAAAGGATTTGTTAAATAATTTCACCTCTTTTGGTAATTCCCAGTCAGTAATGTTGATATGACTGGCTATAAATAGATTGAGTCTGTTGTGATCTACCTTCATTTTTAGAAGAATGTACAAGTTTTATGTTCCACCAGTGGTTTTCTAACGTCAGTACAGATTCATCTGTAGAATTAGATCATGTCCTTTGAGCCAAAGATCTGTAAAGAACAAAACAGGAAACTTGTCAAATTCTTCCGTATTTTGAGCTAAAGTGGTTAGATTTTTTTATATAAGAGAATATTATAACCTCTTCAGTCCCTTTTGAGGAAAAGAGTTAAATTTTTGTCAGAAATTCTGGTTTAGATGTTCTCTGGTTTAAGAATCAGATATTATTTGCTTTCTATTCCTACTTCCTAACACAGTTGCACGTGGTATAGTCATAAGATGGGCCGTGGCATGATAGGCCAGGTGACATCATCACAGGTGGTGTGGAAGGATGTGACAGGCACAGTGAGGGGTTCCTTATGTGGTGATAGGCGGACCCCTGAATGCCTACAGGGCCCCATCCCAAGATAATAACATAGAAAGTAGTTAGCCTGCGATTGAGAACTCCTCTTAACTGGTGGACTTACCAGATGGGATGATCTGTACTGACCTGTAGTGGATGTTTGGTGTCTGCTGGAAGGAATTAGGTGGCCCATAAGAGCTGCGACCACTCACAGTATGTTTTGAGCTTTCATAGACCCTTTGTACACGTTTGGTAGAAAGCCAAACGGAAAGCAGCTTTAATTAAATATGTTACCATTTTCATTAATTCTTAAACCTAGCCCTCCTTCGAGGCCTGATGTAGTTACGGTGGAGACAGACAGACGTCGTGGTGCCATTGCTCATCTCTGCCACGCCACAGTTGCTGTTCTCATGGTCTGTGCAGTGAGAGCTCTTCCTCTTGGGCCATGTCTTAGCTGCTTACTAGGAAACCAGTGAACTGAGTCAGGTCTAACCATGTCATCCAAACAAGCGCTTGCCCTGCTTACTGCATTTTTTTGTTGTCAGAAGTAGGGGTTTATTTCTTACTGGTCCCAGTTCCCCAAGGATGTCATATGAGGAGCAAGAATACAACATAAAAAAAAAAAATAACAAAACCAGAAACTACTATTTTTGTGGTCAGCAGTTGCTAATTAGCATTATTACTGTCTTTAAAAACAATTAGTAAAGTAACCTTTTATTTTATTGTTACAGAAGCAGTACATATGCATTGTAGAAAATTCAGACTAGCAAAAAGAAAAGTATCCCATTTCCACAATCACTACTCTTTACACTAGGTGTCTTATTTTCTCTCTGTGAACATGGGTATACACACAAACATACAGATATAAATTGTATATAAATGGTAATGGTTTACCACCAGTTGGTAATCCTTGCCAGAATCAGAAATGTTATTCCTTCCACGCTTAGCTGGTTTCATCTAGAAAGCAGCACTTTCCTGTATCAGCTGGAGCTAGTTAATTATGTCGAATTCCAATTTGGAATTCAGGATAGATGGCTAATTCCACCTCTCCTTAATTGCCAGATTTCAAAGTAAGAAGTTACTTTATAGCTACTACAAATAGTGACCAATGAAGAAAGCATTCCTGTCTTTTTTTCTGACAGTAGCATGGATGTATGGATTTACATTGATTTCATAATGTGTTTTGTTTTTTTTTTCTTTGTGCTTAAAGTTATCACCTTTTGGAAGCCCATTCAAGCTGAGTCTTCTACCTCATTAATATTTGAAACCTCTCTTGCTCTTAAATAGTGCTAAGTCTTTCATCTCTGTCAGTACTGTATCAGCTTAATCTTTCTCTTCATTATGGGTCATATTTTCCTTGCTTCTTTTCATGTCTGGTAAATTATGATTGGATGTCAGACATTGCAATTTTCACCTTGCTATATGCTGGATATTTTTGCATTCCCATAAACATTTTTGAGCCTTATTCTGGGATGCACCTAAGTTACTTTGAAATAATCTGATTATTTCAGGTTTTATTTTTAAGCCCAGAGCAACATTTAGCTTAGGGATATTTTTGCCCCTTTCCTGAAACAAATCCTTTGTAGTATTGTACCCGATGCCCCGTGAATCATGAAGTTTTCCATCTGGGCTGGTGGGAATTGCCCTGTGTGAGGGGTTGCACTCTTGATTCACTCTTGATTCTTTCGTGTGTGTCTTTCTCTGACCTTGGGTAGACCCCTCACGTGATGGGCTGATCAGTGCAGATCTGCAGTGTCCTCTGCAGTCTCCAGAGCTCTCTCTGTGCATCTCTGTCTTCCCCAGACTCTGTCTCCTCCCACCACAGAGACCGCCGAGCTTTGTGTGGGTTTTCCATGCCTGCTCCGTGTCCTGGAGAGTCTCTCCATGTAGTGAACGGGCACTTGTGGGCTTACTCTGTCTGTCTCCCGTATCTCAGGATCACTTCTTCACTGTCTGGTGTCCAGTGATTTGAACACGGTTTCCTATATTTCATCATATTTTTCGTTTTCATTGGGAGCATAAACTGGGTCCCTGTTACTCCATCTTTGTTGTCTGCTTTGCGTATTAACTGATTTTCAACTCCAAGTTTATTTTCATCTCTCAGGTGAGAATAATACCACCGCTTATTTCACAGGAGAGTTGCCCCTGAAAAGGATGCTGTCGTCCACTATATAAATGTTTGTAGTACTGACTTCCCTACAGGACAGTTGTGGAACCGGGATTTGAAGCCTGGAAGCTGGGCTCCAGAGTGGTCCTCTTAACACATCTGCTGCAGTTTACCCATCAATTGGCTTCATGGAAGCGCATCAGTCAGTTACCTCTTCTCACAAGATGCTGTATTGTAGGCCAGTTAGACCCTAAGAGCACACACCGGGAGACATTGGCCTTTGCGCCTGTGTTCACAGACCAGCTGGGCTGTTGTGTCATTCACAGCTGCGATTGGTAGGACTCACTGTGGCTCTGTGGTTAGCTTCAAGTTGACCAGGTGGCTTTGCTGATTTTGTCTGGACTCTCTCACATACATGTCTAACGCCTCTGAAAGCAAAAGGTTCAGAATATTAACATTTTTTTTAACTTGGCTATTTCTGTTTTTTCCTCTGGAGTTTGTTTCTCTGGCTGTATGACTTGCATGATACTTAATCCATTCTTTCTGTGCTGCTTATAGTTATTTTTAGGGTTTCATTAATACTGTATCATGATGCCAAACAACAGACTTTAGAAAATATAATGCATTGAAGATAACCCATTGCTACACAGTTGGGGCTTTTTGCATGTAATGTTTGTGAGTGAGTGGCATGCTAGAGTTTTCTGGAGAATTTGGTCCTGCCATGAATGTGCTGGTTTTAGTTAAAAACTTTGACCTGCTTTTTCACTCTTGTTCACTGGGCACCTTTTTTATTTTAAGGTGGATATTTTGGCTCAGATTGGTTGTGTCGAAAGTCTCAGCCAGTCACCACCTTCTTCTCCTTCTCCTTCTCCTTCTTCCATATATAAGGTAAATTTCAAACTTGAACACAAGAGGAAATAAACATTTAATAAACCCTAAAAGTCATCTTTTTTTCCCAAGTGAAGTGATTATGTCAGGTAAAGTATCTTACAGGAGCTCTTCTTGGGGCATGGTGATGTGGGATGTGGAATATGTAGGAACTGGGAAGATCATGAGGATTTACACCGTGGAGGCCTCTTAGAGGAGGCTTGATTACTGAATTCATCCCATGGGCAATGAGATCTAATGAAAGGTCTTTAACTCTGTGGTTGACTGTGAGGAGGAGTGTGGTACCACGGAGAGAGGGAAAAGAAGAGGAGAATGAAGACATTGTCCTGTAAAAATTCAAGAGGAAGGGGAGGTGTAAGGAAAGAAACGAAGAGGCATCTCAGCATTGGAAACCTGAGTGAAGGAGCTGAGGGGATTATTGCATGACCAAATGTCTGCAGTTGAGAGACCAAAGGGGTTGTGGGGATGGAGAACAAAAATGTCAGAGACATCAGGCACAGTGGCTCACGCCTGTAATCCCAGCACTTTGGGAGGCGGAGGCAGGCGGATTACCTGAGGTCAGGAGTTCGAGACCAGCCTGGCCAACATGGTGAAACCCCATCTCTACTAAAAATACAAAAATTAGCTGGGTGTGGTGGTGCACCCCTGTAATCCTAGCTACTTGGGAGGCTGAGGCAGGAGAATTGCTTAAACCTGGGAGGCAGAGGTTGCAGTGAGCCGAGATCACACCACTGCACTCCAGCCTGGGTGACAGAGCAAGACCCTGTCTCAAAAAAAAAAAAAAAAAAAAAGTCAGACACCAAAGGATCCTTCAACCAGATCATTGTAGTCTAGTTTGTTACAGTAAAGCTTAGGTTTTGAAAAAAGTCAAGATCTCAGCATTTAGCAACAGAAAATATTTGTGCTGAAAGTCCCAAGAATTAGGAGTTGCTGTTGTTGATCTTTACAGTAAAAATATTTCTGTCTTCTTTCTCTTTTATGTATCCGAAGGTAACAGAACGTTGGCTGGAATAGAAAATATCTTAAGCCTGTTATCTCTTCAATTAAAAGTCTCTATTAATATGACCTGGCTGTGCAGCTATTTGTAAATATAACTGTCTGATCTTTTCCTGCATAGCATAAGCTAATAGGTATGTTACTTAGATGGGGATTTACTCATAGAAATGCTAGTCTTTATTCTTTTCTTTATATTTTAGATGAGCCCTCACATATTAAGATAACCTCTACTGAATGCATACTGTGGGCTAGATGCTTTGTATGCATTATGTCATTTAATCCTTACAGGAGGATAATGTTATAGCCATTGTATAAGTGTGGGGACTAAGAGAGCTAAGTAAATTACCCAAGGCCACACAGCTAGTGGTAAGTGATAAAGCTGGGATTCAAACCCAGATAGCAGGCTTTGAGCCTAAGTTCTTAACCACTATCCCCATGTGGTATAATGATTACTTGAGTCAATTCCAATAGCTTCCTAAAGGGAGTTAAACTCCACCTAGTGTACCAGGATTCGTCTTGCCCCTTTTTATCCCATATTGTATATTTGTACCATGTGCAGCTTTCCTACACTCACCACACAGCACCACCACGGGTGTGCGTGTCCGTCTCCCCCACCCCTCATGGCCATTCTCAGTCTGTTCTGTGGTCCAGTGGCTCTGCAGTCAGGTACAAGCCAGTCTACTTTCTGAAGAAATTTAGCTAATGCTGTAAATCCTTTGAGTGAATGTGTTTAAATAAGTCTCCCAATGTCAAGCCTGCATAAATATATTTCTCTATTTGCATTATGAGGAGAGGATAGCTTTTAAATTTAGAACGTTAAACCAGCAAATTGTTAGTATATTGCTCCTGGGCCTAAAGGAGCATTTGATTTAGTTGGGGTGGGAGTTAGGAAGAGAGTCGGTCATAATCATCTACCTGTGGTGATTACATAGATTTAAGTGTGTCCCAGAGACCCAACCAGACATGCTGTAGGAGTGTATTCATTCAACAGATACTTAATTTACAAAGCGTTTACCCAGGGCCCCACGTTCACGGGCAGCAGGAGATGGCAGGTTACCCTGATGGACACAGCCCTTCTCTGTGTCCTTCTAATGGAGCTCAGACGAGAGTGATTGTATATGTCGATTTTGTTTGTTGCATTTTCCAATGTTTGTTAAAATTTTCAAGCATAGAAAAGTTAAACGAATTTCATAGTGAATAATCATATACCCACCTTCTAGATTTTACCATTCCCATTTTACTGCTCTTGCTTTCTCTCATATTTACCCATCCCTCCATCTCCTGTGCCTGTCTGTATCATCCACTTTCAGAACTCAGACACTGTTATTTTAAGGGTACTCATAGTGTCACATGCTAAAAATTCTTTTTTCTTTCTCTTTTTTTTTTTTTTTTTTTTTGAGACAGAGTCTCACTCTGTCACCCAGGCTGGAGTGTAGTGGTGTGATCTCGGCTCACTGCAACCTCCGCCTTCCAGGTTCAAGCGATTCTCCTGCTTCAGCCTCCCAAGTAGCTGGGATTATAGGCTCCTGCCACCACACCCGGCTTTTTGTATTTTTAATAGAGATGGGGTTTCACCATGTTGGCTAGGCTGGTCTCGAACTCCTGACCTCAAGTGATCCTCCTGCCTCAGCCTCCCAAAATGTTGGGATTACAAGTGTGAGCCGCTGCGCCTGGCCAAAAATCATTTTTTCTGTAGTCACATGCTGAAAACCACTTATTCTGTGATCGACCACAACAAGTTAATTTTTTCAAAAAGACTCAATTTAGTCTTTTTATACATAAGGCAAAGTCTTAGTATACATAGTCTTAGTATACATAAGGCAAATCTGATTTCCTCCTTTTGGTGATCATGTCATGAAGGTTAGAGGTCTGACAAAGAGTAAGATATATTTCATAAAAATGATCAAGAACATCACATTTAAAATATTTGAGTCCTTGCCACTTTATGCAAGGCATTTGGAGAATCTTTTGGGGGAAACATTCTCCAGGTAAGACAGAGCTGTCCCCGTGATTCACTGGTGGGACTGACCATCTGATTTGCAAATAATGAAGAAAGTGAAAGGAGGCGGCTGGATGTCAGCCAGCAGGCTGTGGGAAGGCCAGAGCCCTTCTGATGGGGTAGGACTTTGCTAAATTGAGGAAGATGAGGTGTGCAGATAAGAGTACAGTATAGTGTGAGGAACAGCAGAGATGTAGAAAAGTTTGGGGAAATGTGTGAAGTTTGAAGCTTCAGAGTGAAGGTTAGTGGCAGGTAGGGAGAATGGGGAATGCAGCACGAGGCAAAGTTGAGACCTGCGCTGAAGAAACTCCTGATTGAGCCACAGGAAGCTTGGAGGTGACTCTAGGGGCAGTGAGTGCTAATGAAGGGATTTTAATTACCCATGATGGACAGTTAAGAAGAGCTTTGCAAAATAAGGGGTGGGAAGAGAAAGAGGATGAAGATGCTGCTCAGTAGAAAGGAAGAGGAGGGAAAGGTGGAAGGAAAGGACAGAGAGGCGCCACAGGATGGAAACCTCAGCCCAGGAGCAGAATAGGTTTTACCGTGACGAGGTGTCTGTAGTTAGGGAACTACCAAGGGGATTTGGGGGTTGAGAGTGAAGAAGTCAGAGATCGACGTATGGGAAGGATGGGTTCAGAGAGAAAGCCAGTGATTGGTTACAGTTAAGAGGGGAAGGGACCTGCCAGGGCAGTAAAAGGCCATCTGCTGAGGGACTGAGTCCGAGGGCCGTGACGGAAGCTGCAGGAAAGATCTCCAGTTGGTAGGGTTTTGAGAAATGTGTTATCAGCAGGAGTTGGGTTGAAACAAGATAAAGAGAATGTTCCAGGAAAAAAAAAAACAAAACCAAAGAGATAGAAACAAACATACCCACAAAGATTTCATAACTTAGGTGGAGAGCTAAGATCACATACATAACCAACTAGTATGACAGTTACTACACACCTACAAATTATTGACCAAGTGATTTTCAAAGAACAATTATTTGTTTTTGCCCTAATTAAATGGATTTTAATTTTTTGAGGACACTTGCTATGAATAGTTCACCTCCAGGTTTTTCGTCCATCTTGATGAAAATCCTTCCTGGCCAGTTTGCTAAGACTGAACTGTCTTCTGGAAGGCCCCAGCGAACATTCACTCTCCTGTTCTAGCTCACAGTCCTGTGTTCCTTTGTGATGTACCTCACTTAGCTTCTGGCAGTCTTCTGAATCCAGACGACTCACTTCTGAACTCTAGCCCGAGGTTACACAGCGGAAGAGAGGTAGAGCTGTTAACGGAATTCCAACTCACTAGGCTCTTGACTGTGGCCCTCCGAGCGCCTCCATTTCACAGCCAGTCCTTGATGGAAACCAGGCTGAGGCTGCTGTACCAATGATAGTCTGTCCCTAGTGTCCCAAACTTTGGTACTTTTTCAAGTTCTTATTTGAAAAAACTTGTAACTTAGAGTTTGGAGGACACGGAATATATTGCTAAATAGGAGAATAAAACTACATTTCCTTAAAGAAAACTGTAGAAGGAAGGGTTTCTCTTAGCTGAAGTGTGACTGCCAGGCCCTCAGCATGATTGCCTTCATTTCCAGCGTCCACTGGGGTCATCTGAGAGTCCATCCCGAAGCCGAATGTCACCTTGTAAAGCTGTGTGTTTGAGAAGTCACAGTCTTGTGGATGAAACATCTTTCTCCTGTTAGTATTTGACATAGAGTAAAATAACAAGTAACTTCAGTTTTTTCCTTAGAGGTATATAGGGCAGTAGAATGACATCATACTTGCACATGAAAAGCATGTAGTCTGTTTTTGATGCACCTGGTACGTGACAGCCAGCTGTCTGCCCCATGTGTCGGTTGGTGAAGAGTCAAAACAGACCAGCCACTAGGGTGTCCTACAACATTAGGGGCTATATTAGACAGGGTGGGTAATTTTCTTGCAAATATATTTTTTTCTTTTTTTAACTAGCACCATTTGTGTGTGTGTGTGTGTGTGTATAAGACTCAAATAAAGGGGAAGACTTGCGATTTCATGTTATGAAATAGATTCAGTACTGAAATATTGTGGAGTGAAAGGCATGAATAATTTTAATCAATTTTCTATGAATTCAGTAAATTCAAATTCATTTGAATTCGGTGATTCAAATGAAAATCAGTATTTTAACTCAACATTCTAATGTGAAAGTTCACATTGTTTTAGTTTAAATATTAAGCTGATGCTAAAGTTTATACATAAAAATAAACAGCTAAGAGATGTTATGCTAAAGTATTGATGGTTTTTCTATGAAAGTGTGGTACTGGTACAAATAGATCACTAAGAAACAGGAGAGTCCAGCTATAGACCCAAATCTGATATGTGATGAAGGCGGCATTTCAAATCATGGGGGAAAGATGGATTGTTCATGAAATGGTATTAGGGTGACCGACTGAGGACAAGATGTTCAGCTGGATCCCTGTATCATTTCTTTTTCTTTTCGCTTTTCTTTTCTTTCTTTTTTTTTTTTTTTTTTTTTTTTTGAGACAGAGTCTCTCTGTGTCGCCCAGTCTGGAGTGCAGTGGCGTGATCTCAGCTCATTGCAATCTCCGCCTCCTGGATTCAAGCAATTCTCCTGCCTCAGCCTCCCAAGTAGCTGGGATTACAGGTGCCCACCACTACACCTGACTAATTTTTGTATTTTTAGTAGAGATGGGGTTTCACTGTGTTGGCCAGGCTGATCTCAAACTCCTGACCTCAGGTGATCCTCCCGCCTCGGCCTCCGAAAGTGCTAGGATTATAGGCATGAGCCACTGTGCCTGGCCCCTATATTATTTGTTTTACTTAACTCAGTTCCAGACAGATACAAGATTTAAATGTTAAAAAAAAAAAAAAAAAAAAAAAGCTAACAAAAAACTGTATTTGCCTCAAGGGTGGGATGGTGGGGGCAGGGCTAATAGGTGCTAAGTGTACTCTCTACTGGAATATTCTTTGAGATTGGGTGCCATCTATTTCCCATTCCAAAATTTTATTTGTAAGATTAATAATTAAACTATTAAATTACTCAAAGGAATTATGGGAGAGAAATGCTTTTTAAAAAGAAGTATGAAAGTCCCTTTCTATGTAAGACAAAACCCCTCAGCGTGACAGTTGTCAGACTGTGGGAATGTTATTGCATTCTCTTTCAAAAGCAATTTGACAAAATCCATCGGTTCTAAATACACAGTCTCCTTAAGCCTAGCATTTTTTCTTCTGGAAATTTCAGAGACCTTTTGGATTGTAGTTTTCATCTAAAGGACCACCAGGATGGCTGATTAATAGAAAGGAGAGGTTTATAGGCAGTAACATTTTACAGACTGGGAAGAGAGCTTCTCTGGTGTGTGCTGAAGATGAAGGGACACATTGGGTTTTATGCCTCAGGGCCTGTATCACACTAGAGTCACATATATTTAGGAGTTTGGGGGCAAAGCGATACGTATGTATGAGAGGAGTCAAGAGCATGTGCAGTAGGTAAACATACGTAACATACATCCTTGTTGACTTTGAGGTGAGATTTTAGCATTAAAATGAGGTGGAATTGGGCTCTTTATGTGAAAAGGTGAACTGTGGGACACAGTTTGTGCACAGCCTCGGCGAGCTGCTGAAACTGGCTTTAAGGCCTGCAGTTGCTTGTCAGAAGAAAATGTTTCTAAGGCCAGTCCTCTGCCCAGTCAGAGTTGTCTTGGTCTGGGTTGTAAATCAGAGTTAGGAGGGGTCTGATAGGTCCTGTTCTTAGTGAGTTTAGAGCCCTAGTAATTTAAAAAGTTGCTCTATTCCCTTAACCTTAGGATCCATCTTAGTTGATAAAGCGGTGTCTGTTTTGGTCTGTCCGATCACATGGTATTATTTATAGTACCCAAAGACTGAAAACAAGATAAATGAACATCAGCATATACTGGTCAAGTTGTAGGAAATATATACAATGGAATTTTATGGGGACACTGTGAAAGAATATTGTGTCCATATGTGCTGATGTACCTTGCAGAATGTTTTATGCTGTTAAGAGAAAAAAAAAAAGTACCGAGCAAAAATAATACAATTCAGGCCAACTTAGTGTTTAAAAACAAAAAGGATCTATCTCTGTCCATGGGATGTTTGAGTAAGTATATACAAGGAATTTGTTAGTAGCATGAAACAAAAATTATAGTAGGCCGTTGTTTCAGAGTTCCTGCACTAGGCCCCAGCAGACCAGGCCAAACCAGAATGGAGTTCCTTGTGCTAGATGCTCCATAGTCAAACCGAAACTTGAAGGAAGCAGATAGGTCCCAAAACAAACTGATTTTTTCTCGAGAACAGGAGATCCCAGTCTACCTGAGTTAGCATAATAAGGAGTCCCCTCTGCTTTAACCCTTACGAAAAAGTAACCTGAAGTAAACTGATGTTAACCATCAACTTTTTTTCTGTTGTTCTATTTCCTTATTAACCCATCCTTAAAAACCAAGTGTTCTGTTAATGCCCAGTGGGAGTGCTCGTTCTAGATTGTAGGAAGGAGGCTGCCCAGATTCATGAATCTCAAGTAAAGGCCAAGTCGATCTATAACTGAATTTGTTGTAATTTTGTGTCTTTTGACAGTAGTAGTTCCTTAGAATGACTAGCATCTCAGGATGTTAGGCATATTTCTCAAATTGCATATACTTTTATTGTTTGAATTTTTTTTATTATACATGTATTCCTTTTCAAATTAAAAAGCCTACTTAAAAATACAACAGATCGCTATAAAGCAGTTAGAAATAGGTCCTCATGTTGAGTGGGAAAAAGAAAACTTGCAAAGAGATACATACAGTATGACATCCTTTAGGTCAATTTTAAAAATATAAAGCAGTTGTTTGTGAATGTGTACATGTGCAGCTGAAGTATGAAAACACACATAGGAATGGATACAGGTTCAGAAAAGTAGTGGTTACTTCTGGAGAGAAAGAAAGAGAGGGCTGTAGCTGCATCTAATAGTTTCTTTGTTGCTGTTTTCAAAGTTCCTAAGCAAATACGGTAAAATGTGTTCACATCAGTAAAATTAGATTGATGCTACCTTTTGTGCTTTCCTACATGTTTGGAAATTAAAATATTATGTATGTAAAATTGTTTTGAATACATTTCTATTAATTGTTTTTAGTACTCCTGTTGTATTCAATTGTGTCAGTTCATTATTGAATTGAGTCATGGTTTCCAAAAGTCACAAAAATTCTCCTTCTTTTTACCCCTCTCAATAGGTTGGCAGTGGCAATGACCCCTGGTCAGCCTGGAGTGCCTCCAAATCTGGGAACTGGGAAAGCTCAGAAGGCTGGGGGGCCCAGCCAGAGGGGGCTGGAGCCCAAAGAAACACAAACACTCCCAACAACTGGGACACTGCCTTCGGCCACCCCCAGGCCTACCAAGGACCAGGTGAGCAGAGGGGTGCAAGGTCCCACCCTGCCCGCCCATGGCTGAGTGGGAGAGACAGGGAAGACTGAACTGTTTTTGCTGTTCCCACACTCAGCACAACACAGAACAGTTTTGTGACCACAGCATGGGAAGGGAGGATTGCCCCACCCACCAAGCAGCTGTGCAGCAGACACCAGCTGAGTGTCCTACAGTCATGACACTGTCTACCTGGAGTCAGATCAAGGGGGTTCCCACCACTCCCACCTTGGGTTCAATTAATCTGCTGGAGCGGCTCACAGAACTCAGGGAAACACTTTACTTACTACTGTCAGTTTATTACAAAGCTCAATTTACAGGATGCAAATAAAGAGCCAGATGAAGAGATGCATAGGGCGAGGCGTGGGGAAGGGACGCAGAGCTTCCATGCCCCCCTGCCCCAGGTGCCCCTACATGTTCAGCACCCCAGAATCTCTTTTCCTGTAGCTCAAGGATTTTTACGGCGGTTTCATCACATAGGCATGATCGATTATTGTTATTATTATTATTTGAGACAGAGTTTTGCTCTCGTTGCCCAGGCTGGAGTGCAGTGGCACAATCTCGGCTCACTGCAACCTCTGCCTCCCAGGTTCAAGTGATTCTCTCACCTCAGCCTCCTGAGTAGCTGGAATTATAGGAGCCCACCGCCCACCGCCACACCCGGCTGATTTTTTATATTTTTAGTAGAGACAAGGTTTCACCATGTTGGCCAGGCTGGTCTCAAACTCCTGACCTCAGGTGATCCACCTGCCTCAGCCTCCCAAAGTGCTGGGATTACAGGTGTGAGCCACCATGCCTGGCCGGCATGATTGATTATTAACTCAACCTCTGGCCCCACTTTTCTTTCCAGAGAATGAGAGGTGGAGCTGGAAGTTCCAAGCTTCTAATCCTGGCTTGGTCCTTCTGTTGACCAGCCCCCATCCCACCAGGAGTCACCTCATTTGAACAAAAGATGCTCCTACCACCCGGGAAATTCCAAGGGTTAGGAGATCTGCGTCAGGAGCCAGGGTCAGAGACCAAATATCAGAACAAAAGATACACCTTGCACACCTAACATTCAGGAAGTTACAAGAGTTTTAGGAGCTCTGTGCCGGGAACTAGGGATGCAGACCGGATGGCTATTTCTTACCTCACAATACCACTCTGGGTCATTGAGTTGAAAATCGATTTTATTCAAAAGAACTGCTTGCAGTTGCCCTTATTCACTAGTAGCAAACCTGGATTCAAATGTAGATGGTCATTAACTCTAACTTTAGTTCAGTCTTACTTATCTGTGTGAAGTCACAGATTCAAACGCTGGGTTGGTAAAGTAAAAGCAGAATGGGCGGTGGAGGCTGCAGAAGGCTGAGGGCCCCTGCTGTCGCCCGTGGATCACTGCATTTGCAGGGAAGCTGAGCCCACATTCTGATCTCCACATCTTCAGAGAGATGAGAAGTCTTGGTTATTTGTCACCTTCTGATTGTAACATCTCAGCAGCTAACACGTTTGTTTTAAAATCTTGAGCCAGAAACGTGTATGTGGATGGGATGTGGCTCATCCTGCTGGTTTAAGACCTCTGCATTCACTGTTTTAACTTCCTGTTTGACTAGGCTATGAATAGAAATAGTGAGGCAGAAGAGAAATGTGTGGAATGGGAAATAATTTGGGAATTAAGGGTATTTATGTCTGATCTGAAATTAAATAAGAAAGTAGTCTCCCATTATTTTTTAACAATCCCTGAACCCTGTCTCCTCTGTAAGCACATTGGGCCAAGAATTGAATGTCTGTTCTAAACAGCAAGGACCTCACTTGTAAGCCCAAAGAAGGGTGCAGGTCCTGGCTGAAGGCTGGCAGTCATAGACAGGAGCTGCCTGTCAGCAGGACCAGGGGTGTGGGCTGGGTAGAAGCGTTGGGAGACTCCTGGGGTCTGGCTCTCTTGTCACTTGGCCCACATCCTTCTCCTAGTTTGTTCTTCTCCCATTTGGCATTTGTCTCTCGGCTTCTCCATAATGGCACTCTTAGGGCCTGACACTAAAGGACACTCAGGCCATTAGAGTAGGGGAGGAAGGAGAAGGAGGAGAGCCCACAGCACCTTATCTGACACGGGGATTATTGTCAGAATAGTAGCTACTGATGCTGCTTAATTACTTCTTCACTCTCATCTTTTTCTCCCACACCCCAACTCGGTCTTTTTAATGTCCCCCTCGTTGCCCTTCTCTCCCCTTTATTGTTAGTGTTAAACAGCTGCTTTTCAAAGTTCTGTCGTCCCTTTCATCCTCCCCAAGCCTCTAGAATTAAAGGGTATTCTGCTTATTTGTAAATGTATAAGACTCGATTTATCAGTGTCTAGGCCTCTAGAAGTCTTTTCTACTGTGTACCACTTAACATTCTTACAGTCTGCATTTATCTGAAGTGATGTGGACTGACAGCCCTTTAAAAAAATTATCTATATTTTCACACCTGTAATCCCAGCACTTTGGGAGGCCGAGGCAGGCGGATCACAAGGTCAGGAGATCGAGGCCATCCTGGCTAACACGGTGAAACCCCATCTCTACTAAAAATAGAAAAAAAATTAGCCGGGTGTGGTGGCAGGTGCCTGTAGTCCCAGCTACTTGGGAAGCTGAGGCAGGAGAACGGCATGAACCCAGGAGGCGGAGCTTGCAGGGAGCCAAGATTGCGCCACTGCACTCCGGCCTGGCCAACAAAGCGAGACTCCGTCTCAAAAAAAAAATTATCTATATTTGAGGTATACAGCGTGATGTTGTAATATACATGTATATACTGAAATCATTACTACAGCCAAGCGCTTAACATATCCCTCACCTCACATGATTACCTAAGTGCATGTGTGTGTGTGTGTGTGTGTGTGCGTGTATATGTGCAAGTGCGTGCGGGTGGGTGTGTGTGTGGTAAGAGCACCTAAAATCTCCCTCAGCAGGTTTCCCAAATATAATGCAATATCATTAACTGTAGTCCTCATGC
The DNA here is from genome assembly GCF_028858775.2 of Pan troglodytes. NCBI lineage: Eukaryota > Metazoa > Chordata > Mammalia > Primates > Hominidae > Pan > Pan troglodytes. The sequence goes on from NC_072403.2 coordinate 169,935,384, forward strand.
TGTACATGAGATCTCTAGACTTATCCTACATGACTGCAACTTTGTACCTTTGACCTACATCTCCCTAGTTCCCCCTCTCCCTGCCCCTGGTAACCACCTTTCTACTTTCTGCTTCTGTAAGTTTTTTAGATTTTTTTAAAGACCTGTTAAAAGTTCCACATGTAAATAAGATCCATGCGGTATTTTTCTTTGTGTGTGATGTTGAGTGCATTTTCATATACCTCTTGGCCATTTTTTGGTCTTCTTTGGAAAAATGTCAATTTGGGTCCTTTGTCCATTTTTTAATTGAGCTTTCTTTATTTGCTATTGAATTGTGTGAGTTCATTATATCTTTTGAATATTAACAGGTTATCAGATACATGGCTCGCAAATATTTTCTCCCAGCCTATTGCGGGATCTGGCCAGCAGCCCGCAATGCAACGGGGTTCTCTTTGTGTTCCCAGGCGGATCGGCAGGTTGAGAAATAATAGACACACACAAGATAGCGAAAGCTGGGTCCGGGGGGGTCACCGCCTTCTGGTCCCACGGTGCCAACAATGCACTGGATATACCAGCATTTATTATTAAGTTTAGTGAGGGTGGGGGTAGGTTAGTGAGGGATTTAGGGTCATTTGATTATGAGGTGAGATGGTCACATGGGGATGAAGTAATTCTTTAACATAACATCCGTATGCAGAAGTACAGTATACAGAGATAAGAATTTACAATATAGTGTATGCATCAGTAATTTCTGACAGAGCCTTAAAACAGAAACACAGTCTTTCCATAACCTATGATTAGCAAGGTATTAATCAGCAGTAACAGTTGCAGCAAAAGCTGGTTACAAACAATCCGTAGAAACAGGACGTGAAGCTAGACAACCTGTTAGACCAGAAATTCTCAGAAGGGAGTATGCCTTAACCCTAAAGAGGCCCAGAAGAGCCCTGGCAAGATGAGGGCGTTTATAGCCCTATCTTATCCATATGGATGGTGCCCCCATGTGTCTGTTTATAGGCTCTTCACAAGGGTCACTTTCCATTCCCAGAGCTATGAATATCTGCTTTTCTGGGATAGGAATCTTGGTGATGTGAAACCTCCCTGACTGCACATCCATTCATAGGCTCTCTGCAGGGGGAAGCACATCACACGCTGTTGGCTCATTCTGGCAGTCCGACCTGGCATTGTCTTTACACAATCCTGCATGCAATTTTGTATTTACAATAATCAGGAGCATTTCATCTTTTATTCCATAGCAATAGTTTCAGGGGGTCTCCCTACACCAGCCCATAGGCTACCTTTTCATTTTGATTGTTTCCTTTGCTGTTCAGAAGCTTTTTAGTTCCATGTAGTCCCGCCTGTTATTTTTGACTTTGTTGCCTGTGCTTTTGGTGTAATACTCAAAAAAACATTTGCCAAGGCCAGCGCCAAGGAGCTTTTCCCCTGTGTTTCCTTCTAGGAGTTGTGTGGTTTCAGGTCTTCCATTTAGGTCTGTAATCTATTTTAAGTTGATTTTTGTGTGTGGTGTAAGACAAGGTCCAGTTTTATTCTTTTGCATGTAGATACCTGGTTTTCCCAGCACGACTTACTAAAGAGACTGCCCTTTCTCCATTGTGTCATCTCGGTGCCCGTGTCAAAAATTTAAAAGTAATCTGACAGCCCTCTTTAAGTTGCTTCTGATTTGTCTTTTGCACTAAAAGAATCTGTAATTCAAGGCTTAAAATTGACTACACAGCCTTTACTCTTAACATCCATATTATACTCCTATACTATACCCTTTTCTCCATCAAAAAAAAATTGATTTGCCCAGTAGGTAGTTACTGTCAGAAAATTAAGTAATTTCATTTTTATTTTGGTCTTTTTTTTTTTTTAACTGATGATCTTCCATTTTCACCTCTAGCAACTGGTGATGATGATGACTGGGATGAAGACTGGGATGGGCCCAAATCCTCTTCCTACTTTAAGGATTCAGAGTCAGCTGATGCAGGCGGCGCTCAGCGAGGAAACAGTCGTGCTAGTTCCTCATCCATGAAAATTCCCCTTAACAAGTAAGTTTAAAGGGGAGCCAGGGAACCAGGGCCATGGTAGAAGTATACATTAATACAAAGTATATACCCTACCAAGAGGCAGCTGGCTTTTTCCCTTTCCAGTGATCTCCTAAGTTTTGGATATGATTCAGTTATTTTTATTTGGATCTTAACTGAGAAGCTTACTTAAAAAAAAAAAAAGGATTTTTGATTTACAAGGTTAATAAGTGAAATATTTATTTTATTTAATGATTTCCCAAACTGTTTTCATTACTTCTAGCTTTATCAATTTATGACATATTAAGGTTTCATTGCTAATGTCACAGGAAAGCTAAAAAGAAGAATAATAACAACTCTCTTTTAAATGTTTTACTATTTTGTTAATCACTTGCCATGTGCCAGGCATTGTGCAGAGAGGTTTGTATCATTCGCATGTAGCCCTCATATCCCTTTGTGGTACATAAAACCCCTGTTTTACTGCAGGCAAGCTGATGCCCAGAGAGACGCATCGAGTGTTCCAGTCAGGAAGCCAGGCCCTCAGGCGCCAAAGCACGTGTTTCAGCTCCTGTGCCTAAAAACGTGGTCAGGAGCTTTGTGTTAGCTTAGGTTTCTCTTAGATTTAAAACAAAAAAAAAGTGTTGTGTTTTATTTTTTTGTTTTGAGACAGGCGTCTCGCTCTGTCACCCAGGCTGAAGTGCAGTGGTGCGATCTTGGTTCACTGCAACCCCAACGTCCCGGGTTCAAGCGATTCTCGTGCCTCAGCCACCTGAGTAGCTGGGATTACAAACATGTGCCACCGCGCCCAGCTAATTTTTGTATTTTTAGTAGAGACGAGGTTTTACCACGTTGGCCAGGCTGGTCTCAAGCTCCTGGTCTCAAGTGATCCGCCCGCCTCTACATCCCAAAGTGCTGGGATTACAGGCTTGAGCCACCACACCTAGCCAAAAAAAAAAAAGGTTTTAACAGTACTTGTAGATACCCTACTTAACAGGAAAGCATGTGGGCACCAGTGGCCACTGTAGGATTCTTTGGAGAGACCTAAATAAGGCTGTAGTCTATGCCAGTGTAGCTTGAGGGAGATATATTAATAATTTATGACTTCCATCAGAATTTTCAAGTACTCCTTCCAGCAGTTATGTCTAGTTTATTTTTTGAAATTACTAATGCTTTTTCCCAATATTCCAATTCCATGATTCAAGGCAGATATCAAAGAATGTTAATCTGTGTCTGGAAAAATTAAAAACATAACATTTGACATATATTTAGACGTCAAGATCTAGGTCTAGATCTAGTTTAATAAGTCCTACAAGTTCTCCAAAGTATATTTAAATAGCTTCAGTGATTAAATGAGTTCTCTTTTGACTGCACACTTTTGCTGCCTCTTACCCAGTTTCTTCCATTATATATTTTCCTGCTCAATTGCATGCATAATAAAGTGAATAATTCTCTGTCTTGTTAGTCAACTGTGTCTTGTTTCAGAGTCAAATTTGAAGTTTTCAGTCATGGTCAGTAGTGATGTGCATCATTGTCAGCTGTTCTTTAAATGTGAATATAAAGTATATTGAAAATTCATATAAATTAGCCCCATTTTGAAAACGAAGGAAGCAGAGACTGAGAAAAATGAGTGGCCACGTTTTCATGGCTGATGAGTGAGGTTCCAGCTCATGCCTGGGGGTCTCTGACTCTGGTTTTTGGTGCTCTCCTCTGCTCCACACTTGCTCTCTGATTTGCTTATAACCTTAGGCAAGTTTCATGACCTGTTGGAACCTCAGTTTCTTCATCTTGAAAGCAAGGAGGTTGGTTTTAAGAATTCTTTCTGCTCTAAAATATCATTCCAGGCTGAAACCACATTAAAGCAGTCCTAACTTGAACCTGTGCCTCTGAGGCATCTCTGTCTCTCTGTAGTGCTGTGAACGATTTAACACCCTGTGTATTTGTATTTAACTAAACTGTATAAATGAGTCACTTAAACTTAAAACAATTATAAAAAATGTTTTTAAGTATTAACACTTTTTCAGCAATTAATCCATTTTATATGACAGCTGTATTCTAGTCATGGAACATAAATCTTATACTAGAAAAAGAGATCTGAAATTAAATATACTTGAGCACTATAAGAATTCACCTTGGGCCAGGTGCAGTGCAAATCCTAGCACTTTGGGAGGCCAAGGCAGGCAGATCACGAGGTCAGGAATTCGAGACCAGCCTGGCCAACATGGTGAAACCTCAATCTGTACCAAAAATATAAAAAAGTAGCTGGGCATGGTGGCACGCCTGTAATCCTAGCTACTTGGAAGGCTCAGGCAGGAGAATTGCTTGAACCCGGGAGATGGAGGTTGCAGTGAGCCGAGATGGCGCCACTGCACTCCAGCCTGGGCGACACAGAGACTCTGTCTCCAAAAAAAAAAAAAGAAAGGAATCTTGATGATGCTGAAATAATTAATACATTGCTGTCCTCAAATTTTTCTGTGGTCCATAACAGTGCCCAAAAAGTGAAATGCTTACAAGCTGGTCAAGGAGTTGTCATGATATATAATCCCCACAGAAGCGCGCCTGTAGTCCCAGCTACTTGGGAGACTGAGGCAGGATAATCGCTTGAACCAGGAGGTGGAGGTTACAGTGAGCCGAGATCGTGCCACTGTACTCCAGCCTGGTGACAGAGTGAGACTCTGTCTCAAAAAAATAAATAAAATAAAGTAATTAATAAATAAGTGTTGCAGGTTAGCCTAATTCATTAAGCATTCAGTATGCTCCCAAAACTCCTCCAGGTCCTGAAAACACAAATGCTTCCTCTAAGTCCCTCTGGCTGCTGTAATAGGTAAATGGATAGCGGCAGTCAGGTGTGATGAATAGAATCACAAAACATGCTCAAAATGCCTAGGAAGACTCTACCTGCGGCTGCAGGGAGTACTTCCAAAGAGAGGATGACTTAGTCGCCAATGACTGAAATGTACTGAGTACATACTAGGCTCTTTACATAAATCTTTAATTCCCTTATCACCTTAGAAGGTAGGTCATTCTGGTCTCATTCTTCCACAAGGAGATTTCAGCCCCTAAGGCTACCTAAGTGTTGGAGTCAGAATTCAAACCCCACGCCATCCAGCTGCAGGACACATCTGGTCTCTTGTATAAGCTGTGTTTTAAAGGAATGTCTAGAGAAAGGAGACTCAAGGGAAGTCAGTCGAGAATGCAGGAAAAGAAGACACGGGCCCCTGAGAGCATCACACTGGCCTTTGGCTTGGCACATGAATGAAAGTAGAAGCAATGCGACTGGAACTTCGTAGAAATAAGATTCCTTTTCCCATTGTAGATATTTTGCTTCCTTTTCTTCTGTTTACTAAAAGAAAAATTCTAAAACCCAAATTAATCTTGTCTTTTTCAGTAGCCCTTTGGATGGCTATGTTCTAGCTGTCCTCCAATTTCAGAAATGTCCTTTGGATATAGATGTGATTTCTGGAAGTAGTCAAGTTTATTTAAGTTTTTGGGTCTTAAGTGACCTCCCGCCTCACCCCCTCCCCATAGCCAAATTTATTGATTACACTTTGGGTCTCTACTAAAGAGACTTGTTTTCCACTGTCATGAACTGCTTCTGAAGGCAATTCCAAAAGAAACAAGCACATATGCTGATGAGCAGGACAGCCCCTTTGGGACAGTTGTGGCCTCTGGAGTGAGCCTGTTGAAAGGCAACTTTAATTTGGATGTAGAAATGCCAGCACGTGGCTATTGCCCCCTGTGGCCAACTCAGATTGGCGTGCTCACTACTCACTGCCCCAGGGAACTAGGGGGGCGTTTTTTCAGGTCTGCCCTTCACTCTGGGGTGACCGAATGTTTCAGACACAGTCAAGCAAATAGAGTGCCCATAAACATCACACCTTCTGGAGTCAAACTGTTCTGTTTACCAGATCAAGCTTAATTAAATGCCTAATTGGCCATTGAACAATCTGATTACATTAGGTTTCATTTACCACAGTTTCCAGTTCTAGTGCACCCGAAAGACAGGACAAGGTTAAAACTGGTAAGTAAATGTAGACGAGAGTTGTAAAATTCTTACAAGGAAAGACTTAAGACTGATGAACATTTATATTCATGATTAGATTTCCTGGATTTGCAAAACCTGGCACGGAACAGTATTTGTTGGCCAAACAACTAGCAAAACCCAAAGAGAAAATTCCCATCATTGTAAGTTTGTTTATTTTTGTTTGCTTTCTTTCTGATTAAGCTCTTTCTTATACCATACTTTAAAGCTAAGCGAGTTATTCATCTTTTGGAAAGTATTTTTAAATATATTTAATGCCCCACATAACTGATAATATATGTTAGTGTTGTAGGAGTACTGAAGATAATTAACACAAATTAATGCCTGTCATTATATTGTTTATTCTTTATCTTTCAGACTTTTAGTATTGGACAAACATACTATTTTGATCATTTTTTTCTAAAGTGTCTTGAAGTGTATTTTACATACTGTTTTTCTGCCAGCCCTATATGTTTAACTGATGAACTCAATTCAAATATTTATGTTTCTTCCCTTGTAAAGTACGTGTATGTTATCAGAATAAGGTACCCTTTCAGATATATGGGTAATAGTGTTTTTGGTAATAGTGTTTTTTCCAGTAAACCAGCTGTCAAATTGAGATAAGGAGCTACCAAATGGAAGCTGGGAGTTAAGGACATCATTGAGAGTATCTGTCTTAGAATTACTTGGTTATTGCATAACGTGACACAAGCCCTTCGGTTTCATTCCACATTTTGATTGGTGGTAGATTTTCTGCCTAGGTGATATTTAGTTGTAGATTCCCAAATGAAATTCTGGAAAAGAGAACTGTAGCTATCTTCTGCTCCTATTGACTTAACCCTGTAACAATTAGATTGGGAACCTGAAGCCTTGAGTGTTCTCATCCTGGACTCAATCAAGGATGAGGAAACATCTGGTCTTATTCTGTAATCTTTGGAGACTTGATAAAATTGCAGGAATAGTATTAGATTCTCTAATTACTTGTGCCTGCATGTTTGAAAAACTCCAAATCCTGGAAGCCTCCAAGCTGAAGAGCTGTTACCAAGAGCCCTTTTTATGCTTTTTCCCTCAAAGCAAATTTGGGATAATTAACTTCTGAGTAGTTATATTAGAGATTTTTGTTTTCCTGTTTTCTCTGGACTTAGTAAAAATTGAACATGTACCATTATTCTTTTCATGACATTTAAAACTCCTCAAAATCAAGAGCGCACAGCTCTGTCTCAGTTTTGTTTTTTTGTTTGTTTGTTTGTTTGTTTTTAAGACAGAGTCTCACTCTGTCACCCAGGCTGGAGTGCAGTGGTGTGATCTTGGCTCACTGCAACCTCTGCCTCCCGGGTTCAAGCAATTCTCCTGCCTCAGCCTCCCGAGTAGCTGGGATTACAGGCATGCACCACCATGCCCGGCTAATTTTTTTTGTATTTTTTAGTAGAGACGGGGTTTCACCATATTGGCCAGGCTGGTCTTGAACTCCTGACCTTGTGATCCGCCCGCATTGGCCTCCCAAAGTGCTGGGATTACAGGTATGAGCCACTGCGCCCGGCCTGCCTCAGATTCTTAAAGGGGACTTTGTCCCAGGCGTGCAGTGGTGGTACAGAGCTAAGGGTTCCAGCCTTTCATTGACCGGCAAGTTTTAAGTAGAATTGGACCCATGCACCCAGTAGGCAGGTCTGCCTGTGTGGGCATCTATACATGGAAGAAGCTGAGGAAAGCCACCGCGTCTTCAGGAGGCCCAGAGAAAGCAGAGACTAATTCTTTGCTCTAAAAGTGCAGTAACCTTGCCCACTCATGAAACAGAGCCCCGTGAAATTGGGCCCTAGCCAAGCACAGTTGCTGCTCTCGGCCCACTCACTGAGGGAGGTCCCGAAAGTCATCTCCTCTGCAGCTTTCAGCTAGTTTCTTGGATCTGGGCTCTCCCTGAGGGCGTTATAGTAATTGTTCTCAGAGATTTTAGTCTCTTTTTAAACTACTCTTATTCTTGGAGTAGGTCACCTTCCTGACCTAACAGCCTCTGAACTTTAATATCCCAATCCGCTTTTCCCATCTTCCTCTTAAAAAAAAAAAATTAGGACTGGGTATACCTTTTTTTCCTTTTTATGTCTGTCTGGCCTTGCCTCTCTCAGGTCTCAGCCGAAACAAATCTCTCTTCCTTCAGCGCAATCTGTGTGATTTTTCTCATTTTCTTTTTACTTTCTTACGGTACTTTTTCAAGTCTGCAAGAATAAAACCTGTTCCATAAATTATTTCATTCTCCTTGAATCTCTGAATGAATCTCTGAGTGAATCTGCTTCCTGAATAGTGGTCCTTTTACAGTCCATTGTTTGTTTTTTCATTCTCTTCTTGGATTATAACTCAATTATTTTTCATTTTCAAGCCAAGAAGATAACATTCTCAGTATAATAAAGACTTCTATTGCTCTGAAATGTGTTTTGATAAGAGCTACTGTCCTGCAGTCTGAATCTCTAGAATCTGTCATTGTGATCAAAGTTTATGAAATGAATGAGGCAGAACCAACTTGAGACTATTGGTGACTCAGGGAGTGATTCTAGAAGCCTGTACATGAGCTCCAGCATCCAGATTCCTCTGCAGCTGCCCCCATGGCCTTGGATGCTGTTTTAAATAAGATGAAAAAACCAGGTTTGGGACAGCAGACCTATTGTCACCTAGCAGTGCCTAGAAGAAATGATCCTCAGGCTCAAAACTTACACACGAGGTCTCTACACCCCCACATAGAATTTAGCTGGTTTCCCTTCCTCACCTCCCACCACAACTAAAACCCCAGTGAGCTAGTGTAAGCCTCGCCTGAATTTGTGAACTTTTGCCCTAGTCACAGATAGAAGAGAAGGCCAGTGAGAAAAGAATGGAGGCCTATCCTCTTCAGGCAAGCCTTGCCCAGGTGGACGTGATACCTGGGGGTTGGAAGTGAGCCAGCCCACTGTGCTTAGGCACATAGCAGTCCACGGAAGAAAACAGCTAGCCTGGTTCTTGCTTTTAAGACGTAGTACCTCCCCCTCCCCGCACCTTGCCACTAGTAGCAAAACAATGGCTATCAGGCTCTGGCCAATCCGATTAATCGCTTCTATGAGCCAGAACAATGCTACTCAAAGTATGGTCCACAGACCAGTTGCCCATCTGAAAACTGCTTGTTCCTGATCCACCATGAGATAGGTACAGTACATGAGAATATTTGGAAAACTTGAGGACAGTTTGGTATTGTTGAAAAATCAAAATGTGTAATGTTATATTTCACCAAACTATTAGTCTGTGATAGATTCGAAATTTTTAAAAACTAGTCCTTCATCACGTGTAGCTTGAGACAGCTAGACTAGAAAGAAACATTGTCTTGTAACCAGCACTGTCCTTGGGAGAGGGAAGCTGGTGTCTCCTCTCCATGGGCTGAGCTACCCACATGGGAGCAGAAGGGTTTCCCACAGGTGTGTTCTTTAAACATAATATCTAACAGGAACAGAAACCATTGAACCATTTATGTACCTTTCAAAGAGGAACAAGAATGACCCTCCAAAGGACTTCTCATTCTGAAAAGAATTACTTGCTGATTCACATCAATTGTATTTATTATTTTTCCATGTAACAAAATTACTTCTTTCTGGAACATTGGCATAGGTTGGAGATTATGGCCCAATGTGGGTTTATCCTACCTCTACATTTGACTGTGTGGTAGCAGATCCCAGGAAAGGCTCCAAAATGTATGGTCTAAAGAGCTACATCGAATATCAGCTAACACCTACTGTAAGTATCCACGTTATCAAAAGCAGAATCATGTTTGGATCACTGATTGCAGCTTGCTTTTTTCTTCATTTTCTAGAGTTGGCATTGGTAACCTTTTCTCTTTCCCTTATTTTGTAGAACACTAATCGATCTGTAAACCACAGGTATAAGCACTTTGACTGGTTATATGAGCGTCTCCTGGTTAAGTTTGGGTCAGCCATTCCAATCCCTTCTCTTCCAGACAAACAAGTCACAGGTGAGTGTGTGTAATGCTAAACCCAGGATGACAAATAGAAAGACTCCAGTCAGATTATCCTCCTGTAAGTCAGTGATGGCATTTTCCATCCTGTAGAGCAGCAGGATGCAGGAGTTGGAAACAGTAATTAAATACAGCTATGAAGAGAGAACCATCGCATGTTGTACATCTATCTGGAAGTTGCCTAAACGTCTAACAAGAACGTTTAATGTGCAAATCACAGGTTTTGGTATGTGTCTGAAATTCCAGCAGTCATTGTCTTCATTGCTGTACCCTTTCTACAAAAGAAATGTGTACATTTAAAATATGTGAAAAATGACACCTGAAAAAATAGAAATAATTCAAATAGCCTAAAATGGAAATAAAAACGTATGACCCACATGATGCAAACAGGTTATGCAGATGAGCTGCATTATTTCATTAGATGAGTGAGCACTGGACAGAGAAGCCACAGAACTGCTAAGTGTTAATGAAGGAAGAAGCTGCCAGGTTTTCTGCTTATTTTGATTATTACCCTCTCCCTTTTCTTGCTTTTTAAAAGTGCCATTTTCTATTTATTTTGATAATTACCCTCTCCCTTCTCTTGTTTTTTAAGTGCCACATTCCCTCCCCTCCCCCAGCCCCAAGAATCTTTTGGTAAGTAACCCATGGTGTTACTGGAGCACCTTGTAAGTATGCAGGTAGAAAGGGTTTGTTTTTATGTCAGGGAATTGTTTTTGTTTTTAATCTCCAGCCTAGGGTAGACTCTGCTACTCTATGTAGGCACCGAGGGACTCAGCATGTGTGTGTTAAAATAAAGGTTGTGTGCCAGGTGCGGTGGCATCCCAGCACTTTGGGAGGCCAAGGTGGGCAAATCACGAGGTCAGGAGATCGAGACCATCCAGGCTAACATGGTGAAACCCTGTCTCTACTAAAAAATTAGCCGGGTGTGGTGGTGTGCACCTGTAGTCTCAGCTCCTAGGGAGGCTGAGGCAGGAGAATGGCATGAACCCGGGAGGCAGAGGTTGCGGTGAGCCGAGATTGCGCCACCGCACTCCAGCCCAGGCGACAGAGCGAGACTCTGTCTCAAATAAATAAATAAATAAATAAATAAATGTTGTGAAGAAACAGACTTAAAGATTAGACAGAGTTTTAGTATATTGCTAGAAAATGTTCACATACATGAACTAGTGAAAATAGGAGTGGATTGTGAGAGGAGGTCTTCAAAGGTCAGAGCCAGAGAGGCCTGTAAGAGATGTGAAAGAGACACTGAGATGCTCACCTGAACCTAGGGAGAAGAAACATGGAGGGCTGAAGGAAGGGTTCTTTCCCCAAAGGTCAGGGAAGACGAGAGGCGGTGGAATTCTCACTGCACTCGCAAGAGTCGAGATAAACAGTTCAGGGAGGGCCTGCGACTCTTCACAGCCAGGTGGCAGTGCCAGATGGAAACATGTCAGCACTGCCGTGGAGTTTGTCCCACGTGTTCCTGGACAGTTCCCGAGTGCCTCTCATCTGTCCTCACAGATAGTCATTTTCATCTTCACTTTATAGATGAGGAAACGGAAATCCACAGACATTAAACAGGTTCCCCTCTCTATTGCTGAAAAAGGAATTCGAATCTAATCCCACAGCTTACTCTGTTTCTGTTAAGATGTGGACTGACTAATCTTTCCCTAGAATTAGTATTCATACAATGAGTAAATTATTCTCCTTAAAACATTACTTTATATTTTACTTTGTTTTATGTTTATTTTTCCCTGAAGTGTTTTGTGGAGATGGAAACTTTTGTTTTAAAAGAAGTTTTGATTTTGATTTTTTTGGAACACATTTCAAAAATTTCAAATTGTCATAGCAAAATTGAAAATGGGGCTGCACTACTGGGTAGATAAACACATCCCCCCAGTCCCCTGGGTGACACTTGAGTGGTCCCTCGTGGTGCTGGGGCGGTGGAGTGACAGCCAGACGGCCGTGGGCTGCTGCTGCCTTCTGCCCAGAGGCACTGACCGAACCCCTGCTTCTAACCCAGTTCAGACACTCCCTGTACCTCAACCCAGTTCAGACACTCCCTGTACCTCCTTTTTGTCATCCTTCTTGCTTTCAATCACAGTTTTCTCTTTAAAAATACAGATTTCTTTCCATGAAAACTTCAGTTCTGCCATATAAAATTATAGTCTATTTCCTTGAATTTTGTGCTCTCCTTTATCAACTTGGTTAGCACAGTGTGTGCTCCACAGTGTTTAAATCCATGGGTTAATGGCCTATTTCAGGCTTGTAAGAAATTCTCATATCTTTTAGATTTTAATACATTGTTTATTCTGAATCGGATAATTCAGTGCTCTTTTAAAGCTTCAGAGAGTCACGGTTCTCTTTCCATACTAAGATTTGTTTAAAAAAAAATAAGTTCGGCATGTAGCCAGGGAGGAGAATGTCATAGAAAAGCAAGAAAGCAGCAGCCCCTCGGTGTGAAGAAAGTTGAGCTTTGATTCACTAACTGGGATATGAGCCAAGGAAGCCGAACAGCACAGAAGGGCTCTATTTCCCCCTCACTTGTGTGCCTCCTGCCTGGGATGCCCACAGATCATTATTATGTAAGAACTCCCCTCTCACTCAACTACGGGAGAAAAGAAAAAGGAATGCTTAGTAGGTGATGCTATGACATTCCTGTGGACTCGACAATTCATGAAAAAATGTACAGTTAACATTTCTTTATTTGTTTAGAGATTTTTGTTTTTTATGGAAATAATATTGAATGAATATAGTTTTATTCCTGGTACCAAACTGATATATTCATATACTTAGTGAAAACCTTAGTAAGGTTCATGGAAAACAGGGAAATAAAAGTTCCTCTTTTTTTCTAATTATTTGCAACTTGGTCTGAAAATTCTACCAAGCATAAAATAACATCTGAAGTCATAAGCTTAGAGCTAAACCAGCTATGTCAGAAAAATTTTCACAAGAATAATTTTTGAATAAAATAAGGATCACTAAATTTCAACCAATGATAGGATAATGAACTCTGGGTACAACTCACCTGGCTATAATGGGGAGTTCATCGTATCCCAGGTCCAGACTGGCTTTCCGGCCAGGAGGTGAATTGTCTTTTTTCCAAGGCACAAGGCTTTGTTTCTGCTTAATCTACTGCTAGTAAATGCAAAGTTTGCAATGCTTTAGTACAATGATGGTGTCTAGACTCATTGTTCTGTTCAAGTCCACTTTTTAGGTAATAAAAGTTTTTTGATATGTAGGTGCATAATACTATCTATCTATATTTTATTTATTTATTTATTTATTTATTTTTGGAGACGGTCTCACTCTGCCACCCAGCCTGGAGTGCAGTGGCACAATCATAGCTCACTGCAGCCTTGACCTCCTGGATTCAAGTGATCCTCCCACCTCAGCCTCCCAAGTAGCTGGGATTATAGGTGCACGCCACCATTGCCTGGCTTATACTCATAATTTCTAAAGGAAAGTTCAGGTTTCATTTTTTAAATTTTATTTTTAAACTTAGGTACAGTAAATTCACTCTTTTTGGTGTACAGTTCTGAGTTTTGACAGCTACCACTGCAGTCTTGCAACCACCACTACATTTCGTGATACAGAACCGCTCCGTCACCTCCCCAGGTTCCCTCATGCTGCCCATCCCCCTAGTCCTAACCATGGCAACAGCTGATGTGCTCTTTGTGTTCATAATTCTGCGTTTTCTAGAATGTCATTATAAATGGAAGCATGCAGTGTATAGTCTTTCGAGTCTGACTGCTTTCATTTAGCATAACACATTTGCAGTTCATTCATTTTGTTGTGTCAATAGTTTGTTCTTTTCGTGGCCAATAGTATTCCAGTGTTTAGATATACCATAGCTTGTTTATCCATTCACTCATTGAAGGACATTTGGGTTTCCAGCTTTTGGCAATTATGAATAAAGCTGCCATAACATTTGCATACAGGTTTTTGTATGAACGTAAGTTTTCATTCCTTTTGGGTAAATAAGAGTAAAATGACTGGGTCAGTTGGCAAGTATATATTTAATGTTTAAGAAATTGCCCAACTGTTTTTCAGAGAGGCTATACCATTTTGGAATCCTCACCAGCAATATATGAGAGTATCAGTAGTAGTTCCACATCCCTACCTGCACTTGATAGTGTCAGTTTTTCCTCATTTTAACCAGTCCGATAGGTATGCAGTGGTATCTCAGCATGGTTTTGATTTGCATTTCCTGATGGCGAGTGGGGTTGAGCATCTCTTCATGTGCTTATTTCCCATCTGTAGATCTTTGGTGCTGAAGCGTCTGTTCAGCTCTTGTGCTCATTTTTTATCAGTCTGTTTTCTTATTGTTGAATCCTGAGATTTTTTTAAATATATATATGTATTTTCTAGAAACAAGTTCTTTGTTAGATAAGTGATTTGCAAATAACTTGTCACAGCTGTGGCTTGGCTTGTCATTTTCTTTTTCTTTTTTTTTTGGAGACAGGGTCTCACTGTCATCGCCCAGGCTGGAGTGCAGTGGCACCATCTCAGCTCACTACAACCTTGACCTCCCGGGCTCAAGCAGTCTTCCAGCCTCAGCCTCCTGAGTAGCTGGGACTACAGGCTGTCATCAACACTTCTTGTTAATTTTTTGTATTTTTGGTAGAGACAGGGTTTCACCCTGTTGCCTAGGCTGGTCTCGAAGTCCTGAGCTCAAGCGGTCCGCCCACTTCGGCCTCCCAAAGTGTTGGGATTAGAGGCATGAGCTACCACACTAGCCTTGTTACTTTCTTAACAGTGTCTTTTGCATAACAAAGGCTTTTAATTTTAATGAAGTTCACTATATCAGTTTTTTCTTTCATGGACTGTGCTTGAGGTGTCATGGCTAAGAGCAGTTCACAACATTTTCTTCTAAAGGTTTTAGGCTTTTCATTTAGATCTTTGATGCATTTTGAGGTTATTTTTGTATAAGGTGTGCAGTGTGGTAGAAGTAGTGCATTTTTTTTTCACATCGGGATATCCAGTGGGTCTCACACCATCTTTTGGAAAGACAGATCTGTTTTCCATTTATTAGAAACATGTTTGTAAGAGAAAAAAAATCAGTTGATTGTATTTGTTGGTTTATTTCTGGATTCTATTCTGCTCCATTGATTTACGTGTCCATCCTTTTCGCCAGTCCTACACTGTCTTGACTTGTGTAGCTTTATGGTAAGTCTTTAAATCAGGTAGCGTGAATCCTCCAACTTGGTTCCTTTACAAAATTGTTTTGGCTATTCTTTTTCTTTTGCCTTTCCTAGTAAATTTAAATGTCAGTTTGTAGATATTTATAATCATGCTGGAATTTGTATTGAAACCGCATTGATTCTGTAGATCAATTTTCACATCTTGATATCTCATCTTTTAATCCATGTATAAAAATATATCATATTTGATTTTCATTAGGGTTTTGTAGTCTTCAACATACAGATTCTGCATTTATTTTGTTAGATTTATGTTTAAGAATTTCAGGCCAGGCACGGTGGCTCATGCCTGTAATCTCAGCAATTTGGTAGGCCGAGGTGGGTGGATCACCTGAGGTCAGGAGTTTGAAACCAACCTGGCCAACATGGCGAAACCCCATCTCTACTAAAAAAAAAAAAAAAATACACAAAAATTAGCCAGGCGTGGTGGCACACACCTGTAGTCCCAGCTACTCAGGAGGCTGAGGCAGGAGAGTCACTTGAATCCGGGAGGCGGAGGTTGCCGTGAGCCAAGATTGCACCACTGCACTCCAGTCTGGGCGACAGAGTTAGACTCTGTCAAAAAAAAAAAAAAAAAAAAAAAGATTTATATATAAGAATTTCATTGGAGAGTTGCATTGTAAATGGTACTGTTTGTTTTTTAAATTTCCATTTTCTAGTTATGTATTGCATATAGAGATCGATTGATTTTTGTATAGTCACCTTTTATCTGTGGCCTTGCTAAACTCACTCAATAGTTCCAGGAGCTTTTTTGTGGGTATGGATTCTTTGGTTTTTTTCTCTTTACTTTTTTTTTGTTTTTTTTTGTTTGAGATGGAGTCTCGCTCTGTTGCCCAGGCTGGAGTGCAGTGGCGCTATCTCGGCTTACTGCAAGCTCCGCCTCCTGGGTTCACACCATTCTCCTGCCTCAGCCTCCCGAGTAGCTGGGACTACAGGCACCCGCCACCACGCCCTGCTAATTTTTTATATTTTTAGTAGAGATGGGGTTTCACTGTGTTAGCCAGGATGGTCTCGATCTCCTGACCTCATGATTCACCCGCCTCGGCCTCCCAAAGTGCTGGGATTACAGGCGTGAGCCACCGCGCCCGGCCCTCTTTTCTTTTTTAATGTAGACAATCATGTCAGCTTGGAATAGAGAGTTTTATTTCATCTTTTCCAATCCATGGGCCTTCTACTTCTGTTTCTGCCTTATTGCACTTGCTAGGACTTCCTGTATGCTCTTGAGTAGAAATAGTGAGAGGAATCATCTTTGGCTTATTCCTGATCTTAGGGACAAAGCATTCAGTCTTTCACCATTAAGTATGATGTTAGCTGTAGGTTTTTTGTTAGATGTGCTTTTATCAAGTTAAGGAATTTCTCTTCTATTTCTAGGTTGTTGAAAGTTTTTGTTCATGAATAGATGTTGGATTTTGTCCCATGTATTTTGTGTACCCATCGAGTGACTGTATGGCTTTTCTTCTGCTATTAATACAGCAAATCACATTGATCAACTTTCCACTGCTGAACCAGCCTTACATGCCTGGAATAAACCTCACTCGATGGTGATAGATTATTCTTATATATTGCTGGATTAAATTTGCTAATAATATCTGGTTGAGGATTTGGTTCACGATGGTTATTGGTCTATAGTTTTCTTGTAATTTCTTTGGTTTTAGTATCAGGGCAATGCTAGTCTCATAGGATGAGTTTGGAACTATTCCCTCCTTTTTTATATTCTGGAAGAGATTATATAGAATTGACACTGTTCTATAAGTGTTTGATAGAACTCACCATTGAAATCATCTGGACCTGGAGTGTTCTTTGTGGGGAGGCTTTAACTATGAATTTAATTTCCTTCATAGCTATAGGACTATTCAGGCTGAGCTTTGGTAGCTTGGGTCTTTAAGGGAGTTAATTTATTTCATATAAGTTGTTAGGTATAGTTTTAGAGTTGCTCATAGTATTTCTTTGTACCTTTAAAGATGTTAGGTCTACTCCTTCATTTCTGATTTTGATCATTGTCACCTCTCTTTTTTTCTTTGGTTTTATGTATTTTTATTTTTCTCTTTTCTATTGTATTGTTTCTGCTCTTTTATCATTTCTATCGCTTGGTTTGGGTTTGATTTATTCTTTTTCTAGTTTCTTAAATATAGAAACTTAGATTATTGTTTTGAGATATTTCCGCTATCACAGGCATTAAATGC
Source organism: Pan troglodytes (assembly GCF_028858775.2). Taxonomy (NCBI): domain Eukaryota; kingdom Metazoa; phylum Chordata; class Mammalia; order Primates; family Hominidae; genus Pan; species Pan troglodytes. The sequence goes on from NC_072403.2 coordinate 169,952,750, forward strand.
TAAAAACTTTCCTCTAAGCATGCTTTTGCTGCATTCTATAAAGTCTACCTTATTGAGTTTTCATGTTCATTCAGGTCAAAACATTTTCTAATTTTTCTCATAAGTTCTTATTTGATCCATGGGTTATTTAGAAATATACCTATATCTCAGTATCTATGGGAATTGGTTCCAGAACCTCCCACAGATACCAAAATCCATGGATGCTCAAGTCCCTGATATAAAATGGTATAGTATTTGCATATAACCTATGTACATTCTCCCGTATATTTTAAATCATCTCTAGATTAATTATAATACCTAATACAATGTAAATGCTATGTAAATCATTGTTATACTGTATTGTTTTGAGAATAATAACAAGGAAAAAAGTCCATACATATTCATTACAGAAAAATTTTTTTTCCCTCAAATATTTGCAATCTGAGGTTGGTTGAATCCATGGATGCAGAGACCGTGGATACAGAGAACCAACTCTGTGTTTAATTTCCAACTATCTGGCCATTTCCTGAATTTTTTTCTTTTGACCTCCAGTTTTATTATGTTCAGAGAACATACTTTGCATGATTTTTAGTCCTCTTACATTTATTGAGACTTATTTTATGGCCTAGCATATGGTCTGTCATAGGGAATATTCCATGTGTGCTTCAAAAGAATATGTGTCTGTAGCAGCCGGGTGGAGTGTTTCATTCATGTCAGTTAGGCTGGGTTGATAGTGTTATTCAGGTTTCTATATCCTTGCCAATTTTCTTTCTAGTTCTATCAATTATTGAGTATCGGGTATTGAAATTTAACATTATGATTGGTGGACTATCTCTCCTTTTAATTCTGTCACTTTGTTTTATGTATTTTGAGTCTCTCTTGTTAGGTAGACATACAGTTTGTAATTTTAATATCTTCCTGATGTAGTGACCTCTTATATCATGAGGTGTCCCCCATTGTCTCTAGTAAGATTTCCTGTGTTAAAGTGTACTTGTCTAATATTAATATAGCCACTCCATTTCTGTTATGGTTACTGTTTGTATGGTATATCTTTTCCCATCCGTTTACTTTCAGTATATGTGTGCCTTTGAAATCAAGCTGTTTCTCTTATAGGCAAGATAGTTGGATCTTACTTTTTTATCAAGTCTGACAATCTCTGCTTTTGATTGGGGTTTTTAGGCCATTTGTATTTAATATAATTATTGACATGGTTAGATTCACATTTGCCATTTTGTTATTTGTTTTCTGTGTTTGCTTCTTTTTCCTCCTTTACTGCCTTTTCTTTGTGTTAAATATTTTACAGTGTATTGTTTTAATTCCTCTCATTGTTTAAGCTAAATTTTTAAAGTTATTTTCATAGTGGTTGCCCTAAGGGATATAATATGCATCTTTTTTAACATCACAGTGCACTTTAGATTAATATTAATTCCAGTAAAATAAAGAAATTTTTCTCCTATATAGCTTTATTCCCTTCCCTCATTTATGCCATTATTTTTATATATATTACATCTGTATGTTATGAATCCAACAATACATTGTGGTAATTACTGCTTTCTACAGTCTTTTGTCTTTTAAAGACACTAAGGAAACAAATTAGAAAAAAATATATCTATAGAATCTTTTACATTAATCCTTATATTTCTGGTGCTGCTTATTTGTCTCTGCAGATTCAAGTCACCATCTTTAGTAATTTCTTTTTAGCCTGAAGGACTTCCTTTAATACTTCTTATAATGCAGGTCTGTTATCAGTGAATTATCTCATTATTTATCTGGGTATGTCTTTATTTTTAGAGGATAGTCGTACCGATCTGGCTCCATTGTGTCAGACAGCAAGTCAGCTGTTAATGCTGTTTATCTCACGTGCCCACTCTACTATGCATGATCAGTCATTCAGATATTTTTTGTCTCACTCTCTCTTCTTCCTCTGGGATTCTCATTACAAGTGTTTGGTGTGCTTGATGTATTCTAATATTTTACGTTTAGTTTTTTTTCTCTGTGTTCTTCATGTTAGTTAACTTCTGTTGATCTATCTTCAAATTCACTGGGTGTTTTTTTTCTTCTGCTACCTTAAATCTTCCGTTGAGCCTTATCTGCAGTGAATTTTTTATTTCAATTACTATACTTTCAACTCCAGAATTTCCATGTGATTCTTTTTTGGTAACTTCTCTCTCCTTTTTGAAACTCCGTGTGTTGATTCTCTGTCATATTTTTCTTTAATTTTTTAGGCTTCCTTTAGTTCTTTGAAAATCCTTATAGAATCTGCTTTATCTGCCACATTGTTTTTTTCTGCCAAATTCAACAACTGCAGACACTCAGAGATAGTGTCTATTGACTGTTTGTTTTTTTCTCAGTATGGTTCATATCTTGCTATTTCTTTGCATATCTCTTAATTTTTTGTTGAAAACTGGACATTTTTGAGAATATATTTTAGCAACTCCAGATTCTGAGTTTACCTCTCTGAAGGTTGTTGTTTCTGCTTTTTATTTGTTAAGTAACTTGCCTAAGATTAAATCTCTGAAGTCTGTCTTCCTGGAAGTTCAGTTATTGCTGTTTGTTTGTTTGTTTGTTTGTTTGTTTTATATTTGTCTTCCTAGAGTTTGCTCCTGTGTCTGTGGATTGGTAGTAAGCCTTTGATTGACTGACAGAGGTTGTACCCAACCACCTCAGGCCAGTAAGTTAGGGCTCCTGTCCTCTGTCAGTGTAACTGTAACTCGATGTAACTCATTCAAAGCTCAGGTCATTTTTAAGTTGCCCTGGCTTTTACTTTCTACCAGACCCTTTTGTGTCTCCTTTACTTGTATGTACAGCCTCAGAGTTGACCAGGATTGTGTGCCTGGCTTGGACCCCCTCTGGTCTCCAATGTGTATGCATACAGCCTCAGCCTGGAATATGCATGGTTCGACCTTGGCTATCAGGGCTGTTGTCCCTTCCTGTTCATCTGTCTCTGAGATTGTCACTGCCACTGACACCACCATTGAACATGGCATCTCCCATCACTCCAAGCGAGCCTTCTACCCTCACGGAGAAGCTGCAGCTGCCCATCTTCACAGCCTGTCCACCCTAGTGGTACCACCATGTCGAACACGTGGGGTGGGTGGCACACAGGCAGCAGATGCGGGGGAGACAGGAGCAGCCTCCCAACACCACAGATTTCCACCATCGTCGCCTGAAGCTCAGTTCTTCAAGCATAAACACTTCTCAGGTGGCCATTCGCCTTTTGTTGATTTCTAGAGCACTCATTTGGTTGTTTTTATTACTGTTGTCTAGCTTTAGAGTTGCTTTTGAGGGGTAGGGTTAGCTGATCTCTCCAGGCCATAGCTGGAATTTCTACCACTAGAAGGCTTTCAACTAATAGTAGTTTTTGTTTGTAGGTTTATAAACATTCTTAGTGTTCACTTGATGTTTGTTATGCTATTCTTGTCAAGCTGACTTTCTACTTTTAAAACAGAAAGGACCACTCATTAAACTGTTTTAGTAGAGTCACAAGTTCCAGAATAGCAACTTCTATTATTGCATTAGTGGAAAAATTCCTTTGGTATTTCAGTTTAAGTAATTTAAAATACCTGGAGGAAAAAAGCTATAGCCTTGGGTTACTCTTCATAATGCTAAATTTAAACTTGTATAGATGTAATTTATATTGCATTTGGACACATTTTGATAATATGGAAATACCATGTCGTTTGTAAGAATGACATTAAATTCCACTCATCACTCCTTTCTTGCTTATAGGACTTCATGTGGCCACACAGAAACTGGCCTGTTAGCTTATAGGAAAGAGACAGGTTTTCATGTTGAGATAAGATTTAATTTTTTTTTAGTACTTTAAGGATACTTGAAGAAAGTAGCACTTTGAGGTTGTCATTATTCTTGTCACAATATGTGAATATGTTAAATTGGAATTATGTTCTTAAAAACTGAAGTCTGTTGCATCTTACCTGTGGGCCTTTGAGCATTCATTGTGTTGCTTGTTTTTTAGATTAGTTAAAAATCGCTATGGTTTACCTTTTGCTAAATAGCTTTCTACCCAATAGCCAGTAGACATAGAAATGGTTTTTCAGTTACAGTATGGTAACAGTCATTCATTTTAGACAAAGTTGTATGTCATTCTTGGTGTGTCGCTTGCAGGCCGCTTTGAAGAGGAATTCATCAAAATGCGCATGGAGAGACTTCAGGCCTGGATGACCAGGATGTGTCGCCATCCAGTAATCTCAGAAAGTGAAGTTTTCCAGCAGTTCCTAAATTTCCGAGATGAGAAGGTAGGACATTGTGTTAATATGGCATCAGAGAATATTGAGAGTTGTCTCATTCACACCAAACTTATTTCTGAAAGGAGTTAAAATTATGTTGGTTAGTTATTTCTCACTTCCTCCAGTGACAGTGAGGGGACAGAAACCTAAATCCCCACCATAGGAAATTTGTCATGATGTGTGAAGAACTGCCTGCCAGAAGGGCTTCCCCCTACACTGGGAGTGGGTTGGCTCAAGATGGGCAGGGGCAGGGTGAGGGATGTAATAGGGTCAGCAGTTTTTCCCTAGATGTTTTTAAAAATAGGAGGATAGGCCCCAAACTCTGAAGGTATTATCAGCATGAAGTGAGGGGAGTGGAGTGACTGATTTTCCCGATCACGTTGCCCTTACAATGTAATAGCATGATGGCAGGAAAGGGAGAGGCAGACATGAGCCGCTCTTCTCAGAGCCAGGCCATTTTCATCACTGTAATGGTGAGTCCAGAGTCAGTGCTGGCCTCTCTCTCTGCCTGCCCCTGTGGCCAGTTAGTCTGCCAGTGGTCATCTGTTCTTCATTAAAATCAAGGAAACGTTGGCTGCCTGATGTCTCAAAAGTGTCTGCTTTGGAAATAGTTTTCTCTCTCAGTAAGCATTTACTGTACTCCTTATTGTATCATTTTATTCTCTAAAGATGTTTCCTCCACAATTTCTCTCAACAAATACTGCATCTCTTAGCACCCTAAAGAATAAAAGCAGGAGTTGGCCCAGAAGCCACAGCAGATGCTAAATACATTATCAGCCTGGGAAATAAATTATGAAGCTATTTTTGTCTTTAATGAAATAATGGAATATCATATACCCTCTTGGAACTTCAAGAGGTTTACTTGCTAAACTTCTTTGTAGTAATTTTCACTTGTTGAAGTGAACACATAGTAAGTCTTAAATATTAGGGCTTTATCGGTGTATGTTTACAGGTGTATGCATACACTTAACATACATATTTGGGCCTTATTTTCAGTTATTGACTATTTCTAGAATTGACCAGCTCATGTGATATGTTATATGTCACCAGATTGGGAATTAGACAACATGGAGATGCTTCACCATGTCTTTGTGAATTTGTGTATATCACAGGTCTCCTCACCATGTCTTTGTTAATTTGTGTATATCACAGGTCTCCTCACCATGTCTTAGGAATTTGTATATGTTTATGGTGAGATAGGGTACTCAGTCACACTGTGTGTCATGTAGCTATATAGTAGTGAAACTAAGTTCTTTGAATTCAGTAAATATTTGGGTTACTTTGTAGTTACAGAAACTACAGGGAACCACCTCCAAGTTTGTTGCCTTCCTGGTTCCCACAAGACTTTAACAAGAGCTTATTTGATAGATTTTCCAAGGATTTGATTTAGAAAGCATTTCTGAAGGTCATGTTTTCTGCATGGTGGAGTTAATAAATCCTAGACATCAGTTGTGTTGGTTTTTTTAAATGCCACCTTCAAAGAGGGATCAACGTGTCATAAAAGTGGTATAAGAGAAAAAAGAAAGAACTTGGAGTCAGGGCCCTTGAGTTCTGGTCTTAGTGCCACTTCTAGCTGCCTCTGTGGTCTTAGTGAAGGTATTTAATCCCTTTGGGCCAGAATTTCCTCACTTGCTAAATGACACTGTAGAACTACATAGAAACTATGATTCTGTGGTAAGTAGCAGCTCATGTAAATAAATGGTAGACACAGAAACCCCCAAAGAATCTGCAGAGACATTATTAGAAATAAGTGGTTAGTAAGGTAGCTGGATACAAGACATTGCATATTTATCAGCAAAAACAGAAATTGAAAATCTAAAAAAAAAAAAAAACCTGTCATTTACAGTAACATCAAAAGTATCAAATATCCAGGAATAAATACAAGAAAATGTACAAAAGATCTACATAGAAAACTATGAAACATTATTGAGAAAAATAATAGAAGACCTAAATAAATTTTCTAATACTGCATCTCATGGACTGGAAACAATAAAGATGTCATATGTAGAAAATCAAAATGCCAAGCATAGCCAGGATGCTCTTAGAAAATAATGAAATAGGAGGAGGACTTTATTGCATATCAGAACTCATTGTGAAGCTAAAAAAGTTTAAAAGCATGGCATTGGCATAAGGCTAGACAAACCATCCAGTAGAGCAGAGTAGACACTTGATCTATGACAAAGATGGCACTGGGCATAGTAGGCAAAGGATAGTCTTTTCAGTAATTGGTGCTGGGTCAGTTGGATGGCAAAATGCAGGGAAATGAAATGTGCTCGCTACCTCACTACAATCTGCAGTTGATTTTATTAGGGTTGTTATTGATATTGTTATGTTTTTAAAACATGTCCCAGGCTGGGTGTGGCGGATCACTTGAGGTCAAGAGTTCGAGACCAGCCAGGCCAATATGGCGAAACCCTGTCTCTACTAAAAATACAAAAATTCACCAGGTGTGGTGGCACACACCTGTAATCCCAGCTGCTTGGGAGGCTGAAGCAGGAGAATCGTTGGAACCCGGGGGTAAAGGTTGCAGTGAGCCAAGATCATGCCACTGCACTCCAGCCTGGGCAACAGAGCAAAACTCTGTCTCAAATATATATAAATACATATATGTATGTATTATATTTCAAATTAGCTTTAAAGTAAGAAAAAAAAAATCCCAGAGGTAAAATGGAGGAGAATACCTATGAAATAAGATTGGTACCTCCCGGGGAGCAGTGGTGCCTGGGCGGCTTTTCCCTTGGCCACATGTGCTGAAGGTGGAGCTGTGGGTCTCCTGTGGAGTCACAGCAGACAGGCACTTGGAAAGTTTCTTTCACTCTGAGTTTTGGTTGAAAGGAAAGCACCCAAAACTATAGCCAAAGGAGTCGTCATACTTCCAGAAAAATCTCAAAAGTATTGCAAGCAACAGTAGTAGCTATTGGATCAGACCTTAAAGGTGGGGGTGGAAAGATTTAACCAGTTAGCTCAGTGAAAGTTAAAGTTTTCCCAGAATATGGAGGCAGCAAAGTAGTTCTAGACAAAGGTCATTTCTTATTTAGAGGTGGTGCCATTCTTGGAAAGTGTGTAAGCCGAAGTAAATCCCTACTGAAATGGCATCACATGCCACCACAGTTCCGAAAGCCTTCATCATGTAAATGACTTCCGTATCTCTTTTACTAAACTAATGATATTTTTTAAAAGATTGGCAAAGTGTTGGTAATTATCGAAGCTGAACCTGGGGGGTTTATTATACTTTTCTTCTTTTGTATATGTTTGAAAGTTTTCATTGTATATGGTCTTCTTGAAAATGAATTCCATGTGGCTCGCAGATTTAAATGTGAAAAGCAGCATAGTAATGCTTACAGAAGGTAACGTGGAACAGCCTCCTATCCTAGAGAGCAGGGAAGAATTCCTGAAATATGACATGAAAAGGACTATGCAGGAAGATGTGGATAAATTAGACTACATTAGAACTTCTTTTTTCAGCCATGACAAGCGAAAAACAAGCTACTGAGTAGAAGATACTTGCAACATATATAAGCAATGAAGGGCTAGATTTTAGAATATAGGAAAACATCAGTAAGCCCAGTGGAAAAATAGGAGATGTGATCATGTACTTCATAAAATAAGGTATCTGAATCGACAGCAGATGTGTAGAAAAGTACCTAATCTCATTAGCAATCAATAAATACACATTAAAACCACAATAAGATGCCACTACACACGTGCCAGAATGGCTAAAACTGACCATACCAAGTGTCATCTTGGTGAGGTGAGATGCTGCTGGGATTCATAACATGTTGGGGGAAAATGGTAAGACCAATTTGGAAAAGTTTGGCATTTACTGAAGTTGAACCCTCTCATATGACCTGGCATTTCCACTCCTGGATATGTACTGAATAGAAATGCAGGCACACAGACACCAGGAGACATCTACATAACAGCTTCATTCATAACTTGATAAGGGTGGCTACCAGTAGTAGAATAGATAAATAAATTGGGGATTACTCATAAAGTAGAATATTATACAGCAATGAAATGAATGAACTGTAGTTCTACACAAGATCTTGACTGTAGTTCCTAAGCAAGATTGAGCAAAAGAAGCCAGGCACCAAAGAACGCATTTATAGGGCTCTTTGCTAGCTTGAAAAACTAGCAGGACAGGGTAGCATGCATGCTTAGGTGGTAAAACTCTAAACAAAGTGTCTGAGTCCATTTGTGCTGCTGTAACAAAATACCTGAGACTGGATAATTTATATACAACAGAAATTTATTTCTCACAGTTACGGAGGCTGGAAGTCGAAGATCAAGGCACCAGCATTTGCTGTCTGGTGAAGGCTGCATCCTCCAAAGGGGAGAAATGCTGAGTCCCCACATGGTGGAAGGTGGAAGAGCAAAAAGGGACAAACCCCCTCCATCAAGCCCTTTTATCAGGATGCTAATCTCATTCACAAGGGGAGAAGCCCTCATGACCTAATCACTTCTTAAAGGCCCCACCTCTTAATATTATCACATTGGCTATTAAGTTTCAAAACATGAATTTTGGAGGGAACACATTCAAACCGTAGCAGAAAAGCAAAGAAATGAAAACCATAAGAGAGAGATTACTGGTTACCTTTGTGGGGAAGGGAAGAGGTAGCAGTGCTTGGGGAAAGGACAATGCGGGGGCTTTTGGAATGGGAGCTCTTTGCTCCTTCCTGGCCTAGTTGGTCATTAGGCAAGTATTCACTTTGTGACAATTCATTGCACTGGATATTTTTGATTTGGGTACTCTGTGTGTGTATATCTTAATATTTTTTAAAAAATAGCTCATAATACTGGTTTCTGTCTTATATTTTAGAAAAGCATTTACCTTTTTAGAAAACAGATAACCTAAATATTGGAGGCACTAGGTCAGAATGCATAGGGTGGGCCGAGCACAGTGGCTTATACCTGGAATCCCAGAACTTTTGGAGGCCGAGGTGGGCAGATTGCTTGAGCACAGGAGTTCAAGACCAGCCTGGCTAACACAGTGAAACCCCATCTCTACAAAAAATACAAAAATTAGCCAGGCATGGTGGCATGCGCCTAAAGTCCCAGCTACTTGGGGGCTGAGGTGGGAAGATTGCTTGAACCTGGAAGCTCAAGGATACAGTGAGCTGAGATCATGCCACTGTACTCCAGCCTAGAAGGCAAAGTGAGACTCTGTCTCAAAAAAAAAAAAAAAAAAGTATAGGGTGTTTCTGTTTGCTGTTTTTATATAGGTAGCCATTGGAAAGAGAACATGGCTGAATTGGTTCATTCTTAAAAGATTTGGTCCCATTAGGACCATTCTGTGGAATGACACTGTTCATGCCCTGAGATTACATTCGGAGTATAAAGGTATTTAGTCCATGGTGCAGAGGGAGATAGAGTGGGAGCTGCTTCCTGAAAATTAGAAAGATAAAGGTGATAAATGAGCTGGTCCTGTTTGGGAATTTTTAAGATCAGTTTGACTGTGCTCTCCGCTTGAACCTTACAACATCCTCATTTACAGGAATGGAAAACTGGAAAGAGGAAGGCCGAGAGAGATGAGCTGGCGGGAGTCATGATATTTTCCACCATGGAACCAGAGGCACCTGACTTGGACTTAGTAGAAATGTGAGAGACGCTGCCAGGTTTTCTTTCTTCTCAATCCGCACCCTCCTCCTTTGGCCATCAGGCTTCAGCCAGTGTAGCCGCAGCCGAAACTCAAATCAGACTCGACTTTTATGAAATGAGTGGGATTTGTAGTCCAATGACAAGGGAAACATCATTTGTACATAGAAGTACTGTCTTTCTAACCGCAACATCAAATTACAATCTTTCTTTCACCTTGAAGCCAGTGATTTCATAGTTGACACGGTGCTGAGTAGCTGTTTCCAATAGTGTGATGAAACCAAGCGGCACGGAGCCACCTAAAACCCACGCAATATTCAGACAGCAAATCTCTTTGAACATTGCCTTGAGGAAGCAGTCTCTAACCTGCTTTTCCTGTATGCTTTTTTAATCTGTTGGTTGATTTTAATCATGTAGTTTTTTAAATGCAGGGTCAGTTGAAACTTTGGAGTAGTTCCTTTTCTCTTATGGACTTAAAAGAAATTTGCGTGGTTTTCAATTTTAAGCTTTTTTTTTTTTTTTTTTTTTTTTTTGAGACGGAGTCTTGCTCTGTCACCCAGGCTGGAGTGCAGTGGCACGATCTCCGCTCACTGCAAGCTCCGCCTCCCAGGTTCACGCCATTCTCCTGCCTCAGCCTCTCGAGTAGCTGGGACTACATAATTTTAAGCTTTGTTATCATAAAATTATTGCGTATGTGTTACCAAAACTATAGACAAGAAACACACATACACATAACCCTTCAACCACCCAGAGAGAAAATCAGTGTTAATATGTTAATGTTTAGTCTCCCAAATCCTCCTCTGTACGTATGTAATTATAGGAAAGACTGTTTAAACAAAAATGACCTCACACTAGACTTTTTTTTTAATAATCTGCTTTTTTCATCTAACAGTATATTGTGATCTTTTCAGGTTGGTAAATACACTTTTGACATCCTTAGAAAGAACTAGTATCTTTAGGATCACTTAGGTGATTGTGTATCCAGGTTATTGTCTCTGTTTCATGGAGTACTTGGAATGAATGGCCAGCTAGCATTAGCAACCCCTGTTATTCTTTTATAGATTTGATGGTCCCCCCAGTGATTGGAATTTTCCTAAATAAGATATTCAAGAAATTATTATTTTATTTACTTTAGAATAATTTTAAAATTCACAAAGAATTGTAGAGGCAGAAAGGAAGCGAAGTTAAAATATAAATCAGCGCTTTTTAAGTAGTTCTTTAAATGTCTGCATCAAGCCTGTATTTAAGGCTAACTTAGTGAAAGGGGAGTTGTTATCATGCCAGAAAACAAGTGTCTGTGGTTATATTTGGCCCAAGTATCCCCACAGCAGTGCTGTTTCTCCTGCTTATGTGACTGACGGCTGCCTTCACCCACAGAGAGCAGAAGTGCGAGGCTGTGGGGAAGTTCACCAAGGCCATGGATGACGGCGTGAAGGAGCTGCTGACGGTGGGGCAGGAGCACTGGAAGCGCTGCACGGGCCGTAAGTCCACTCCTCACAGTGCACTGGGCTCGTAGGGGGTGATGCAGGCTCAGTTTTATGTCCCTTATCATAGAGGGGAACCTGCTGCCTCGAACAGAAGTGTATTTGGTGGACGGCAGTAATGTCCCTCCTGTGATTCTGCTTGATCTCACTTCACCCGAGTTAAACCACAGAACATTGACCAGCAAAGCCAGGTTAAGAAATCTCATAGGGAACACCACGTTCACTTAATTAGTTCCAGTAATTTGGGGCTTTATAATCTTTGGAAAATTAATCATTTTTGCATGTTTTCAGAGTGCTTGTAGTTATTCTTAGTCTCATGATTTTATTTTCTAATCTTCATCCATTTGGTAAGATGTTGTGTATTTGACTAAAGCCATAGTGTTTAGAAAAACCAATATAGTTAGTAGTAGAAAATATGTCACAGCAGAAGCACTGCCGAGGGGAGAGTGTCGCTGTCAGTCATGGCTTTCTGACCACTCTGCTGTGTCCCTAAGAACTTCCTGCCTCCCTCCTTCTCCTTTGTTTGTAGGCTTTCATTCTGCTGAAGGTTTTTCCTGTATTTCCCAGAACTGTGCAGCTCTGTCACCACACATGTGGCCCAGGATAGAAAAATAGTCCTGTATCCAGCTGTAGGGCTAATGCTGCGGGCTGCTGCCCTGTTACACCCACAGGCTCAGAGGCTGCAGAATGACTTGTCAAGCCCTGAAATGCTGCGATTGCACTGCTGTCCAATGCGCAGATGTCTTTAACTCCCTTAGAGTCCTAGGACTTCTCTCCTTTATATCTGGTCTGCCCTTATTGCTGTGTCTTAACCTCTAGAGAACAGGGCCTTCTAATCTATCACTAAGAATTTTCTGGCCTTCACCTCGTAACACCATACAGGAATATTGGTTGTATTCAGTTAAAAAAAAGTTTTATATTTTGAATTATGAGTAACATATACCTACTTTTATATCAGCCTTTGATGCTCAGCATAGGAAAGGGATCTGTTCTTGTAATGATTTTTTTAAAGGTGATATTTTTACACTAAAAAAGGAAAACAATCAGAATTTGAAATCCAATAATAATTTTAAAGAGCAGGAAACTAAATATGGAGTGACTTGTAGATGAATTAATAAGATAGCACAGCAAAGACAATGCCAGTATTACTATTCAATCCAGATCTGAAAATCCAAAGCCTTACATCAGGAGTCAGTAAACCATGGTCTGAGCACCATATTTGGCTTGCCACTTATTTTGTAAATAAAGTTTTATTGGAACACACCCATGCCCCTTTATTTGTATATTGTCTTTGGCTACATTTGTGTCATAATGGTAGAGTTGAGTAGTTTCAACAGAAACTTGTGGCTCCATATAGCCTAAAACGTTTACTATCTGGCACTTTGCAGAGGAAGTTTGCCAGGCCCTGCCTTACCTCAACCATTGGCCAATAACTACCTCTGCCTCTTCCTCTACTAGCAATAATACCAGTACCAGCGGTGCTTTACCATCCACATATTATCTTATACCAACAAAACAGCTTGTAACATACCAGCTGTTCGTGCTTGAGGGGCAGACATCAGGAATAACAGTTGTTTCTTTCCCATAGCAAAGAAATATGATGCTGTATCCTAAATATATAGAATTAGCCCTGAGAAAATAATGTATACAAATGCAGCATCTAGAAAACAAAACCTGTATCAAGACTTTGGTCATAGAGGATGACTCATGAACAAAAAGCAAAGTTGACATTGTTCTCTAAAGCAGAGGTCCCCAATCCCCAGGCCATGGACTGGTACATGGACCATTACCGCACAGCAGGAGGCAAGTGAAGCTTCATCTCTATCTACAGGCGCTCCCCATCACTCACATTACCTCCTGAGCTCCGCCTCCTGTCAGATCAGCGGTGGCATTAGATTCTCATAGAAATTTGCACCCTATTATGAGCCACGCATACAAGCTTGTGAGCCCTTATGAGAATCTAATGCCTGATAATCTGAGGTGGAACAGTTTCATCCCCAAACCATCCCCCCGACCCACTGTCTATCCATGGAAAAATTGTCTTCCATGAAACCAGTCCCTGGTGCCAGAAAGGCTGGGGACCGTTGCTCTAAAGTATAAATGAAAGAATTCAGTTTTTAAAGGCAATGAATTAATTTTGACTGTAAACTCTTGCAAGACCATCATAACACATCATTTAAATCTGTATGTTCTTTGAAAGCCATTTTTCCTGAGTGTAAATTTTACAATTGCATTTTTTAAGGATATCATAAAAATTTGGGATTATGATATCTTTTTAAAAATTAAATCCCTTATGTCTAATGTCTGATCAACTCCATGTCCTGTGTAATTCACAAGGCCAAATGTAGAAAGTAGGGAATACTGGCCTCAGGCCGCTCTTTTGTGGGGTGGGGAAAGGGATTGACTCAGGCATATCTCCTCCTGTTTCTCAAAGTAGTTCTTTAAAATTCCTAATGTGTAGAATGAAAACTCTAGCACACACTCTGCATGGTGAACCACATGCCAGGTGCCTTTAGGTAGAGAGGCAAAACTGAGGTACCACAGGGGTACAATTTATTAGAATTAACTGAGCTCATGTAATTTGGATTCATGTTTCCTGATAACTGCAGCTTATAGACCTTACCTCAAATGTCTCTGGCCTAAATATTTTTTAAAGAAACATTAAAAGTTTTCTTTTTCTCCTTTAATACTGCAGTGAGTCTTTAAATGCAAATAATGGTTTCTTTTGAAAGGCAAACAGATGCTCCATTTAAGGGGACTCCATACAGATGCAAAGAAAGTAGCTTAAGGTGCAGAGACTCTTGGGAAGTTCTCCAAAGTGATCCTAGAATCTTAGCACCTTAAAAAGAAACCTTAGGGGTCATTTATTGAAATCATCGCTTCATGCAGATGAGAAAACTCAAACCCCTCTTCCCTGGTCATGCGAAGTCTGACTGTTGTATTTTTCTCCATACCTTGTTGCTTTCAGTCTTTGGTGGTTATGGTTTGCAAATGGTCATTTATGCACCTGTAACAGAGTGGGAAAGGCTACGTATTTGGAATCACAAGTCCATGTCCAGCATTTATTAGCCATGTGACCTTGGGCAAGTCAGTTACCTGAGCCTTATTTTCCTAATCCTCAGCATGAGGATGGTGTCTCTGCATCTGGTAGAGGGGCTATCATGATGATCAAGCGTGGGGTCGCTAGAAGTACTTTGTAAGCTAGAAATCATCTGAAGGAGCTTCCATTTCACTTACGTCTCATTTGGTGAATGAGAATGTAGGAGTGATTGTCAGTAATAATAGCATCCACCATTAGTTGAATAGTCAATTAAAATAATCGAAAGAAATCAATTGAAAAAACAATCACTTTTGCAACAGTATTTTGTGAAGATATTATAGACTATTTTGAATCACTTCAAACGTTACTATAATCACTTTTAGGAAATAGTTTAATCCCATTTCAGTTTGCTCAGAAAACTAATCGTTTATTCCTTTTTGTCTTTCAGCATTACCCAAGGAATATCAGAAGATAGGAAAGGCCTTGCAGAGTTTGGCCACAGTGTTCAGTTCCAGCGGCTATCAAGGTGCGTCTTTCTTCATTCATCCAGTGGGCCTTTAGAGCCTTATGTAGACCTGTCACCTGCTTAGGATCCTGCAGACGCTAACTCCCTCCTCAGTGAAGCACCCTGTTTGTGGGTGTGTAAATTGGCTAGGCTGCCGCACTGAGGACTTTTGCACCCTCATCCTAGGACTTTTGAGAAAAGCCAAAGGTTGTTATAATTTGTATTTTCTTGCTAGCTCGTTTGCCTTCTTTCGCTCTCAAGTGTAGCACTTTTGTTTCAATGCCATCAGTTTCATTTCTCTGCCAAGTCTTCCTGTGACAGAGGCCAGATTTGGCTGGGCACAGTGGCTCACACCTATAATTCCAACACTTTGGGAGGCTGAGGTAGGCAAATCACTTGAGTCCAGGAGTTTGAGACCAGCCTGGGCAACATGGTGAGACCCCCATCTCTACAAAAAATAAAAAATTAGCCACGTGTGGTGGTGCATACAGGTAGTTGCAACTATTTGGGAGGCTGAGGTGGGAGGATCACTTAAGCCCGGGAGGCAGAGGTTGCACTGAGCCATGATCTTACCAGTGCACTCCAGCCTGGGTGACAGAGCAAGATCCTGTCTCAAAAAAAAAAAAAGCCAGATTTCATCAAGGCCATTTCAAGGAAAAATGTTTGACCAAGTAATAAGTTTGTGTTGCCTGTTTTCTCCTTAACTCATAACTGTTTCAGCTTATCCTATAAATGTGTATCTTACCCAGGGATCCCTTCGTGGTTTACATTGGCAGCACTTATGAGAACAAGTTAGCTCTTTTTCTTTATTAAAAGGGTAAGGAACCTGGGCAACATAAGGAGACCCCATCTCTACAAAAATAATAAAATAAAAATTAGCCAGGCGTGGTGTCACACACCTGTAGTCTCAGCTGTTCTGGAGGCTGAAGCAGAAGGATCGCTTGAGCCCAGGAGGTCGAGGCTATAGTGTGCCATGATCACACCACTGCACTCCAATATGGGCAACAGAGTGAGGCCCCATCTCAAGAAAAAAAAAAGAAAAAGCATTTGTCAGCTAGGTGGCACCTATTAAATCTGTTATCTCCTGTCACTTATAGAAGTGGTAGAATTGGTACAGGTGTTGATCCTGATACTCAGGGCAGGCAGTGCTTTGGATGTCGGTTTCTGAATATTTTAATAATAAACTAATAAGAAATTAGTTTCTCACCAAAATGTAAGATTTAGGGCTCCCACACGGCAATAGTTCTCATTGCCCTGGCCTTACCATGTCTTACAGTTGACACTTTTAGACCAGAAGCGGGCTTTGAGGTCTAGACTGGGAACTCAAGGCCAGAACAGAGAAGCATCTTGGCCCAGGTAACAAGTGGGTGATGGAAGAGCTGAGAGCAAGCCACACCCATTGCTTAGGGAGGAGGCAGAGGTCTTGGAGTCCTTTTAGCATGGTGGCTCTGTGATGTCTCAACAGGGTGAGAAGATTTGTCCTAGAGATGCTGGAATTTTGGCCATCATGATGGCCCGGCTCCACAGGCATCCATGGGTTCCCCACTGGGAGCTGCTTCGTGATTCTTTAACATTTTCTGGACTGTGATTATCAATACATAATTAAATATTCCATATTGCAAATAGCACTTTTTCAAGTATTAAAAATACTCAGTGTATGTTTTATGTTGAATATCATTCTACTTAAGATAATATTTTAAGGAAGCATTCAAGTTCCTGTTGACTGGCTTTTCTCCCATTACAAAGGACAGTGAAGGTCAGCAGTGTGGAGTACTGTGTCCATCACATCCACTTGCTCAGATGTGTTGGCGTCTTAGAGCAGTGCTATACTATGCGATCTTGCAATAATGTAAATGAGTTTGATTCCTGGAAATATTGTGATTATAGTAAAAATAACTTCCAGTGCTCCTTTACGAGTTCATGTACTAACTTGAAATAATACAGACTATTAGCATGGCCCCTGCACAAAACCATGAAACATTGCATATTCTTATGGATGAGCATATGGAAATATAAGCAATAAAAATTCTTAAATGATTATAGGGAAGGAGAGAGAGATGGAAAGTAAACTTCTGATTATATCTTGTTTTGTACAGTTGACTTTGGAATAATGTAAATGCTTTACATAATTATTAGAAAACAAATTTAAATCAAAATGGAAAAAAATTTCTAATCAAAAGCAAAATAAAACAAATGATACATCAAAATGAAGGCATAGCACACAGAGGAATTGTTTCAAAACACCTTAAAATGGCATTTTATATGCCCCCAGGAGCGGGTGCCTCAAGGTCAGAAAGACTATAAGAATGTTAGTTGTTTTCACTAAACATGTAGTCAATATCATGTTGGTATTGTTATTCTAAAACTTCTAAAACTATTTACATGTTGTAGGATAAAGCAAATACGTAATTATGTTACTGTTGTTAGCAATTAAGATTTTTAAAATAAAAAGTTTTAAAATAAATGAAGAAAACCCCTAAAGTCATAAATTTGCTTTGGAAACAGTGTGAACTCATTACATGATTTCCTTCTTAAAAAAAAAATACAGTTTGCCTTTCTGTTAAAGCCCTAGAAACAGTTACCCAATCCAGTAGCAAGAAGCATTCCCTGGCACCAATCGTAAGGTCCACGTCCCACCACAGTGAACCAGGGTTCCTATCAAAAGACTTAGATACCAATTGGAAGAGCCTACCACTGGCCAAAGAAAAGAAAATGTGAGCATTAGTGAAAATAATAATTAATGTGGAATGAAGCATATCAAATATTTTTAAATCCAGAATTATAAAGATGCTTTTTAAGAAATTAATCTCAGTTACTTTTGGAGAGTGGTGGTGGATTAACTCATTATTTTGAAAACTATAAAGAGAAAGAATTAAGCACTTAACCTGCTTTTCCTGTTCAAACTCTACCTCTGGGTAACCGGAATATTGATAAAGGAAAGTTGATCCTTATGGAAGTATTTCAGCTAATAAAGAAGGAATGGTAGAAATAGAATAGCACCATTTTGCAAACTCATACTAAAATAAAAGATCCAGACAATGGTCATTCTAGGTAACAATCATTTTCTAACATTCTAAGAGTAGAAATAACTGAACTGGTGGTGTGTGACTCTGATCAGGCCTCTAGGTCTAATAGCCAGTGTGAAGAGAACACAGGGACAGAGGAGTGTGTGACGTATCACCAGAGATGCAGCCAGCAGCATCCAGAATGCAGGCACCAGGGCACACGACAAGTTCAACACCCCACGAAAAGAAACGTGCAGGGAAAAAAGGGGCCGAGGGAGAAGAATCCACAGAGTTAAGAAACGCATCAGTTCTGTGCCGTATGGACCTTTACATCCTGATTCAAGCAGCCAGCTCACCCTGAGAGGCCTCATTATAGCCGAGTGACAGTCTCGTCGTAGGTGTCATAATGGTACTGCCTGATGTTTTAGAGTCCTCATCTATTAGGCAAGATTTATGGATGAGATGCTGATGTCCGGTGAAAGCGCGTCGGGGTGTAGATGAACACAGGCTGGCGAGAGCTGCCAGTGGGGAAGGCAGATGGTGGGTGATGGGCATTCATTCTATTCCCAATAGTTTTGAAAATGTTTGAAAGTTTCTATAATAAAATTTACCAATAAAATCAATAATAAAATTTTAACAAGTGAAAAGAAAATATGTATAACTTATAACCACTGATAAAATTGATCATTTTCAGGTGAAACAGATCTCAATGATGCAATAACAGAAGCAGGAAAGACTTATGAAGAAATTGCCAGTCTCGTGGCAGAACAGGTACTAACATAATCACACAATTCCAATTAAGATTTGTTGCTATCTAGTCCACATATTTAATTTAAAACCTGTCTTAAGACAAACGTCCCAAATAAGTACCCTCTTCTTTTCTGTTTCTGTGTATCTGTTAATTGTGTTTAATAATGGTTTCTTAGGTTAAGACAAAGTGGATGAATACATTTGTCATCAAGAAATCTAAATAGGCCAGGCACAGTGGCTCACACCTGTAATCTGGCACTTTGGGAGGCCAAGGCGGGTGAATCTCTTGAGTCCAGGAGTTCGAGACCAGCCTGGGCAACACAGTGAACCCCCAAAAATTAGCTGGGTGTAGTGGTGTACGCCTGTAGTCCCAGCTACTCGGGAGGCTGAGGTAGGAAGATTGCTTGAGCCCGGGAAGTCAAGGCTGCAGTGAGCCATGATCATACCACTGCACTCCAGCCTGGGTGACAGAGCAAGACCCTATCTCAAAAGAAAAAAAGACATCTAAATGAATGCACTCCAGTATTGATGCCTCTGATCTGTTCTTAGCCATCAGGGGATTCTAAAGAACAGGAAAGAATGCTGGCTCAGATCTGTATGGACCATTGCTTAGCCTCTCTGAGCTGTGTTTTCCTCATCTGTTAATCTGCAGTGGTAGTGCCTACCCTGTATGGTTCTTAAGATTTAATAGCTCATAAATAAAAAGCACCTGCTACAGTCCCCAGGACAGGGTAGGTCCTTGTCATAGCTACATAGCTTTTATTGGAGTCTTTAGTACCCCAGTTTCAGGGGCTTTTTAGATAACAGATAATAAGTTCCCTTAAGAAGAATCTAAGTTATTTTCTAATCCCTTAATTAAAAAAAAATTTTTCAGATGACTTAAAACTATGTTTATGGATGCACACATGTGTACACACACTAATGTGGTTATGGGCTACTTTGCTGATACTTCTAAAAAAGCATTCATTTTAATAACATAGCTATTAAAGTTATAATTCAGAAAAAATGGAAAAATTTAAAATTACCACTTAAAATGATTAGTTGTTTTAATATTTTTATATTCTCTGCTCATATTTAGAAGTTAAACTACAACAACTCATTTGTTTGTGTGTAAACATACAGCATTAGCTGAACTTTCTTCCTTCATGGTGGTATTATTTTGGGCCATGTCAAAGTAACTAATTTTACAAACCAACTTAAAAATTACATGATGTTTTGTCGTTTTCTTTACAACATATGATTCAAAGTATGGCAGTCTTGGGAGTTATTTTCTTTTAGAAAAAGTGATCTGAATGCTTAACACTCAATAATTTAGTGTAGCACATGCAGGATTTATAGTCTTTGGATATAATAGTTCTCTTTTCCTTGATTTTCTGAATTTCTCTGCCAGTAACAATCAGCTTGTATCTTGTTATAGCCAAAGAAAGATCTCCATTTCCTGATGGAATGTAATCACGAGTATAAAGGTTTTCTTGGCTGCTTCCCTGACATCATTGGCACTCACAAGGTAACCTAATCGTAGACATTTATAGAAGACAACAGCAGGTGAAGGAGGCAGACGTGCGTAGTAGTCAGTATTGGTTTTATGTGTTTATTATTAAAAAAGAAACAATGTATAATTCCCATTAGAAAGGTTTTGTAACTGAATTTTGACATTGGTTTGGAGTGTCCTCACATATGAATTCTGGTTTTCTCTCCCTTTTTAAAAATCTGTACATCACCTCAGGCATGAGTTGTGAGTATTTTATATTTTATGTCAACCATAGTAGTCTATCGTATATTGTGATGTACTTGGATTTGTTAGGAAAATCTCTGCAAAGGGCTGGTCTGTGATCTTAACAGTCCTGGCATGTGGCCATTTTAGCATTCTGCTTTATAACTTAAATATCATGAAGGGGTACCATAGGTAAATTAGGTTTGTACAACTTCAGATAACTTAATATAAAACTCGGAACAATTAGCTTGCTGTCGAAATGTATGCCAGCAGCATCAGAGTTGTAGGCCTGGAGCCTAATTAATGCATGAGTATAGAGTTGTTCCTTCCAGACAGCCGTAAATAACGAGCAGCATGATGACACTGGAGTGGGGATGTTTGGCAGCTTTTCTAGCCACTTCCATCTGAGTCTTTAAATGGATTCAGCGCCTCTTAAAAAATCAAAGGAAAGCCCAGGACTTAGAATCAGCACACTTAGGCACTACCTTATAAAATATTCTGTTGTATAAAAAAAGAGAGAGAGTGCCTGTGTGCACATGCTGCCCTGTACCTAGCCACATGACTTCCAAAACCTGCTAATGCCTGATTTCCATTACGTGCTACTCCTCAAATGTCAGCGGCTTCTGAATATTACAGAGATGGTGTGCTGTTTACTTTTCTCTTTTGTTGTAGCATAAAACTGTTCATTTTAGCTTAGTGACATTTGTCGAGAATAGCAACCTTTTTGCTTCCAAGGGACTTGAAGGAAGTTAAATTTAGATGCTTTCCTCTCTTCTTATTTTGTGGAGGTATTTCCTGTTCAGTAGCAAATCAGTTATAGAATATATTAGCATTGTTAAATTTTAAACTAATGACTAATCATTTCAGCTTTATTCATACTGTTGCATTTTATATTTCACAGGGAGCAATAGAAAAAGTGAAAGAAAGTGACAAACTAGTTGCAACAAGTAAAATCACCCTACAAGACAAACAGAACATGGTGAAGAGAGTCAGCATCATGTCTTACGCGTTGCAAGGTAAGATGAAAGGGTCCTTATGAGGTGGAGGTTTTTTTGCCCCAGCAAAGTTTCCCTTGTTAGAGAGAAATCCAGATGTGAGCAGCAGTTAAGTAAGTGAGACCTTTTAAGCCCCTCGTTTGCAGGATCCCGGTGCTGATGAAAATCTGTAATATTTATTTAATTTTTCACCTGTCCACCTTATCTGGCTATAGATGACAGCTTGATTAAAACTGTACATTTTATTATTTCTGAGAGACATTTAAGATTCCTTTTGTAATCTGTGGTATCATAATGCTCTATTAAATGCGAGAGCCCAGCTTTTAGCAGTCTGTAACCTGCGTGCCTTGGGATCATGGAATGTGAAGGGGTTTGGGTGTGTCATTTTAGGCACAGTTTTTTTGTGTCAAGAAAAAAAAAAGACATGAATTTCTATAGGTTTGAGTGTTTTTGAGCAGATGAGGGCAGCAAGTGGATTTTTCCTGTTGGCGGGTGGGTGGATGGCACTTGCATGGGCAGAGAATGGAGAGCGTGTTCTGTTAGGAACAAAAGCCACAAAATTGTGGTGCTAGATTGTGTCATGGGCATGAAAGAGTAAAACATACTTAGAGGTTATTGGGAAATAAACTTTGATTGTGAAAGAACTTGAAAGCTCTAGACTTGATGCAGGCATTAAGAAGCCATTAAAAGGGAGTAAAAGAAATCAATCCTCAAGGGAGAAGGATTTGCTGGTTATGGAGGGGAGATTGGAAGATGCAGACACTGTCCAAGAGCCCAACCAGAAGACCATCTCACTGTTGTAGTCTCAGCTTTGAGGGCCTAAAGATGTGGTACTGGGGAGAAGAGAATGAAGCACATTTGCAGGCTTTTCCAAGGAACAGCTTTCAAGACTGGGGCATTCATGGGAGAAAGAGAAGGATGAGGGAAGTGTCCAGAGCCAAGGCCACTACGGCAAAAACGAGGAACCCTGATTGAAGTTTTGGGTTTTGAAGGGTTTGAAATGGGGAATTTGGTTTTGAACTTGTGTTTGAGGTTATCCAAATTGATAAATACAAAGCTTTGTATAACTTCAAGTAACTGAATGTAAAATGTAGAACAGTTTGCATGTCATGGGAATCTGTGCAGCCGCTGGCTTTCTCAGCCTGGAGGGTTTGGGAGAAGGCGGCATAGGAGGCATCCGAGGGAGGCAGTGAGGTCCTCTGATGACGAAGACTCCTCTAGAGTTGGGAGCAGGGGCAGAGGGGGACAGAGAAATAAGGAATCCATGTATTCAGCAAACATGAAGAAAGTTGTCCCTCAGCATCCAGTCCTCCTGCCCTGTGAGAGGTTGAGTTCTGACAGCGTTGCTGGTGCTCAGGGGCAGCAAAGCTTCCCGTACTGAAGAAGGGTCTCCCGCTGTCCCACACGCTGCCCAGCCTTTCACCAGAAACCTGCTGAAGCAATTGCTGTGCAGGAGGGAGCGGGGCAGGGACCCCAGCTGCCTGCTAGGTCCAGTGCAGACACACCAGAGACTTTGAACTGCAGTCATCTGTAACAAATATGACCAAGTATTTTCTATTTGGTCAATTCTGTTAGAGTAATAGTCCTCATTTGGGTGATTTATCTGTATTGGATTTTATAGTTTTGAATATGCAAGACAGTGAAAGTCATTCATTTACTGGAAAGTAATGTTTGTCATTAACTTGTTTTGTTTTGTTTTGTTTGTTTTGTTTGAGACAGTCTCGCTCTGTCACCCAGGCTGGAGTACAGTGGTGCAATCTCGGCTCACTGCAACCTCCATCTCCTGAGTTCAAGCAATTCTCCTGCCTCGGCCTCCCAAGTAGCTGGGATTACAGGCACCTGTTGCCATGCCCGGCTAATTTTTGTATTCTTAGTAGAGATGGGGTTTTGCCATGCTGGCCAGGCTGGTCTTGAACTCCTGACCTCAGGTGATCCACCTACCTCACCTCCCAAAGTGCTGGGATTACAGGTGTGAGCCACTGCGCCCAGCTCAACTTGTTTTTCTAACCTCTTAGTAAAGTGATTTGCCAAGAACTGACAACAACAGCCAACCAGATTAGGTCAGATTGATGATTAATTGTAACTGAGCAGAGAAACCAGGTGTTGTCATTTGAAAACTTGAGGGAAAACTGATTGATGTTTCGATTTTGGTTGTAGCTGAGATGAATCACTTTCACAGTAACCGGATCTATGATTACAACAGTGTCATCCGCCTGTACCTGGAGCAGCAAGTGCAGTTTTACGAAACGGTGAGTGGGCGTCCACGTGCCTTTCGCATGTGCTTGAGGAGAGGGTTCCTGGTAAACCACTTTGGGCATGTAAAGTTAATCTGTTTGTATTCTTTAATCCTAAGTAATAAACCAAAGGAGCCTAAATTTTGAACAGGATTTTTTTAATCTCCTAATTCCATCTGCCCTTTGCTTTTTGGATAACACTGGGTTAAAAAAGATTTTCTTCTGAAGCAGGGGTCTTGGATGCTAGTTGCAAGGCCCCAAGAAGTTCCTTATTGTGCAGCTCCTTCCCGCCGTCACAGCCTCTCTGTGCCTCTGTGCACCAGGAACGGTGCTGAATGAGATGAGGTCACCCAGCCGTCCCTGGGGCTCCGTTGGCAGCTGGAACAGGAGCCTGGCACCACACAGGAAACCAAAGGCAGCCTTTGCTTTTTGTGAATGAGGTTTTCACAGTGCGCCATGGAAATCGCAGAGAGAAAACCAAAAAAGCGAGACGTGGGATGGTTCTATTCACAAAACAATAACGAAAACTTAAATTTTTCTTACCTCTGCTTAGTAATTTTGTTGTTTACCAGAGTCTATAGAAAATAAAAATCTAGTAGCATGTCCCCCTCAGACACCTGCAGGTAAGGTCTGTAATGTAGAATCCAGCCTCCGCTGGCGGCCTTGCTGCCTACCCAGCTCCCCTCTGGCCATGGGATCTAAGCCATGTTCATGGGGAGTGGTGAGCAAGCCCTCTGCTCAGCCATACTGGTGGCATCTGCGAGCTGGACACTGCTGAAAACGCCTGTCTCCAGCAGCCAGTTCTTAAAGGAGAACTGTGCTTGATGTACCTAATGCATATTTGTGAATTGTGTCTTGGACAGTTGGTTTGGGAGACTAACTTACGGGAGGAACTCACCTAAGCCCTGTCCTCCCTTACAGGACGTGGGCCCTGTGCTCTTTAAATGCACACTTTTCCCGTCAGTTGGTGCCATTGTGGATTTGCCTTTCATTGTATATTAGAATATAACAGATTACATTTGTCTGTGTGAGAAAATAATGCAAGGGCAACTCTCAAAATTTTGATAGTGTTGATTTATTGATTTTCAAGTCCAGGTATGGTATAGTGACATTGTAATTCAGAATAGAAAACCATGTATTTCATCACTGTCTTTGCATAAACCTAAGTAGCTGATATAACATTGTCAGGTTTTAGATCTAAGTTTTATGGCAAAGTAACCCTTAAGTTACTAAAATTTGTGTATGTGTTCATGGAGCAGACATATATTGAGTGTTTCTTATATACCAAGCCCTCATGCTGGATGTTTAGCATCCAGGGATGGATAAGACAGCTGTGCCTTCAAGGAGCAAGAGGCCCTGGCGCAGAGACCACTGCAGCGCCTCGTTAGCTTCACAGGCAGGCTCGTGCTGTCTGCACACTCAGCAGTGACAGCAGGGTGTGGCCAGGGCGACACAACCTCAGGGGATTCTGGAAGCTCATACTCCTCCAGGAAAGAGGGGGCTCTAGGCAAGCATGAAGGCCTGAGCCCCCAGCTCATCTGAGGAAAAGCAGGTGGTCTGGAAGCGCCGCTAGGGCAGAGGTGGGGAGCATGTGTAGACGCCTCCCGGCGGGAAGGGACCACCAGGGCCAGCTCGGGCCCCAGCGCTGCCGGTGCCATTTGGGGTTAAGGTCTCTCCAGCAGCAACGCGGGGCAGGGCTGGTGCCAAAAAGACCAGTCAAAGAATTGGAATTTGTGTCATGTTTAACTTGTTGGAGTTGTGAATAAAGAATACTGTGAGGTCGTAATGGGAGTGATATCTCAACGTTGTTTTGTTTTGCTTTCTTGTCAGATTGCAGAAAAGCTGAGGCAGGCCCTCAGCCGCTTTCCAGTGATGTAGGACAGAACGGGCCTTGAAGAGAATGCCGCGTGCTTTCTCCTGACTTGGGGCAATGCAATTCAAAACTTTTTTTCCCCTATGATTCAGAAAAAAAAGGAAACAAAACCAAAAAGAAAGAGTTGCAAAAAACTGCATTTATTTTATTAGCCACCCTAAATGCGTCAGTTATTTAGGGATGGTCTTTTGTTCATTTCCCCATCCATTATTTAAACCAGTGGAAATTGTCTCTATTTTTGGAAAGTACTTAAAAGTTACCAGAATTTTCAGTGGAAAATGAGGGGCTTCTCCCCACTGATATTTTACATAGAGTCATAATTTATATGTCTTATAAATTATAAGTCTTATATAATTTATAAGTCTCCCACAATCTTCCAGTTCTTACCCAGTGTCAGATAATTAATTACTAATTACTTTCTTAAAAATATGAACTATGCCAGAATAAAAAATATCTATGTTTGTATATTTTTATAACTCCTTTCAGTCCTCTGGGGCTCCTATCATTGAGGGAAGTCGTTACGCCTTTCACTGCCACAGTTACAGCTCAAGTGCTTACACTTCAAGAGGGAGGACGCTGGGGGCCCCTGGGGCTGCTAGTGCCATCGTGGTGTGTGGCAGGTGGGCCATCCCATGTCCCTCCAGGGGGACCCCACAGCCTGGCAGATGAGCAGATACCCCTGGCCACCCGTGTCCTCAGCGTCATTTCTGATGTGCTGCTCTTATGTGAGGACCAGTGCTTTCTCTCTTTGCACTTCCTTCCTAATCTTGGTTAAGGCATGTTTTATGCCATGAAGAATACATTAGAAGAATTGAGGGACTTTGTAGAGAATTTTGTGGCTTTGGTCCGACGGGTGAGTGGCTGTGCGGAGGCCTGTGCTCGGGAGGGCCTGGGGGAAGGAGGGCACCCAGCACCCCGGCGTCTCTGGCCCTTTCTTATTCTTTGGCTCCTCATCCACCGTGATGAGAAGCGCTGCTGCGGGCACGGCACACTGCTTGGCTTGGGTGGCGGGTTCATGGCCAGTTGGTGTAATCAGCAAAGAGAAAAAGCACAGGTTAGCTCCCCATTAGATGGAAAAGTGTAGGGACTGAGAAGGGCTGCAGCCTCAGCAGTGTACAGAGTCCCCAGCGCTCTGAGGTTGGAGAGAGAGAATAGACCAGCGCCCTTCCTGACTACATCCGAAACTTCACACAGGGTGTTTCTGAGCACCAGCACTTCCAGCGCTTCACTTAACGGCATAAAGCAAAACAGGACCTTGGCACACCGTCAGCTCGAACTCAACACTGGCAGCCACCGTCTCACCCCTGCGGAGGAGCGCTCCCGTCTCCCACAGGTGCCTTACCGCGTTCCCTCCCGCTGCTTTCATTTTTCTGACCTAATAATTACGGGAAATGGAAAGTCTGGGCCAGCATCAATAAAATGACACCAAAAATAAGTAGATGAAATCAAATGAATATGAGAACATGTTGTTCTTCAATATCACGGGTTTTTGTTAATGTTTCATAAGTAATTCTCCCCACTTGATTTTTCTTCTATAAAATCCCATAGAACAATGTTTATGCTATAGCCATTTAATATATGTACAAATTGTAAAGAATATGTATAAATGTTTTACACGAATGTAAGAGCATGTAGAAGCCAACATATAAATAAATTGTTTAAAAAAACTGTACAGTAAATTCTCAAAGCACTTTTTCAAAACACTTTTTGGCCTTTGTGTGTGATTTTTGTTGTTGTTAAGTACTTTTTATTCCAGCTGCTGAAAATGGTCCAGGTAATGAATTCTTCCCCAAATCCTATTTCTTCTGACATGAATTCATCATTTCAGTTCCGTAGGTCAGTGTTGCAGTCCGGGAAGCGTATCATAACCACCTGGGAGTTGCCAAGAAGCAGACACTCTCCCAGTGTCTGACTCTCGGATATTTGGATTTGACTGGTGTGAGGCAAAGTGAAAAAGGGATGGGGGAAATGGTGATGGCACAGGCTCCTCAGAGTGTGGTAGCCGACTGTGAGGAAAAGCAGAGGGAATGTGAAAGAAAATAAGAGAATCCACGGGATTTGATTCCTGGAAGATTCTCCTTCAAGTGGCAACGTGGCATATATATCCTTCTCCGGGGAGTCACATGCACCATTTGGTTCTTAGATACGCTGATGTTTTGATTTTTAATGATTTGTATCAACCTGTAGATACCACAGAAGAGCTATAGTCGTACAATCACGTAACTTTTACAAATATAGTGGAAAAAAAGTCAGTATTTGGAGAGGAGAGATGAAGGCGTGGTGGAAGAAAAGGTCAGTCTCGTTGTCAAGCAAGTGACATCAGTTGCCTCCCACCAGGAGCAGCAGTCCCGGGATGTCAACCCACTGCATGGTTTGTAGGTGTTGGGGTCACCAAGAAAGATGACTCACAGAGGCACTGGGTGGAACAACGTAACTTTATTCATTTTCTTATTGGTGACTTTATTCACTTTCTTTCTTTTGTGGTAGCTTTATTCATTTTCTTATTCTGTCATTTTAAAAATGTTTTCTTACAAAAGTACCTGCTGGGTCTGGGGTTTGATGTTGCCCTACTTACAAGCAAGTAATTTAGTCTGTTGCTGTTCCATGGATACTGGCAGGGGACATGAGACTCGTGGGTCTACTCACATAGAGAAGAGACAGCATGATCTACTTCTGTCATGGGCTTCAGTCCCAGGGAGATGGTCTGTGGGCACCCCCCATCCCCCCGCCCGCGGTGGGCAGCGTTGACGGGCTGTGCATGGCAGCCTCTCCCGGCACCACTGGTCTACATCTTCACTAAATCCATAGATCCCTGCCTAACAACTGGGAATCCAGAATCTCACAGTCTTGTTTACATTTATTTATGAGATAATCTCACTCTGTGGCCCAGGCTGGAGTGCAGTGGCATGATGTCAGCTCACTGCAACCTCTGCCTCCTGGTTTAAGGGATTCTCCTGCCTCAGCCTCCCATGGCGCACACCACCATGCATGGCTAATTTTTTTTGTATCTTTAGTCGAGACGGGGTTTCACCACGTTGGCCAGGCTGGTCTTCAACTCCTGACCTCAGGTGATCTGCCCACCTCAGCTTCCGAAAGTGCTGGGATTACAGACATGAGCTACCACACCCAACCTCACAGTCTATAAAGTAGTCAAAGTAAAAAAGGTGTGATGGCTGAGCAGAACTGAACAGTGATGGGTGAGAATGGCCCTGTTTTTCCTGTGTGTGTGTAACTCAATTTTCCCAGCCTGTTCGATTTTAAATCCCTTTCCGCAAGCAAGTAGGAAGAATGAGTTCCCCTTTTGGGAGAATATTTTCTGTGGGTCTCTCGCACTCCACCTGGCTTTTTTGCTGGCTGTGTGAAGAACACAGAGCCCTGACTGCTCTTCACCCAGGCCGCCCCTCCACACTGCATCTGTAGCAAGCTACTTGAGGGACAAGGTCATGTTTTGGAAGGAGTATGGGCTTGCCTGCTGCTTGCTGTAAAGCAGTGGGTTTTCCAGCTCCAGGTCCTCCTCTAACAACCCACTGTCTGAGCAGGCACCCTCCGGCCACTCAAGGTTCCACCAAGGGACTGGCAGGGCAAGGAGAACTGGAGTTTGTGTTGCTTGCTGTGCCATGGCTCATCAAGTCCTTTGCCCCTGACCCAGGAGACTGTCTCATGTCCCCTGCCAGTATCCATGGAACAGTAACAGACGTTTGCTTGTAAGTAGGGCAACATCAAATCCCTGACCCAGCAGGTGCTTTTGTAAGAAAACATTTTTTAAATGACAGAATAAATGAATAAGGTCACCAAAAAGACATACACTAGCCTAGACTGTTGGAAGATGAGGAATGGTCTTTCACACCCCGTCAGCATACAGTAGAAAAGAACAAACAAGTTGAGATTTCATCAAAGCAGAAATGAGAATGTTTTGAATGCCATTGGCAATTCAAAGGACAAAAAGCAAGTTGTCTGAAGACCATGAAGCCCCAAGGGGAGAGGATGGCTTCGTTTCTGACTTGACAATAAGCTCAGAGGTCTTTGGGTGGGATCCATATCTTAGAAAAAATTGCCAAGTCCAGTGAATCATTCTGTAGGATTTGTAGAACTCTGAAGACAGAATGAGAGTGAGGTCATGTGAGCTTGACTCTAGGAACCATGTGAGCCTTGAAAGAACCACTCTTTTGAAGCACTATTCTTCAAAGGTTGGGGAACTTCCCACCTGGCTCGACTCTGAGAGGAGGAGGTACCTAGTGCTGGGTGAGGGAGGCCAAGAGGTGGGCTTAGGGGAAATCATTAATTCTGGAGAGAAGCCACTGACTGTACTGAAAACATGCTAGCTTGCCAGCAAGCTGGAAGGGACTGCTCTGCTGGGTACGAGGTGGTGGTGAGCATGGGCGTAGGTGGCTGCCACCACTAAATGTCCAAGGCTGCAGGGAACAGGTAGCTCCATCAGTTGTCCTTAAAACAGTAGTTCTCCACCGGAAGTACTTGTGCTCTCCAGGACTCACTTGGCTGTTTCTGGAGACAGTTACTGAGGGGTGTTACTGTCATCTAGTGGATCCTACAGTGCACAGCACAGCCTCCATGATAAAGAACTATCTGCCCAAAACATCAGTAATGTCAAGGTTGAGAAGCCCTGCTTTAAAGCAGACAACTGCTATTTGCCTTGTGGTCAATAGGTATTTTCAGGTACATTCAGAAGGAGCTCAATAAATGCCTGTGGATAAGGATAAAAAGCCATTATCAATAAAATCTAAGAGGCCCAGAAATAGAGTGACAGGGAAATCTCTAAAAATGCAGAACTGGGGCTAGGAGGTAGGCCATGGGCTGTTAAGGATTCAGCTTCTCCATTTGTTCTTTGGGGGTGTAATTAGGAGTGATCTTTATTATAAAATCGTGTTTTTCTGAATTTTTTTTACAATGAGGTTGTATTATAATCCAAAAAAATTTAAGCTGTTAGATTTGGTTTCCCAAATCACGTGTTGACTAAACGTTCATTAGTACCGGCTACGAACCGGGCACTGATTTGCCTTTCCACATACAAATCTCATTTCATGCTTATACTATGGGATGTGGGAATCGTCAGAAGGTTGGAGACTTTCCTTCCAGTGAAGAAACACTTGGTAATGTAAAGATATTTGAATTGTCAGGAACCAAGAGTCCTAACTCTGATGCCAATACCTGTCACTTGAACGAGTCAGTGAGCTCTTGTCTACTCATCTCCAGCGTGCAGGGATGAAAACAGATGCATCCAAAAGCCCTTCCCACCTGCGGGACCCTCCCTGCATCACTTAGAGAAGAGCAGGGACATGGTTCCAGGCCAGGGGCAGCACCTCTGAAACAGACTCCCAAGGCCTGCCTCCCAAGTGTCCCCCTAGGTGACCCTGACAGTAAGAGTCACCTACAAAGGTGGCAGATGCTCTTTTTCCCTTGTTTCAGTATCTTATGGAGGCGTGGATTTCTATTATTCCATGTATTACAATTATTTACAGACATAATTTTTAGATCCTCATTTGTCCCAAATTTGGCCATTGGGAATCTCTCTTATGTAAATTGGTTGATTATTGTGGTCTCATGTAATTTTGTATCTTTTATCTGTGCTTTCTTTGTGTTTTTTCATGCTATGGCAGTCTTCATAATGACCCTACACATAAGTCTATATACCAGTTTCTGAGAGTTGGACATTTAGATGTAAAATTTTTCTTTGGCTTTTATTTCTAACTACATCAGTGAGCACTAATGCACCATCATCATGGGGTAATTAAGACAAAGTTTTTTTATTTTATTGTAAAATATACATAGCATGAAATTTACCATTTTAGCCATTTTTAAGTGCACAGTTCTGTGGCATTAAGTACTTTTACATTGTGTAACCATCACCATCATCCATCTCCAGACCTTTTTCATCTTCCCAAACTGAAACCCTATACCCATTAAACAGTAATTCCCCACTTCTTCTCCACCCTGGCACCCACCCTTCTACTCTCTGTCTCTATGACTGTGACTGCTCTAGGGACCTCATAGGTGGAATTAGTTGATATATATTCTCTATGACTGACCTAGTTCACTTAGCATGATGTCTACAAGGTCTATCATAAAGATTTCTCCATGTGTTTTCTCATAAGAATTTTTATAAGTTTGATTCTGAAAAGACAAAGTATTTTTAAAGTATAGTTGTAAAACATAGGGAGACCTACTCAAACTACTCCAAAAAATAGAGGAGGGAATACTTCCAAATTCATTCTACTAGGCCAGTATTACCCTGATACCAAAACCAGACAAAGACATAAAAAAAAGAAAACTACAAGCCAATATCTCTGATGAATGTTGATGCAAAAATCCTGAACAAAATACTAGCAAACCGAATTCAACAATACATTAAAAAGATCATTCATCATGACCAAATGAGATTTATCTCTGGGATGCAAGGATGGTTCAACCTTTGTAATGTATCACAACAAATCAATGTGATACATTATTGAAACAGAATGAAGGATAAAAATCATATCATTTCAATTGACGCTGAAAAGGCATTTGACAAAATTCAACATCCCTTCATGATAAAAAAAAAAAAAAACCTTTAAAAAGGGATAAAAGGAACATAGCATAATAAAAGCCATATGCAACACACCCCCAGATAGTATCATTACTAAATGGGAAAAACCTGAAAGCCTTTCCCCTAAGATCTGGATGCTCACTTTCACTACTTAACACAGTACTGGAAGTTCTAGCTATAATAATAAGACAAGAAAGAAAAAGCATCCCAATTGGAATGGAAGAAGTCAAATTATCCTTGTTTGCACATGATATGATCTTATACTTGAAAAAAACCTAAAGAGTCTACACACAAAAGCACTTATAGAACTGATAAATTCAGTAAAGTTACAGGATACAAAATCAACATACAAAAATCAGTAGTGGTTCTATATGCCAACAGTGAGCAATCTGAAAAAGAAACTTAAAAAGTAATCTCATTTACAATAGCCACACATAAAATTAAATACCTAGGAATTAACCAAAGAAGTGTAAGATCTCTATAATGAAAACTATAAAACACTGATGAAAGAAATTGAAAAGGACACCAAAAATGGAAAAATATTCCATGTTCATGGATTAGAAGAAAAAATATTGTTAAAATGTCCATACTACCCAAAACAATCTACAGATTCAATGCAATCCCTATCCAAATACCAACAACATTCTTAAATTTAAAAAAAGCCTAAAATTTATATGGAATGACAAAAGATGCAGAATAGCTGAAGCTATCCTCAACAAAAAGAACAAGACATTTCCTGACTTCAAATTATATAACAAAGCTATAGTAACCAAAACAGCATGACACTGGCATAAAAACAGCTACATAGACCAATGGAACAGAATAGAGAACCCAAAAACAAACCCACACACTTGTGAATTCATTTTCAAAAAAGGTGCTGAGAACATATGCTGGGGAAGACAGTATCTTAAATGGTGCTGGGAAAACTGGATATCAATATGCAGAAGAATGAAACTAGACCCCTGTCTCTTGCCATACACAAAAATCAAATCAAAATGGATTTAAGACTTAAATCTAAGACCTCAAACTATGAAACTACTACAAGAAAACATTGAGGAAAGTCTGCAGGACATTGGTCTGGGCAAAAATTTCTTGAGCAGTACCCCAAAAGCATAGGTAACCAAAGCAAACATGGAAAGATGGGATCAAATCAAGTTAAAAAGCTTCTGCAGAGCAAAGGAAACAATCAACCAAGTGAAGAGACAACCCACAGAATGGAAGAAAATATTTGCAAACTACCCATCTGACAAGGGATTGATAACCAGAATATATAAGGATCTCAAACAACTCTATAGGAAAAAATCTTATTATCTGATCAAAAAAATGAGCAAAATATTTGAATAGACATTTCTCAAAAGAACACATACAAATGGCAAACAGGCATATGAAAAGGTGCTCAACATCACTGATCATCAGAGAAATGCAAATCAAAACTACAATGAGATGTCATCTCACCCCAGTTAAAATGGCTTTTATCTAAAAAGCAGTAACAAATGCTGGTGAGGATTTTGAGAAAAAGGAACCCTCATGCACTGTTGATGGGAATGTAAATTAGTGCACCCACTATGGACAATAGTTTGGAGGTTCCTCAAAAAACTAAAAGCTACCATATGATCCAGCAATCCCACTGCTGGGTATCTACCCAAAAGAAAGGAAGTCAGTATATCAAAGAGATGTCTGCACTCCCATGTTAGTTGCAGCACTGTTCACAATAGCCAAGATCTGGAAGCAACCCAAGTGTCCATCAACAGATGAATGGATAAAGAAAATGTGGTACATATACACAGTGGAGTACTATTCAGCCATAAAAAGAATGAGATCCTGTCATTTGCAACAACATGGATGGAACTGGAGATGATTATGTTAAGTGAAATAAGTCAGGCACAGAAAGACAAACATCTCATGTTCTCACTCATTTGTGGGAACTAAAAGTTAGAACAAACTCATGGACATAGAGACTTGAAGGATAGTTACCAGAGGCTGGGAAGTGTAGTAGGGGCGCTGAAGGTGGGGAGGTGGGGATGGTTAATGGGTACAAAAGAAAATAGAATAGGACATACTATTTGATCACACAACAGCGTGACTATAGTCAATAACTGTACATTTGAAAACAAGTAGAAGTGTAACTGGATTGTTTGTAACACATAGGATAAATGCTGGAGGGGATGGCTACCCCATTCTCCATGAGGTGATTATTTCACATTGCATGCCTGCATCAAAACATCTCATGTACCCCACCAATATATACACCTACTATGTACCCACAAAAGTTAGAAAAAAAATAGAGATAACTAGGTTGGAGGGGAATCTGAGGACTGAGCTAGTTTCAGTGGGCACTGACTGAACCCTGAGAAGGCCACCTGTGTCCCAGGGCCCTGTTCAAATGCCACTTGCCTTCCCAAGTTATGGTCTGAATGTGGGTGTCCCCATAAAATTTACATGTTGGGACCTAATACCCAATGTGATGGTATTAAGAAGTGGAGCCTTTTGGAGGTTGGAGGGAGTGTCCTAGTCCTTTCCACCCCTTCTGCCGTGGAGGACATGGCAACAAGGCACCATTTGGAAGCAGAGAGGTCTGGCCAGACGCTGCATCTGCGGCACCTTGATTTGGCACATCCCAGCCTCCGCTGCAGTAGCATGGTGAGCTACTATCCAGTCTAAGGTATTTCGTTACAGCAGCTGTGTCCAACTGCGACATCAAGCTTACCTGACCCCACCCCCCACAGCATTGAGTAGCTCCGACAATGTTCCCTGACCTTTGCACACACCTGCCCTTATTCCATTTCTCACCGTTGCTTGCTTATGACTTTATCAAGCTAGCTTCAAATGTGGCTTCTTAAATGTAAAAAGTAAATGGTGTAATTATGCAGCCATTAAAAATTATGTTTATAAAAGTAGTTCTAAAGCAGCAAGGGAAAGCTAATGCCAAGAGCAGAAACACACCTGCAGGTCCAGTTTGTATTTTTGTACAGCCAGTAAGGTTCCTGCTATGTAAAAACAGTGCATGTAAAGAAAAAGATGGAAAGAAACTACTTTGAAAATATTACATTATCTGCTTATATACCTCCTTCTGTCCTTGGCTCGATTCTCTCCTTCCTCTGTACTCGCTTTCTCTTCCTAGGTAATTACAGTGACAGCCTTGATTTCAGGACACCCTTTCCTTGACTCTTTTTTTTTGAGCCAGAGTCTCGCTCTGTCACCCAAGCTGGAGTGCAATGGCACGATCTCAGCTCACTGCAACCTCCGCCTCCGGGGTTCAAGGGAGTCTCCTGCCTCAGCCTCCCAAGTAGCTGGGATTAGAGGCACTCGCCATCATGCCCTGCTAATTTTTGTATTTTTAGTAAATACGGGGGTTCCACCATGTTGGCCAGGGTGGTCTTGAACTCCTGACCTCGGGTGATCCGCCCGCTTTGACCTCCCAAAATGCTGAGATTACAGGCATGAGCCACCGCACCCGGCCTTCTTGACTCTTAAACGTGGGTCTGTATAGCAGCCTTTCTTGGTAGCTGCACATCCGCGCCTGTCCTTGTCCACTCACTGTCCCCACCTGGAGGTCCCATGGCCGCCCTGAAACCAACTGTGTCCTGCGTATGCTCACTCTCTGAGTCATTCCCTTCCTGTTCTGGAGCCCAGGGAGAGGCACCACCCTCCAGTCAGCAGCCAGAAACCCGGCCATCTTCCCCTGCCCTGCTTCCCGTCTATCTCCAAGCCAGTGGGTCTGCCATGGAAACATTTCTGTAATTCACCCATTTTGCTCTATCTCTGCCCCTCCTTGCTAGTTCACACCACTGTCATCTCTGGCCTGAATCATTGTGATACCCCTTTAATTATCTCTGCATCCAAACTAGTCCTCTATAAATAACCCATTCCCGCCACTCTAGGCAGCCAGAGGAGCTGCGACAAATGCAAACCAAGTGTCGCTCTGGTGACTCTCAGGAGCAAAGCTGGTTTGGTTTCTTTTGGTGGGGGTGGTGAGTGTTTTGTTTGTCTGTTTTGGTGTTTTTTTTAGAGAAAGGGTTTTGCTCTGTCACCCAGGCTGCAGTGCAGTGGTAATCACAGCTCACTGCAGCCCTGACCTCCCTCAACTGATTGTCCCACCTCAGCCTCCCCAAGTAGGTGGGGCTACAGGCACCCACCGCCAAGCCTGGCTAATTTTTCCAATTTTTTTATAGACATGGGGTCTCACCACGTTGGCCAGGCTGGTCTTGAACTCCTGGCCTCAAGTAGTCCTCCTGCCTCGACCTCCCAAAGTGCTAGGATTACAGGTGTGAGCCACCATGCCCGGCCCAAAGCCAGGATTAACATGGAGCACCGGCAGGCGTCATCTCTCCTGACATCCTGGGCTCTTTCCGTTCTCTGAAGCCAGCCTGCTGTGTCCCACCTGGTGGCCTGTCTGCTTGCTGTCCCTTCAGCTAACTGTGGTCCTTCTCAGGCTAAGACATGGCATCTCCTTGAGGCCCAGACCAATCAATGCAGTCATCACTAGCCCTTATTAGATGGAGTGGATTGAATTTCACCTGACGTTGCTCCCCTCTCTGTCTAAGGAAGGGTCTGGTGAGTGGGATCACGTCAGCAGAGCTCATTTCCTGCATATGATTCTACTACTACCTTCTACTACTACCCTCCCTTTACCGCTGCGCTCAGTCATTATTTCTATCTGATAGCTTAAAAAAACAAAATAGAAAACCACTACTCACACCTGACCCCCCCCAAAATATACTGGTAGCTGCTCAGAGGACAGAATTAATTTTAAAAATAATCTAAATTAGGCAAGCAGAGCGTGAGAAGCCGATGATCACGCAACTCCCTCCAGAAAAGGAAGTGGAGCAGGCGGGCGCCCAGCTGCAAGCCCTCAGAAGGCTCAGCCTCCAGCGCCAGGACCTGATTTTATTACTAACAAGGTGCGGTCCTCATTCTTTGGGTCTGCCACATGCCTCACGGTAATTTTCCAGGCAAACTATATCACATGATACTGGCTTTACTGTCCAAGCAATAAGCGCAGAGTCTCTGGCAGTTTGGACTTCTCTGAGATTGCACTGCTGAGCACGTAGCTGCGGCGGTCACAGGAACTCACATGCCAAAGAACTGGGAAGAATGTTTTAAAAACCTGGGAAGAACCGGTTTCCTTTTCTGCAGCCTAACAAATACCTCCTTGAGGGAAGTAGGAAGCTTTCAGAACTCCCTCACTATCCAGAGGCTTATCACTGTGTGAAGGATCAGAGTTTGTCAAGGCAAAGAGAATCAAAACTATTTACTCAGGCTTGGAATTGAGCAGGTGCTCGGGAGGCTCGGAGCAGGGGAGCGGCGGCTCCTGGACTTTAACCCCCGGGTTTGTGGAAGCAGTGACTATGATGATGATAGGAGAGCTGGCGCCCTCACGCGCTTGTCACCTGCTGCGGGCATCAGTGAGCACTTGCTGCCTCCTCTGAGATAAGGAGGGCTCTGTAGAAACTCACCTGGGCCACCTCCACTCGGAAGCCCTCCTTTCTTTCCTGCTAGACAAGAAGCGCCTGGAGCAGCCGAGGGAACACACCTGGTGGCAACGCCTGGTTCCCACTTTCGAACCTCAGGATTGAGAGAGGGATGAACGCGGGAAGTCTGAGGACACACTCTGTCCTGCCCTTAACTGTGACTGTCCGAGCCACCTAGGGGGACACGTGGGAGGCAGTCCCAGGGAGGCTGTACTAGAGAGGTACTGCCCCCAACAGAAGCCGGGAGTCCCTGCCTGGGCCCAAGCTCCTGCCGTTCTCTAAGTGATGCAGAGAGGGCCCCACCGCCGGGAGGGGCTTTCTGGCACAGCTGTTCTCGCCCCTGCACTCTGAAGAAGAGTAGATACCTAGATACAGTAAGTAAAGGAAAAGAACTAAGCATTTCTCTCCCTTTTTAGGAGGACCATCAATTTATCTTGGTCAAAGAAGGGAATTTCCTCATCTACCAATTTTCTGCTCATAGATGTATAGAAACGATAGAATTTTTAAAAGACGGCCAGGCGTGATGGCTTGCGCCTGTATTCCCAGCACTCTGGGAGGCCAAAGCGGGCAGATCACCTGAGGTCAGGAGTTCAAGACCAGCCTGGCCAACATGGCAAAACCCCACCTCTACTAAAAATACAAAAATTAGCCAGATGCGGTGGTGGGCACCTGCAATCCCAGCTACTTGGGAGGCTGAGGCAGGGGGAATTGGTTGAACCCAGAAGGCGGAGGTTGCCGTGAACCAAGATTGCGCCACTGCACTCCAGTCTGGGGAACAGAGCAAGACTCTGTCTCGAAAACGAAAAAGAATTTTTCAAAGACCATTTACAACCACCAGTGGAATCATTATTTCTGCAGGAGTCATTAATTGATGCTTAAACAATTAAGCAAAAGGTTCATCATTTCAAGGTGCCATCGTATGAGCCCACAGATTACTTGTGAATTACAAAGGGAAAAAATGTACTTTTACATTGCAGAGTTCCTGCCCTGCCACACATGCAGGTGGAGGATAGTAGTGCAGTTGTACAACAGTGCCTTTGTACTGCTCTAATTTTTTTTTTTTTTTTTTCTGAGGCTGAGTCTCCCTCTGTTATCCAGGCTGGAACGTAATGGTGTGATCTTGACTCACTGCAACCTCCGCCTCCCGGATTCAAGCAATTCTCCTGCCTCAGCCTCCCAAGCAGCTAGGATTACAGGGGCCCGCCACCATGCCTGGCTAATTTTTGTGTTCTTAGTAGAGACAGGGTGTCATCATGTTGGCCAGGCTGGTCTCAAACTTCTGACCTCAGGTGATCTGCTCGCCTTGGCCTCCCAAAGTGCTAAGGCTACAGGCATGAGCCACCACACCCGGCCTGTACCACTCTAATTTAGTGATTCAACTGAACCTCCTGACACGGGTGCCTCCTCGTGCCCCCTCTGAAGCATGCGTGCACTTACCTATGTGCCATGCAAATAGAGTACGTGAGCACCCAGGGACCCTCGATAGATTACCTGGTGCCAAGCGTATTCTTCCCTGCCCCTGTCTTGGAAAAGCAGCCCTACGAATGACAGCCTCCTGACAACTGGTCAGTTTTCCAACAGGATGGTGACTCCCCTCCTTGCCTTCTGCTTTCTTGAATCAAGGGCCTGAAGAGGCCAAGCAAGGTGGCTGATGCCTGTAATCCCAGTGCTTTGGGAAGCCGAAGCAGGAGGATCACTTGAGGCCAGGAGCTTGGAACCAGCCTGGGCAACATAGCAAGATTCTGACTCTACGAAAACATTTAAAACTTCACCAGGCATGGTGGCGCATGCCTGTATTCCCAGCTACTTGGGAGGCTGAGGCAGGGGGAATGGCTCAAGCTTAGGGGTTCAAGGCTGCAGTGAGCTATGATTACACCACTGCACTCCAGGCTGGGTAGCAGAGTGAGACCCTGTCTCTAAAAAATAAAAAAAATTAATAAAAAAGAGCTGAAGAGACCAAGCAGCAGCCAGGGCTTAAAGCTTTGAGGGGCTCTTGTGCCTCTGGGTGGAAGCATTTCACTGTTATAGTCATTTCCATTATAGAGGGTAAAGTCTTCACTGTTTCCTTCCTACATACAATTTATTTATATTTGTTTGTTCCTGAACTGGAGTCGTAAAGCACCCAATTATTGTTAGACGGTTTATATTTAATGTGATTATCAACATGGCTGGGTTTAAATCCATTATCTTGCCATTGGTCTCTTATTTGTTCAATCTGTTCTTCATTCCTTTTTTTCCCTCTTTTGAATTGAGTACTTTTTATGATTTTATTTTACCTCCAATAAAACCTCCCTTTTCCGAAAACTCTTTGCTATATGTATTTAACTTATCATCGTCTATTTTTAAATAATAGTGCCACCTCATACACAGCTTATGAACCTTACAATATGTTACTTCCATTTTCCCCTCTTGTACCTTATTGTTGTCATATATTTTATTCTACATATACTATAAACTCAAAAATACACTGTTAATATTTTTGCTTTAAACAGTTAATTTTTTTTTTTTTTTTGAGATGGAGTCTCGCTTTGTTGCCCAGGCTGGAGTGCAGTGGCGCGATCTCGGCTCACTGCAAGCTCCACCTCCCGGGTTCATGCCATTCTCCTGCCTCAGCCTCCCGAGTAGCTGGGACTGCAGGTGCCCGCCACTACACCTGGCTAATTTTTTGTATTTTTTATTAGAGACGGGGTTTCACCGTGTTAGCCAGGATGGTCTCCATCTTGTCTCCATCTCCTGACCTTGTGATCCGCCCGCCTCGGCCTCCCAAAGTGCTGGGATTACAGGTGTGAGCCACTGCGCCTGACCACAGTTAATTATCTTTTAAAGAGTATTTTCAGTTATAAAAAAGTCTTTTACATTTACTGATGTGTTTATCATTTCGAATCCTTGTGTACATCCAAATTTCCCTCTAGTGCCATTTTCCTTCTACCTGAGGAGTGTCCTGTAACATTTCTTGGAATGTAGGTTCCCTAGTTAATTAATTCTCTCAGTTTCTGTTTGTCTGAAAAGCTGATTTTGAAAGAAATTTTATGCAGGATAGAATTCTGGATTGATTGGTTTCTTTTTCTTTTCAGTACTTTTTTTGAGACAGGGTCTGGCTCTGGCACCCAAGCTGCAGTGCAGTGGTGTGATCATGGCTCACTGCAGCCTCAAGCTCCCGGGCTCAAGTAATTCTCTCACCTCAGCCTCCCAAGTAGCTAGGACCACAGGCCCATGCCACCACACCTGGCTAATCTTTTTTAAAATTATTTTTAGCAGACAAGAGGTCTTGCTATGTTGCCCAGGCTGGTCTCAAACTCCTGATCCTCCCGCCTCGGCCTCCCAAATTGCTGGGATTACAGGCGTGAGCCTCCACACCTGGCCTCCTTTCAGTATTTTAAGGATGTCACTCTATTGTCTCCTGGCTTGCATAGTTTCTGATGACAAATCTGCCATCACTCTTACCTTGCTCGTTTGTAAGCAATGAGTTTTTTTTTCCCTGACCTGCTTTTTTTTTTTTTTTGAGACAGAGTCTCGCTTTGTCACCCAGGCTGGAGTGCAGCAGTGCAATCTCCACTCACTGCAAGCTCTGCCTCCTGGGTTCACGCCATTCTCCTGCCTCAGCCTCCCAAGTAGCTGGGATTACAGGTGCCCACCACCACACCCGGCTAACTTTTTGTATTTTCAGTAGAGACAGGGTTTCACCATGTTAGCCAAGATGGTCTCAATCTCCAGACCTCATGATCCGCCCACTTTGGCCTCCCAAAGTGCTGGGATTACAGGCGTGAGCCACTGTGCCTGGCCTTCCCTGACCTGCTTTAAAGATTTTCTCTTTGTCACCAGTTTCCGGCAATTTGATTATCATGTGCCTTAATATAGTTTTCTCCATGCACCTTCTGCTTTGGTTTGGTTAAGGTTCTTGGATCTATGGCTATAAAGTTTTCATTAAATGTGAAAAAATGTTGGCCCTATTTCTTCAAATATTCTTTCTTTCTCCCTCCTTTATTTCTGAAACTGCAGAGATATACATGTTAAACCACTTGATCTTGTCCACAGATCACTGGATTCTCTGCTAATTTGTTTTCTCAATGGGCTTCGTTTTTGGACAGTTGCTATTGCTATGTCTTCAAGCTCACTGATGTCTTCTTCTGCAGCATCTCTCTGCTGTTAATCCCATGTCATGTATTTTTTATTCCAGATATTATATTTTTATCTCTAGTAAATTCCATTTGGATCTTTCTTATATTATTAATTTCTCTCCTCATTTATGTTTCTATTTTTCCCTACCTTCATGAATATATGGAATATATTTGTAATAGTTGTTTTAAAGTCTTTATCTGTTAATACCATCATGTATTTTATTTCTGGGTCTTTTCTGTTGATTGATATTTCTCTTGGTGATGTTCATATTTTCCTGTTTCTTTGCGTGCCTGGTAGTTTTTGGTTAGATGTTGGCATTGTAAAATTTTACATTGCTGGGTGCTGGATTTTGTTGTATTCTTTTAAATAGTGTTCAGCTTTTTTTCTGGCATGTAGTT
Organism: Pan troglodytes; assembly: GCF_028858775.2. Taxonomy (NCBI): domain Eukaryota; kingdom Metazoa; phylum Chordata; class Mammalia; order Primates; family Hominidae; genus Pan; species Pan troglodytes. The sequence goes on from NC_072403.2 coordinate 169,994,700, forward strand.
CAGTAATTTGAAATCAATTTGATCCTTTCAAGGTTTGCTTTTAAATTTTATAGAGTGGGATCAGAGCAGTCTCTTTGGGTAGAACTAATTTTGTCTTCCTACCAAGTGGATCCTGCCAGATGCCCTGTATTAAGATATCTTCACACTCTGGCTGGTGATTATATGATCTATTTCCAGCCCTGTGAGTCCCAGGAATTGTTTGGCCTGCCTGTGGAGTTTTGGTGGTTATGATCACTATCCTCACATAGTTTTCTCACATGAGTACATACAATGTTCAGCAAAGTCTCTCTAGGGGACTCTTCAGCAGACCTCCAAAACAAGCAATTTCTCTCTCTCTCTCTGAAACATAGACACACACACCAGACACAAACACAAACACACACACACACACACACACACACACACACAAACCCTCCACTATGGTCTGAATGTCCTGCCCAAATTCATACGTTGAAATCTTAATTCCTAAGGTGATAGTATTAAGAGGTGGGGCCTTTGGGAGGTGATTAGGTCATGAATGGGATTAGTGCCCTTATAAAAGAGGCCCAAGGGAGCTTGTCTGCTCCTTCCTCCATGTGAGGATGCAGCACACAGTTGCCATCTATAAGGAATTGAACCTCCCTAGACACTGAATCTGCTGCTACCTTGATCTTGGACTTCCCATCCTCTAGAACTGTGAGAAATAAATGTTTATTGTTTATAAGCTACATAGTTTATGGTATTTTTGTTATAACAGTCTGAATGGACTGTGTCTCTCTGTCTGTCTCTGTCTCCCTCTCTCTCTCTCTTTCTCTCTGTAGCTCCCTTCACTCCCACACTTTGCCCTTCAAACTCTAGCCACCTTGGCCTCCCCAAACTCTGATCAGTCTCCTCCATTCAGTGAGACCACTGAGATCTCTTTGGTTTCCCCTCCCTTTCCTGGGCTTAGGAACTGCCTCAGACAGTAATGCGGAGCCCTCATGGGTCTCATCTTGTTTGTTTCTTTTCTCCAGTGATCAAAGTCTTGCACTGCCTGACATCTAGTGTCTGAATATATTTTTCATATATTGGGTCTGGCTTTCTCTTTATCTAAGGATAAGAGAAGGTGTAAACTGCCGTCTGTTACACCATCATGGCTGGAAGTAGAACACTCATGATTTATTTTTATTTTATTTATTTTGTTTTTGAGACAGAGTCTTGCTCTGTCGCCCAGGTTGGAGTGCAGTGGTGTGATCTTGGCTCACTGCAAACTCTGCTTTCCAAGTTTAAGCAATTCTTCTACCTCAGCCTCCTGAGTAGCTGGTATTATAAGAGTTCACCACCATGTTCAGCTAATTTTTGTATTTTTAGTAGAGACGGGGTTTCACCATGTTAGCCAGGCTGGTCTCAAACTTTGACCTCCAGTGATCTGCCTGCCTCAGCCTCCTAAAGTGCTGGGATTACAGGCATGAGCCAGTGCCCAGCCTGATTTATTTTTAAAATCTAGGGCAAGGGTAGTTTTCCCATTCACAGAGAACATCTTAACAGACATTTCTCAAAATTTGTTCTAATTCCCAAGCATGTGTCAGCAGTCTCTGTAGTAGATCTTACAGCTTTTCTATCCTTTGGTTGTCAGCTTTTCTGAACCCCTTCCATGGCTCATGCTTTCCTGTCTCTGTAAAACCAGACATCACTATGTGATTCACTTTGGCCAAAGAAACATAGCTGGGGAGATGTGTATGGTTCCAGGTGGAAGCATGTCATTGCATGTTCATCCCCCTAGCTGTCCTCCCACTTCCCATGGTGATGATGGGACTAAGCGTTGGCATAAAGGGGCTGAAGAGTTGCAGCAGCTTAGAAGGCAGAGCCAGCACACAGAGGAGAGACGGCCTGGATGGCCGCTCAGACCTTAGCCGAATGTGCTCAAGCAAGCAATCAACTCCTACTATGTTGGGCCATTGAGACTTGGATTTGCGTGTTATGCGGCAGGAACTATTCCTGCCTGTCCTGACTGGTCTTGTCTCTCTTTCTTTTTTGAGCCAGAGTGTGTGCTCACTCTGCCTCTAAACACATGTCTAAAAATGTATTGGTGTAATGAAGCAGGAGTGTTTGAAAATGTGCCATATAGAAAACTATTCATCCACTCTAAAATGCAGAGGAAGAGGAAGCAAAGCAAAACATGAATTTGCAAACGCAAACAAAACAAATGATTTTTGTGAGATTGAATTATTTTGTTGATGTTTAAATCACTTCCAGATGGATCAATTGGTTGCAACCGAGAAGAGATTATTCTTCCCTTGCCACACATCTACACAGAGGGTAGCAAATTCATTAGCATAAATGGGAGGTATATAGCCACAACAGGAGAGGAATTGGCCGCTGGTGAATTAAAAATTTTCTTTGAGGAGCTCCCAGCTCCTAATCGTCTTCTTTTGCATGATATTAACTCTGCATTTCCTAATGTCATTGGGAATTTATTTGTAGTTAAGATTTATATTCCAACCACCTTTAAGGGATACTATTACAAGTACAAGCTTCTAAAATAGGAATCTTTTCTTTCTTTCTTTTCTTTTTTCTTTTTTTTAGATGGGGGTCTCACTTTGTCACCCAGTCTGGAGTGCAGTGGTGTAATCTTGGCTCATTGAAGCCTTGACCTCCCAGGCTCAAGGACCCTCCCGCCTCAGACCCTGAGTAACTGGGATTACAGGCGCACCGCACCGCGCCCAGCTAATGTTTGTATTTTTTGTAGACAGGGTTTTGCCATGTTACTCAGGCGGGTCTCAAATCGCTGGGCTTAAGCAATCCACCCTCCTCAGCCTCCCAAAGTGCTGGGACTACAGGTGTGATCCATCACACCTGGCCTTAAAATAGGAATTTGTCACCTGTGGTCCAGATAATTCTGGGGGGTTGGGGGAAGGTGTGCCAATGAAACGTGAGACTTTAGGCAAATTGTTCAAGTGCATATTTTACATTTTTTCTGGGGAAAGGATTTGTACCTGTCATCAGATTCTTAAAGATCTGGGTGACTCAATAAAGATTAGGAGCCACTGCCTTAAAGACAAAGTCAGGCCCAGTGCGGTGGCTCATGCCTGTAATCCCAGCACTCTGGGAGGCCGAGGTGGGTGGATCACTTGAGGCCAGGAGTTTGAGACCAGTCTGGCCAACATGGTGAAGCCCCGTCTCTATTAAAAATAAAAAAATAAAAAAAATAAACGGGCATCGTGGTCTGTGCCTGTAATCCCAGCTACACGGCAGGCTGAGGCAGGAGAATCACTTGAACCTGGGAGGAGGTGGTTGGAGTGTGCCGAGATCGCATCACTGCACTCCAGCCAGGGCGACAGAGTGAGACTCTGTCTAAAAAAAAAACAAGACAAAGTCAGTTTCCATACCATACCAGACTTTCATTTCATATTTCATCAACCACATCCTGTTATTTTTCTTGGAACTGCTTCTCCTCCTCTCCTTTTTCTGACTACACACGCGCTGAAGGAGTGTGTCATGGAGAAGCAGGGATGGATACTTTCACAGGTCAGGGGAGGTCAGTTTCCTCTTAGTCCTCAAAGGTGCGGGCTGATTAGCAGGTCAGCTGTCTGAGCAAGACAGTATTGAACCCAAGCCACCACTGTGAAGGGCGCCCGGAGGATCTTTCTGGCGCAGAACAGCTCCGGCAAGCGACAGCCAATCCCAGATCTTTGCTCACCCTCTGGCGCTCAAGAAGGGGAGAGATGGCAAGTAGATGAGCCTCAAGGAGAAAGGAGAGAAAGTCTGTGCTGAACAGGTGTGTTCCCTTTCAAAGCCAATTGCCCTGTTTGGCTCAGTGAGGAACTTTAGGTTTTTGGATGAAGGGTTTTAGAAACAATGGGGAACGTTGTGGTGGCAAAGAGGATGAAAAGTATAGCCAACAGCAGAAGTAGTGAGATTTCTATAAACATCTTGGCACTGAGAGGCAGAGAAAGCTGATTTAACTAATTATGAGCAAACCCTTCCGGAAGTAAAGAGAGTGGGAAAATTCTGGCTGTCTGGTCAACATTACTGTCTAAATAAATCCACGCAGGCCAGCAGTGGGCCACTGGGTATCGCTCAGGCAGGAAGCAAGTTGGCCTTAAAAACAGCTGCAGCTCCTGAAATGGGGCCAGGCCTGGAGTCTTCCTGCTCACATGCCACCAGGTCTTTTTTTTCTTTTCTTTTTCTTTCTCTTTCTTTTTTTTTTTTTTTTCTTTTTCTTTTTTTTTTTTTTGAGACAGTCTCACTCTGTAGCCCAGGCTGGAGTGCAGTGGCGCCATCTTGGCTCACTGCAACCTCCGCCTCCCAGGCTCAAGCCATTCTCCTGCCTCAGCCTCCCGAGTAGCTGGGACTACAGGCAACTGCCACCATGCCTGGCTAATTTTTGTATTTTTAATAGAGGTGGGGTTTCATCATGTTGGCCAGGCTGGGTCTCAAATTCCTGACCTCAAATGATCCACTCACCTCAGCCTCCCAAAGTGCTGAGATTACAGGCGTGAGCCATCGTGCTCGGCCCACTGAGTCCGAATATATCAATTTACTTAAAAACACACACCGTGGGGGCACTTTTATAGGACAAAAGCCATGCTCTGGTTGAAGATTGAGCAGAATACCTTTTTAAGGTGCTACAGAAGTGAGGACTCCAAAGACGGAAGGGAGGTGGCTGACCTCGGACAGAGCTCCATTTTCCTCTTTATCGTGCACACGAAACCGCGGCAGATCCTTTTTTTTGCTCTCATTTTTATTATGTCTTACAAGGATTCGTGTTCGGTTTTGTGGTTAAAATAGTCACATAGCTTGATCTGCAAAAGTGCTGTAATATTTTTTCATTGCTATTGGCTTTTTATTTCACTCTCCCTTTTTTTCCACATTTGCTGTAGAAATCTATCCACGGGTACAGTGGTTAAGTTGCTGTTTCTAGAGCTATGGTGAGAGGAACAGCGATCTGTGCATTAGTCAGCAAATGAGGACACCCTCTTAACTCTGCTGAATTAGACAGCAATGCAGTAGACAAACAAGTTATCTCAAAGAGATAAAATATGAAACCAGAGAGGCAGTGTGGCCAACAGAAAAAACAATGGGTGAGGCTGGGTGCAGTGGCTCACACCTGTAATCCCAGCACTTTCAGAGCCTGAGGTAGGAGGATCACTTGAGTCCAGGAGTTGGAGACCAGCCTGGGCAAAAAAGTGAGACCTCATCTCTACAAAAGATAAAAAGTTAGGCACTTGTGGTCCCAGCTACCTGGGAGGCTGAGGTGGGAGGATTGTTTGAGAACAGGAGGTTGAGGCTGCGGTGAGCCCTGTTCACACCACTGTGCTCCAGCCTGGGCGACAGAATGAGACCCTGTCTCAAAAATAAAATGAGGCCGGGCGCAGTGGCTCATGCCTGTAATCTCAGTACTTTGGGGGGCCAAGGCGGGAGGATCACTTGAGGTCAGGAGTTCAAGACCAGCCTGGCCAACATGGCGAAACCCCATCTCTACTAAGAATACAAAAATTAGTCTGGTATGGTGGCGCACACCTGTAGTCTCAACTACTTGGGAGGCTGAGGCAGGAGAATGGCTTGAACCCGGAAGGCAGAGGTTGCAGTCAGCCAAGATTGCGCCATTGCACTCCAGCCTGGGTGACAGAGTGAGATTCCATCTGAAAAAATAAAAAATAAAATAAAACAACAACAATCCACTAGGCGAGCAGTTTGGAGACTCAGTGCCTCACAGCAATCCTATCAGGACTTCAGCATTCTACACAAATCAGAAATAACTCCTGTCCTATTTACTTTACCATGATTGCCCAGGAGAGGAAATACGTGGAAAAAAATGAAAATAGGAGGTATATTTTCATAGGAATACATTTTAATAGGAATCATAGTATTATCATAAATTTGGAGAAAGAATTTATAACGAAGTTTCTAAGGCAGTGCTAAGCCTTACACTAAAAGAACAAGACTGATTATCAGATATTGGCTGCACTAGACATGGAGGACATTGTTGGCCATCTGACCCAAACTCATTCATTCCCAACTGCTTTCTCTCTTGTCCATCTCAACTGAAAAGGCTGCAAAAGTTTCCTTTGTGTCTAATGGAGGCCACATGACACCATTCTGGCCAAAGAGTCTTAAGTAGACATTTGTTGTGGACTTGCAGAGAGAGAAGCTTTTGCCTTTTTCTTATAAAAGGGACAGATACAGTTGATGTGAATTCCTCTCTTCTTTCTACCTTAAATATTGCTGTAATGTCTGGAGCTGGAGCAACTATTTTGTGATCATGAGGCAACAAGCCAACATGCTAGGTATCATGAAGAGAAAGAACCAGCTTGCTTGGGTCTTTGATGACACTGAGGAGGTGCTACCCCAGCTCTGGGTGGCCTACCTTGAGACTTCTTGTTTATTTAAGACTTTTTTGGTGAGCGGGGGCAGGTGGGTTTTTTTTGTTTGTTTTTTGTTTCTTTTTTTTGAGACAGAGTCTCATCCTGTTGCCCAGGCTAGAGTACAGTGGCAGGATCTTGGCTCACTGCAACCTCTGCCTTCCAGGGTTCAAGCGATTCTCCTGCCTCAGGCTCCTGAGTAGCTGGGATTACAGGTGCCTGCCACCACACCCAGCTAATTTTTGTATTTTTAGTAGAGATGGGGTTTCACCGTGTTGGCCAGGCTGGTCTCGAGCTCCTGACATCAGGTGATCCGCCCGCCTCGGCCTCCCAAAGTGCTGGGATTACAGGCGTGAGCTACCACACCCGCCTATTTAAGACTTTAATAGTCGAGTTTTCTGTTACTTCCAGCCAAAGCATTCTAAAGTACACCTAATTCCAAAGTACACTTTGTTCCTGATAGTATGAAGCACTATAATATGTTATAGGCTATATATTTAGACTTAACTAAATTGATTTTTCTTAAAAGGAAATTACCATATAGTAATTTGCAATTTTGCTTTACTTTTCAAAACTATATGATGAAGCAAAATGTAGGAATAATTTTTTTAATTTCTATTTTGAACATTTTTAAACATACATAAACATCGTAAAAGGACTCCTTTCTCAGCCGCTCCAGCCACAGTCACGGCTCAACCTGTCTCCTCCCTCCAGGGCAGGCGAGCTTGCTCCCACCCAAGGCACTCCCTTTCTCCATGGCACACCTAGAATTGCCAGAAAGGTCTTCTGGATGTTCCATCAAACCTTTCCGCCCTGTAACTTTTTACTTCGGTCTCTGGAGTGACAATGTGCAGTGTGCAGGCCTTTTTATAAAATAGTCATGGCATTTTCTCCCCATGTGAATCTTGCAGGCCAATCAGAAAAGGGGTATTTCTGGAGAAGGTTAAGGACAGACAGGAAGGAGGCCTGCCAGCCCCCGAATCGAGGGCACATTGGGAGTCCTGTTCCTCCTACTGCGAGGGAACCCTGGGGAGGAGGCGCTCGGCAGCGGTGCCCTCCCTTCTTCCCTGCCCGTCTGTTGGCCCAGCTCCCATGCTGGGCCTGGGGGTTCAGGGACAGACCTGCATTGTCAGAGGTCCTGGTGAGCTTCCTCAGTTGACAACAATGGAACAGCCAGACCCCAGCCTGAAAACTCATCCTGTCCCTAGTAGGTTCCCCTCCGATGTGGAACTGATTTGAACAATGTTTCTATTAAGGACAAGCACACCTTGCTGTTCTTGGCATGTGAAAGCCCCCTTCTTTCCCACATACCTGGGACAGGTGTGCTTTGGGTTGTTTTTCCAGCTGTGATGCTGGGTTGGGGCCTGGGGCCTGGCCGACAGGCTGGCACACCTGTGTGGGGAGCTTGGTCTCGGCCACGGAGGTGAATAAAGCTCCCCGGTCCCCAGAGCCCACGGGCACCTGCAGTCTCTATAGCAACCCAACCAACAGGCTTGTTGACTTTCAGAAACAGACCAGGAGGAAGGAACATGCAGGGACCCAGGGACCTAGACAGAGGGAGGCCCCACACTCTCCAACCCCAGGGCCTAGAGTTTGCAGAGTGTGAACGGTAGCCTGTGGCTGCCAGGCACACTCTGAGCAGGAGTAGAGAAGATAATTTGTGTCTGGAAAGCCCCTGTTCCTGGGCTGACTCGGGTACAATCCTCTGAGAGATCAGTCTCTATATCCAGTCGTAAGGCTGTAAGTCAAGTCTTGCATGTGTGTAGATATGGACAGATAGTGCCTCATATGCCTTTTTTTTTTTTTTTTACAAAAACTAATAACTTATAATGAACTTCCAAACCTACCCTTCCTATTCACAGCTGTCCAGCACCTGTCCCACCCAGCAGCGCCCAGACTGGCTTTCCCAGGGAGCTGAGCAGAGGGAGCTCAGTCCTCACCTGTGCCCCATGGGTCTTCCTAACACCTCCAGGGGTGTGTGGGGTGGGGATTGTGGGGGGGTGATGTTGGCAAAGCGCCCCAGCTGCTTCACTGATGACTGACACCAGGGAACTCGAAAGGGACGGACTTGCTTTCCTCCTGACTGGTGGCTGTCGGCACGCTCTGATGGGCAGCCCCTGTTTTTCCTGGCCTTAGACTGCCTAGGCTTACGAGTCCTGTTGTCTCTTTGAGGCTTCTAAACGCCAATTAAAATTAAAATCCCATTCTCTTTGCATAATTTGGGAGGCTTGGGCTTCAAGTGCACTTCTTAGATAAATGGTCTTGTTCATCTAGAACGTTCCACAGATGGCCACTGCAATTCTTTTTTTTTTTTAATTGTATTTTATTTTACTTCAAGTTCCGGGATACATGTGCAGAATATGCAGGTTTGTTACATAAGTCTATGTGTGCCATGGTGGTTTGCTGCACCTATCAACCCATCATCTAGGTTTTAAGCCCCGCGTGCACTAGCTATTTATGCTGAAGGTCTCCCTCCCTGGCCACTGTAATTCTAAAATATTTTTAGTAAGATCTTTTATACTGTAATTCTAAAATATACTGTAATTCTAAAATGTGATGACACTGGGACTCTAAAATATCTTTTGCGATTTTGTAAATATTTGCAGCTTCTAGGGCCATATTCTTTTTTTGGGGGGGTGGTGTGGGGGGCGAGGAACGCTATTTCCTGACATGGCAGAAGGGCAAAAGAGAGTGAATGATGCACTCTCTTAAAGCCTTTTTTTTTTTAATTATTATATTTTAAGTTCTGGGGTACACGTGCAGAATATGCAGGTTTGTTACATAGGTATACACCTGCCACGGTGGTTTCCTGCACCCATCAACGCGTCATCTACGTTAGGTATTTGGGGCCGTATTATTATACACGGAAAGGCAGGCATGGCCAGAAATTAAGGATCCCATTTCTGGCTCATACAATCCTTCCACAGTGTACTTCATTGCATGAACATTTTCTTGCAGCTGGTGGGTGACCTAACATCAACTAGCCCATTCCATGACCAGCTTAGCCTTTCACAGAAGTCTTATTCTTTTTTTTTTTTTTTTTTCTGAGATGGAGTCTTGCTGTGTCTCCCAGGCTGGAGTGCAGTGGCACCATCTCGGCTCACTGTAACCTCCACCTCCCGGGTTCAAGCTATTCTCCTGCCTCAGCCTCCTGAGTAGCTGGGATTACAGACGTGCACCACCACACCAGCTTATTTTTGTATTTTTAGTAGAGATGGAGTTTCGCTATGTTGGCCAGACTGATTTCGAACTCCTGACCTCAGGTGATCCGCCGCCTCAGGCTCCCAAAGTGCTGGGATTACAGGCATGAGCCACTGCGCCTGGCAGGAGTATTGTTGGTAAGTGCTCCAATAGTGGTTAAGTGCCTGAACCATGCCCACCAATCAAATTATGGCTTTGGCTCTGAGATACCCTTGATCAACTTAGCCAGTGATTTCCCGCAACCTAAGCATGCAAGAAAAAGAAATGAAGAGGATAGAAACACAAATACCTGTAGATTCTGAAAGTCAGATTTCTTGGCCCCTGTAAGAATAACCACTCACTGCAAACACCGCTAGTTGCCTTTAAGACTGCAGCTCTTGCCAGTGAGTCATCAGCCACAGCAACCTGGAGGACAAGTGCCCTCTCACAGCGCAAACTACCCTGGGGATCCTTTCCAAGGTCACAAACTAATCCTTAATTCAAAAGCCAAAAAGATCAGGGGCTTCAATGCAAAAACAGCAGGTCTAATTTGAGAAGAACTGACATCCCTCTGGACTGCATAAGGACAGGAGACCTCAAACAGGGCCAGCAGGGCCTCTTCTGCATTTCTTAAGGGATCTTGGGAGTTGTCAGTAGTCTCTTTTGGGTCCCTTTGCAGTCGCCAGAACTGTCAAAAGACAGAATAACAACCAATTTAGATGTAGATCTAATTGGCTCTTATTCAGGATTCGTGAATCAGGGAAACCACCCTTATACAAAATAAAACAAGGCCGGGCGCAGTGGCTCACGCCTGTAATGCCAGCACTTTGGGAGGCTGGGGCCGGCAGATCACCTGAGCTCAGGAGTGCGAGACCAGCCTGGCCAACATGGTGAAACCCCGTCTCTACTAAAAATACAAAAATTAGCTGGGCATGGTGGTGGGTGCCTGTAATCCCAGCTACTCAGGAGGCTGAGGCAGGAGAATCACTTGAACCCAGGAGGTGGAGATTGCAGTGAGCCGAGATGGCACCACTGCACTCCAGCCTGGGCGACAAGAGTGAAACTCTGTCTCAAAAAATAAAATAAAATAAAAGCTTTCACTGGGCAATAGCAGAAAACGGGGTTTTATAAAATGGCAACAAGGAAACAGAATAGGGAAAAAAAACTGGTTAACTTTTTTCATTACTTTTTTTTGTAAGGGTTAAAGCAGAGAGCAGCTCCTCGTTACATGGACTCAGATAGACTGGAATCTCCTGTTTTCAGGAAAAACTGGTCTGGTTTGGGATCTGTCTGCCTCCTTAAAGCTTCATTTGACTTTGTGGCATTTAGCATTAGTGACTTCACTTTGGTTTTGTCTGGTTTGTTGGGACCTAGTGCCAGAGCTCAGACTAAAACAATGTCTTCCATAAATTTTTTTTTAACAATTCCAACACCCCAAACAGTGTTGGAAGAAAATTCCACAGTCCTGCAGATTGGCTTCATTTGACATTGACAAAACAATCCTTGTTTTATTATTGTGTTTGATTATTTATTTATTTTTAGAGATCGAGTTGCGCTCTGTCACCCAAGCTGGACTGCAATAGCACGATTTTAGCTCACTGTAGCCTCAAACTCCTGGGCTCAAGCAATCCTCCTGTCTCAGCCTCCTGAGTAGCCAGGACTACAGGCACATACCATCACACCTGGCTAATTTTTAAATTTTTTGTAGATATGGGGTCTTGCCATGTTACCCAGGTTGGTCTCGAACTCCTTGCCTCAAGTGATCCTCCTGCCTTGGCCTCCCAAAATGCTGAGATTACAGACATGAGCCACTGCACACAGCCAAAGCCTGCATGGTCGATGATAAAGGTATAGTGGGAAGAGTGTAGGGGGCTGTGGGGTGAGGGGAGGGCTTTCTTTTTTGGTGGGAGCCACTACAGCACATTTGTACCCTGCTGGGAATGAGCCACCCAGGAGAGAGGGAGAGATGAGTGCTGTGGGCACTGGGATGAAGGAAGGGACACAATCCTCAGGGAGGGAGAGAGAGCAAATGGCTGGGGTGAAGGAAGCAGGGACTTTGGAAGAAGATGATGGGAAAATGTTGGCACCCTGGAAAATATCGTGAGGCAGTTCTTTTCGGTTGACTCTATTTCTCAGGAAAGTATGAGGCAAGACAGATTGCTGAGATGAAAGAGGTAGAGGGAAATAGGAAATGTGAGGAAAGAGGAAAAGGTTCACATCATCATTCTAAAGGAAACGAGCTTAACTATAAAACTTCTGAGATTAAAAGGCAGTTACATTTTGAGATCATGGGGGTAAAATGAGTAGATGTCATAACACCGACTGTGGTCTTGAAATTCCTTTTTCCACCAAAAAGAATCAAGACGTCTTGTAAAAATGGTTGATTTCAGGTCTAGAGAAAAAAAATGCACAAGTTGAGGTTGATACTGCTATACCAGAAGGCAAGGAAACCATCAAAGGCCATTGGGTCATGTCAGAAGGACCCAGGAGCCACCTCAAAGAGGCTCCCACTGGCCAAAGAGGGAACATGTGAGCATCAGTCAGAATAGTAATGGCGATGGACTGAAACACATCAAATATGTTTAAACTCTGAGTTCAGAAAGACAGGAAAACAACTCATTATTCTGAACACCAGGAAACAGAGGAAAAGAGTCCTATTCTACCTGCTTTCTTTTTGTTTGTGTCACCATTGGGTAAACAAGTAGCAGAAGAGAATTTTTCCATTTATAGAAGAATTTTAGCTACTGAATGAAGAAGGAATGACAGAATTGGAACATAACCATTTCACAAGGATTAAGGCATTGATGATTAATGGCTGCTATATCACAAAGAGAAAATCAGACACAGGCTTCCTGGTGGAGGAACACACCACCACCCATGAAACAGAATCTAATGAAGCTTCTAGATCCAGCCACCGAGCTACAGATGAAACACAGGGCAAAGGAACTGGCTAAACAACATCACAGCGACATGCTCAGCAAAATCCAGGCTGGGGAGGATGGCTGGACACACAGCTTCGTTTTTTTCAACAAATAAATTGCAAGGAGATTAAAACAAAGAAATAGAGGGGAACTAGATATTAAAAAGGACATATCAGTTATTTTGTGTAAGCATTATTTCAGTTCTGATTCACACAAATTTATGACATTTATGAAATAATTAGAAACATGAACTCTAACTGATAACATTAAATAATTACTGCTTTGAAAAATGACACCAGCCTGCAAAGCTATGCAATTTCTCCAGTAACTTTAAGGATTCAGAGTTCAAGGAGGCTACTAAAGAAATTCATTGGAGGTTGAAGTTTGGTTGAATAAATGAATTAATAAGTTAAGAATATTGGGATGTTTTGCCTTAAATATTCATGTGTTTTTAATATCTAATATAATATTTATATTAAAAAGTACTTTGAAAAACTGCAAAATTTTATTCAAAAATTAGGGCTAAAATCTTGGAGCGCCAGAAAGACAGAGAGGCTGAATCAATCCGTTCTTTGCTGATGCGTCAATTTACTTTGCTGGCATAATTATGGAGATCATATTTTTCTGGTTTTTTGTTTGTTTGTTTGTTTTTTGAGACAGAGTTTCACTCTGTCGCCCAAGCTGTAGCACAGTGGCAGGATCTTGGCTCATTGCAACCTCTGCCTCCTGGGTTCAAGTGATTCTCATGCCTCAGCCTCTTGAGTAGCTGGGATTACAGGTGTGTGCCACCACGCCTGGCTAATTTTTGTATTTTTAGTAGAAACGAGGTTTCACCTGTTGGCCAGGCTGGTCTTGAACTCCTGACCTCAGGTGATCTACCCCCCCCTCCCCTTGGCCTCCCAAAGTGCTGGGATTACAGGCGTGAGCCACCGCTCCCAGCCAGAGATCATACTTTTCTGAACCTCCAAAAGGAACATGTGGTCTGACAAAAGGATATTTTCTAGTTTATGAATGTATTTAGATGAAAACTCTTATTAAGGTATAAAAACTTAATCATAATTAGTTGTACATTTAATAAATCTGCTTTAAGGAAAGTGCAAAGTTACATAAAATTGAAATCAACTCAGAACATCACATGAATTATCGCCTTCATTATGTTCTGCATGAGTTAGACCTTAGGGAACTGTTTGGTGACTTCACATTTCAGAAGTGGAGGAACTCAGGATAGTCCAAGAAGAGCAAGTGTAATGAGAGCAGTGGATGCTGGGAGTCTGAGGGGCCTTTACAGGGGTCACCGGGAGAAGCCACGGAGGAGCCAGTCAGAATCACTGTCTCCAAGTTGGCTGTGTGCTTTTCTTCTTTTTTCTTTTTTTTTTCTTTTTTTCTTTTTCTTTTTCTTTCGAGATAGAGTCTCACGCTGTCGCCCAGGCTGGAGTGCAGTGGCACAATCTTGGATCACCACAACCTCTGCCTCCTGGGTTCAAGCAATTCTCCTGCCTCAGCCTCCCAAGTAGCTGGGATTACAGGCGCCCACCACCATGCCCGGCTAATTTTTGTATTTTTAGTAGAGATGGTGTTTCACCATGTTGGCCAGGCTTGCCTCGAACTTCTGCCCTCAGGCGATCTGCCCTGCCTCGGCCTCCCAAAGTGCTGGGATTACAGGTGTGAGCTACTGTGCACAGGCAGGCTGTGTACTTTTCACGATCTCAAGTTGATAACTAGATCCTCACATATACAGAGGGTCAAGCAGGAAGAAATGGGCTGTGAAAAACCACTGGTGCCCCCCAGCCTTCCTTCGAGACTGCTCTTATAGGGTCAGCAACGACCTCCACGTTGCCAAATCCCAAGGACAATTCCCAGACCTCGTCCTCCTGGATCCCTCACAGCCTTGGCCATCACTGACCACTGGCTGCTCCCTGAAATGCTTCCTTCCATTGGATCCAGGACACTGGGATCCTGCTGGTCATCGTCCTCCTTCACCGGTCTCCTCCTCAGTGGCCGGTGCCGGTTCCTCTTCCTCTCCCACTTGTCAGAGCGCGCCAGGGCACGGGCCCGGGCCTCTTCTCTTTCTGATCAGCACTTGGCCCTTGGTAAACTCACTCAGGCCCAAGGCTTTAAATACTGTCTGTGTGCTGATGTTGAAGAGAAATGGGGGCTAAGGTCCAGATGGACCCCAAGGCCAATCACCCATAACCGTATAACTAAAACTGAAGTCATCCCGATTTCCCCAAACGCTAGCTCTAACCATAGAAACACAAAACATAAGCTTTACAACCTTGTCAGCATGATTCAATGAACTGTTGTGAATGGGGCTTCCTACCATGTTTGGTTTGCAAACAATTTGCAACCCAGTTTGCAAATTATTGTTTAGTATGCACAGTACACTTCTAAAATTGTAATATTTTATCTGATTTTATTTTTGACACCGATGACCTCCATATTTTCATCTCTGTCCAGATCTCGCCCTTGGACCTCAGGCTTGCATACTCTACTGTCCACTCAACACCTGCGACTGAATGTGTAATCTGCATCTCAAAACCAGCCTGCCCCAAATTGCCCGCTCCACCCCCAGCCACCTGCTCCTCCCCATGCAAACTCGTCTCTGCTGATGCAACGCCATCCTTCCAGTTGCCTTGACCAAAATCTCCATCTTCCAAACCCCTGTCTTTCCCTTACATCCCACATCTGCTGTAAAAGCAACTCCTGCTGACTCACCCTTCAAAAATCTAGCCAGAATCCAACCGTTTCTCACCACCCCACCACCATCAGCCTTGTCCTACCACCCAGGGCAATGGCAGCAGCCTCCTTCCTGGTCTCATCTGGTCTCTCTGCCTCCACCCTTCCACTCAAGTTTCATCTCAGCAGCTAGAATGTTTGGTGAAAACATAAATCTGAGCATGTCTCTTTCTCTGCCCTGTCACTCAGCATAAAGGCCCAAGTTATTATAGTGGCCAACAGCCTGGGCCCCTTTCCTCCTCTGGCCTCCTCTTCAACCACCTCCCCCTGCTCCCCGGGGTTCCTCTTCCTCCTCCCAGTTTTTCCCTGACATGCCCTGCCCTCAGATGCCCACACGGCTCACCCCTCACTTGTTTCATTTTTCACTCAAATGCCACTTCCCTGCAAGGCCTCAGCTGTCCCCCATTTAGAGTTCTGCACCCCCCTTTCCCCACTCATTTGTCTTCCATGGCACTACTGCCATGAGCACATGATGTACTTTGTTTGATTTCTTTGTTTGATTTCTTCTCCGTGGTAGGGATTTTTGTCTGTTTTCTTTGTTGCTGTATCCCCCAGCACCTGGAACAATGCTTGCCGTATAGTAGGTGCCTAGTAAATATTTATTCCATCAATCCAGCAAGCAGCATAAGAATCTCTGCAATGGACAGCCCCAGAAGGTTGTGAATCCTCCACTCCCACAGAGATCAGATGGTAGGAAGGAGATCCACTTACTCATTGCACAAGGACTCCTGGCTGCCTAGCAGGTGCCAGGCACTGTTCTAGGCACCAGGGATACACCACGAACAAATAGGACTAAACAAAGCAAAACAGAAGAAACCCTGCACAGGAGCTTACCTGACAGGGGGAGACCTGGATGACAACAGGGTAAACCATTCAAAGATTTATTATAATAGAGACTAATAAGCACTAAGGAGAGAAATCAAACAGGGAAAGACATGAAAAGTTGGGGGTGAATTCGTCTGCTCAGGCTGCCAGAACAAAGTACCAACAACTGGGTGGCTGAAAGAGCAGACATTTATTTTCTCAGTTCTGGAAGCTGGAAGTCCAAGATCAAGGTGCTGGCAGGGTTGCTTTCTTCTGAGGCCTCTCTCCTTGGCTTGTGCAATATGGCTTTCTTCTCCCTCTGTTCTCACATGGGCTTCCCTCTGTGGGCACATGTCTACGTCCAAATTTCATCTTTTTATGTTTTATTTTTAGTTTTTTGTTTGTTTGTTTGTTTTGTTTTGAGACAGGGTCTTGCTCTGTCAGCCAGGGCGGAGTGCAGTGGCATGATCTCAGCTCAGAGCAACCTCATACTCCTGGGCTCAAGTGGTCCTCCTACCTCAGCCTCCCAAGTAGCTGGGACTACAGGTGTGCACCACTGCCCCAGCTACTTTTTTTGTATTTTGTGTAGAGATGGGGTTTCACTATGTTGCCCAGGTTAGTCTTGAGCTCGCAGGCTCAAGCGATCCTCCCTCCTCGGCCTCCCAAAGTGCTAGGATTACAGGCGTGAACAACTGCGCCCCGCCTTTGTTTTTTGTTTTAAGAGACAGGGTCTCGCTCTGTCACCCAGGCTGGAGTCCAGTGGTGTGACCATAGCTCACTGTAACGTCAAACTCCTGGGCTCACATGATCCGCCTACCTCAGCCTCCTGAGTAGCTGGGGCTACAGATGCATGCCACCATGCCTGCCTATCTTTCTTTTAATTTTTTGTAGAGACGGAGCCTCACCATGTTGTCCAAGCTGGTCTCAAACTCCTGGCCTCAAGTGATCCTCCTGCCTTGGCCTTTCAAAGTGCTGGATTATAGGCGTGAACCACCGCACCTGGCAAAAATTTCCAGTCCTGATAGATTAGGGCCTACCCCAAAGACCTCCTTTTGACTTAACCATCTATTTAAAGATCACACCTCTAAATGCAGTCCCATTCTGAGGTACTGGGGGTTAGGAGTTCAACACATGGATTTGGGGGGCAAAATTCAGCCCATAACGGAGTGGATGGGGGAAGGAAGTTTAGATAGAGAGGCTCGGGGAAGGCCTCACTGAGAAGCTGTTTTTTGATGGTTGTGAAGGAGGTAAGAGAAGTAGCGTCGGGCCTCTGGGGCAGCTGCCTTCCACATGAGAAGCCCTGCGTGGGGGCTCACCTGGTGCACCAGCATGAGGACCGCGGCGAGCCTGGCTGGACACGGCAGAGAGCAGCCACATATGGGATGGGAGACCGGCCAGGCCACAGAGCGCCTGGGCTTCAGCCTCCACAGAGTGAGCTGTGCAGATTGACGGTGTCAGCAGGGCCACTCTGGCTGCCAGCGAGGTTGGGGAGAAGAAGGGTGACTAGATCCAAGCTAAAGATGCCAGACCAGGTGGGGACAGTGGGTGTCTGCCACGACCTCAAACTGTAGGTCCTGGAGGGAGCATCTATTCCCCCAGTGCTGCGAGTGTTGCTCCCGGCTGGGGTGCCCTGCCCAGGTCGCCCCTCTTCAGAAGCCAGGACCGCCGGATGCACTCAGGCAACTCGACTCCTCATCCTCCCCCTCCCCATCCATCTTTCTCCCCAGCACAGACCCCGCAGGCACATCCCCTGCTTGGAGTCCCTGCCACAGGAACCAAACCTGAAACAGTGAGCCAGTGAACCGTGCTCCGAGCCTGGATATGATTTTCAGTTAGAACCGGCAGGCTTGAGGCTTTCTCCTCCTTTTGCAGAGGAACCAGAGAGCCGGTCAGCCAAGGCTGCCTCCAGTTCTTCAGTCCACCCTGGGTTTAGGTCCAGAGGATCTTGACTATGACTTCTAGATTGCGTGCACCGCGGCCAGCGTCCTGGGCCTTTCCCACTCTCGCTAACTCCCATTCCCACCCTCGTGTCCTCATGGGGAGCTCACCAAGGGCCAGTTCTCTGGAGGATGGCGCCTCCTCCTCCAGCTTGCCCACAGCCCTGTCCCACTGCCTGTTCCCTTCTGCCTCCATACCTGTCCTCCCAACCTCCTCTCCCTCCCTCTGAAGATCCCGCCACCTCCCTTTCAGGGGACTTCCTTTCTCCCCTCTAGAGACAGGTGCCTCTCTGTGCTGGGGAGTGAGCTCTCCTGCTCTGCTCTTTGCTATTTGCCTTCCACCATGTGCAGGTCTGGCCGGTCCTCGAGGGTCTCTGCTATCCCGTCTGCCCCCCATTCTGTTCATCTTGTGTTTCTCCCAGCCTGGCTTCCAGAGCCAGCAGACTACACTCACAGCGCCATTTCTTCCTTATTTCTTTGCAAGCTGGCTTTTTTGCCCAGCCCTCTAGTGAAGCTGCCCCCTCAGAGGTCCCCGTTACCTTCTCACCAAACCAAGTTTCTTTTCTGAGTCCTGATTCTTGGATACCTTCCTGAGGTTTTTAAACCAGTCACCTCTCAGGGCTTTTGCATGTGGGAGGCTGTAGCCCCAGATGCCTGATGGCTGTTTCTCTTACCTCCTTCCGGTCTGTTAAAAAATGCCTCCTTTTCTGAGAGGGAGGAGCCCTCAGGAATGGTTTAGCGCCATCCTCTAGACGATGAGTTTTCACTCAGTTCACGTGAGATCCAGAGCTGTCCAGGTCACGCCCTTGGCCCCTCTGCTTTCTCGGGGTACTTCTTGATCGTCTTTTCCTCCTGCCCCTGCCTTCTACCCCTGTCTGTCTCCACTCCCCTTTGATCGCTGCCATACTCATTTCTGGCCCCTCATCTGTAGGCATTTCCCACTGGACGACCTGCCCACCCGGTCTCTGTCTCCAATTAAACTCGCTTCCTCCTCACTCTGGGATGGTATCGCTGCTGTCCCGTTCTCAAAATGCCAGGGTCCTGTCTGACTTCCCACTTTCCTTTGTGCAGCTCGTATTATACAATCAGGTACCAAATACAGACTTGTATTTCCTTTAAACCTCTCCTGTCTTACTCGGCTCGGGCTCTGATAGGGGTTAGATGTCTGTCCACTCCAAATCTCCTGTTGAAATGTAATCCCCAGTGCTGGAGGTGGGGCCTGGTGGGAGGATTGCATCATGAGGGTGGACCTCTCGTGAATGGTTTAGTACCATCTTCTTGATGATAAGTGAGTTCTTGCTCAGTTAGTTCACGGGAGATCTGAGTGTTTGAAAAAGTGCGGCACCTCCCCCCAGCTCTCCTGCCCTAATCTCACCACGTGACATGCT
Organism: Pan troglodytes; assembly: GCF_028858775.2. NCBI lineage: Eukaryota > Metazoa > Chordata > Mammalia > Primates > Hominidae > Pan > Pan troglodytes. The sequence goes on from NC_072403.2 coordinate 170,013,989, forward strand.
GGTTCCTGGTTGCCTTCCGCCATGACTGTAAGCCTCCTGAGGCCTCCCCAGAAGCAGACGCCAGCACCATGCTTCCTGTACAGCCTGTGGAAGCGTGAGCCAATGACATCTATTTTCTTTATAAATACCCAGTCTCAGATATTCCTTTATAGTAACACAAATAGACTAATAATACAGGCTTCCACAATAAAATACCACAGGCCAGTGGCTTAAACAATAGAAATTTATTTCTCAGTTCTAGAAGCTAGAAATTCTGAGATCAAGGTGCCAGCTGATGTGGCTCTTGGTGAGGGCCGTCTTCCTGGCCGGCAGATGCTCAGGCCCTTCCCTCTGTGTCTCTTCTTTTTTTTTTTTTGTTTTTCCTTCTTTGAGACAGAGTCATGCTCTATTGCCCAGGCTGGAGTACAGTGGCTCCATCTCTGCTCACTGCAACCTCTGCCTCCCGGGTTCAAGTGATTCTCCTGCCTCAGTCTCCCGAGTAGCTGGGATTACAGGCACACACCACCACATCCAGTGAATTTTTTTGTATTTTTAGTAGAGATGGGGTTTTGCCATGTTGGCCAGGGTGGTCTCAAACTCCTGATCTCAAGTGATTCACCCACCTTGGCTTCCCAAAGTGCTGGGATTACAGGCATGAGCCACCACACCTGGCCTGTCTCTTCTTCTAAGGACACTAATCCTATCATTCTTATTGACAGGGCCCCACTGGCATGACGTCATCTGACCCTAATATGCTCCTAAAGGTCCCATCTCTAAAAACCATTCCACTGGGGGTCAGGGCTTCAACATATGGATTTGGTAGGGCAACAGGGGGTGGGGGTAGGGTGGCTCAAACGTTCAGTGCATGTCTCCCCTACTTCCCCTCTTTGTTTCCTCTGATAACCTGTTGGGGTCCCTGGCTCCCTCACCCACACCACGCTGAGCTACATTTCCTGCTGTGGCTTACTCTGGGGCTGGTGGAGTTGGCTTTTGCTTCCTTCCCCATCTCCTCCCCTTCCCAATTCCCTACCCTCCAGGCATTCTACATCTCAGAAAGTGGAAGCGCCCAACTCTCCTGCCGCAGATGGGCCCACCCCTTTGCCCAAACGCCGCTGGGGGTTTAGGTGTCTGAGCCAACCTTTTCCTTGAAGGCCTCAAGGTCAGTTGCTCCATCTGCGAAAGGTGCCTGTGCCTGGGTACCCTTGGTCTATCAAGCCAGTGTGCATGTGAGGAAGCTGCTCCCTCTGCCACCCAGGTGGGCTGTCCCACCTGAAACCAGACAGCAGAGGCCCCAAAACCCAGCAGGCTCTTGGCTCACCCAGCCATTTCTCAGAGACGGAGGAATAGCCACTGTAGTTCCTTGAGTCTGAGACGTGCATTTTAACATTGTCTAAATCAGGGCAGAGATGACTATTGGTGGCATGTTCTAGTTTAATTGGAAGTTTTTTTTTTTTTCTCAGTGGTACATAAAATAGTGGTTCATTTTACAGTTGATGGTGACTTGGATTCTATAAGCTGTGAGGCTCAAGTGCTGGTCCTGACTGCAGGAAAATTTCTAAAATAGGTATGGCATGCCACTGTGCAGGACTTTAGACTATATGATGCTAGTTAGGAAAGAGGAGAGAGAAATAAATGGAAGACTGGGTCCCCTCCCTAAGGCCTTACCACTCAATTTGCAAAACAGGGCTAAGAGAAAACATAAAAACACTTCTCAAGCAACATATGAGTAGGTGAGAACTGAAGTCTGTAAATCTGGGTGTTATATAAGCACTATTATCTGGGACCTCAGCATTCCAGGAAAGCTTCCTGGAAGAAGTGAGTTTCGGGTCAAAAAGTGGGCCAAAGGCTGATCTGCCTCACTGAATGGGCACACTGTTTTCATGAGGTAGTAATGTTTCCATCTACACAGAAAGAAGCTGCTCGGACAGCTGATGAGCATCATGCCTGGGATATTGAGCACATCATGCTTGACCTGGACAGAGTTTGTGGGCAAGGAAAGGGGCTGAGGGTCAAGATGATCTCTGCTGGGGTTGTTCAAATTTATTACCCAACCATCACCTGAGAGGTTGTCCCCTGAGGATGGCTTGTCTGGTCATTACTGAATGTCTGCAGGGGCATGGCAGTGTTCTGCTTGGCTCTGGGGGCTCTGCCCTTTCTAGGACAAGTCCCAGAGACAAACAGCTTGGCCCAGTACAGCAGAATGGGGTGAGAGAGGAACTGAGTTCGTTTGCGGGCAGGATGGAGACAGCTGATGGAGGCTTCTCGGGCCATCCTCACGTACCCATCACAAGCGAAGGGAATTAAGCCGCCAAACCACCCCAAAGAGTGACTCCAACTCAGCCCTCAACACCCATCCCCACCCCACCTCCCCTGCAGCTCTGACAGGCCAAGCCTCGGCGCTAGAACCTCGCGCCAGAAGGCCGAGCCACAGGTGACTGGGCCGCCAGGCCACACACTCCAGCGTACACGCGCGGACACGTGCCGGTGTCCAGAGCCGGTGGGAGAGGCGCTGTCACCATCTGACAGGAGAGGAAGGTGGCGCGCAGAGAAGTCAGGGTCACGTGGTAAGTGGGGGTCGTGGTCTGGGGATCACGGCTCCAGGTCTCTTCGCGACAACGCACCGTTGACCCCCAACACCTCTCCCTGGCGGGGTCGGTGACCGCAACAGCCTCCGGGATAGAATGCTAGTGAAAGGTAACCTTTCTCCAGCCCGCTCCACGCGCTCCGCACCCGCTAAGCGCCTCCACGAATTAACTCAGGCCTCCGCGCCGAAGTAGGCGCAGTTATGACCCCGCTTCCCCGCAGGGAGACCGAGGCACGCAGGGTCGAAAGGACTCGTCCAGGGTCGCAGGAGCCGACCACACAAGGGAGGCGCAGCGCCCCCGGCGGGAGCAGTCAGCGGGTCCAGCCTGGCGGACTCCCGGGCCAGGCTGCCCATATAAGGCTGCGGGCGGCCGGCATCGCGGCCAGGCTCCCGGGGGCGCCCCGCGCGGGGCATCCTCCTCCGCAGCGAGGAATGCGTGGCATCCGGGAGGCTCTTCCGCTCCACGCCCGCCCGCGGGGAGCCTCAGCCCCGGGGCGCGGCCTCGCGCAGCTGCCTGGCCGCTGGGGGGAGCGCGGGGCCGGGCGGGAGGCGGCGGCGCGCCCTCACCTGCCCCAGGCTGGGGAGACGCGAGTGGGGAGGAGGAGGAAGGGGAGGAGGCCGGGGAGGAGCCTGGCGCGGCGGGAGCGGCGGCGCAAAGTGAAACTCTGGGAAGTTGCGGGCGCGCGGGGAGCTGTCGCGGGCAGCGCGCCCTCGGGAGGACGTGGCCCCGGCCCCCGCCCGCAGTGGGCCCGACCCTCATGGCCCTGAGCAAAGGGCTGCGGCTGCTGGGGCGCCTGGGGGCCGAGGGGGACTGTAGCGTGCTGCTGGAGGCGCGCGGCCGCGGCGACTGCCTGCTGTTCGAGGCCGGCACGGTGGCCACGCTGGGTGAGTCCGGGCCGGGGGCAGCGACGCCCGGAGGAGAGGGCGCCCGCATTCGCCCAGCCTCGGGAAGACGGGTACCCCCCCTTCCCGAGGGGATCGGGCGGCTCTGGGACTGCCGGGGCGTGGGGGTCGCGCGCAGAGGGGTGGCTTTTTGAATGAAGTGGGGCTGGGGACTCGAGAGAGCACTCTGGCTGGGCCGGTGGCGCACGGAGGCCGGCCGCCCCTCCACGGGGATCTCCGGCCCGCGCGGCCGGAGGATATGGTTGCTGGATAGCCGGCTGGGGCGCTTTGCGTATTCATGAGGATCCCGGGGTGTTGACTTAGCCGGCCTGACCCTGTGCCTGGCGCCTTTTCTTTTGCACCTGTTGATGAAACCAGTGATTGCCCTTTGGTTTGTGTTGGCGTCTCCACTCCTGGAGGGGATGGGGACAAAAGCCCCAAAACATAGGCTCTGGAGAAACCGCTGATGGCAGCTTTGTCCCACGTAAATACTTGGTCGAGAAGCATCGGTGCTGCAATTTATAGAACTTGTAAACAAATATACCATGACCTTTATGCTGTCTTAGATCCTGCCAAGCCAGCGAATTTCACCTATGGACTTCAGAAGCCTTGAAACTGGCGTTGTGCTATGGGCTTTAGGACATGATCTCACTTAATTGTCACAGTTCTACTAAAAAGCTATTATTATCCCCATTTGGCAGATGAGCAAACTGAGGCCTAAAGAGGCTAAGTTGCTTGCCAAGGTGACACCATCCACCTGACTTTTATGTGGCTGTTTCTGTAATGTCATTCAATGCGTGGCTTCCTGGTATCGCTAACCTGGGTCCCTTGTTTTGTGCTAACCATTATAAGGAAAACCTGGGTAGCACCAAAGCACGTGAAACCAGGTCTGATTGTTAGACTTCTAAATGTGGACACCCGAGAGTAAGCTCCCACCACTAGGCGTCCAGCTGTAACAGCTTGCCGGTATTCCTAGCTAAACAAGGTGCAGCCCGGGGTCACTCGTACTTGAGGTGGTCGGCAAATGCAGCAGGCTGCTTTGTAGATGCCTCTAGCCTTCTTTTCACATTTGTATGCATCGACTCCCGTTTCGATGTATGTCTTGGAAGGACTATCTCTCCTATTTCTGATTCCCTAATCATTTCATTAACATGCATTTATCCAGCTTGTTCTCAGTCACTTGATTACTGAAACAATGTCTCCAGTAGTCTCAGCATCAAAAGTGGGCAGTGAATTGTAGATTAAGTTATTTTCAGATTTTTCCAATTTGTGCTGTCCTGAAGAGTCTAAGTTTGGTTATTTGGTGTGGCCTTGAAAGAAAACCACAGAAATTTCCATTCCATTTTAGATGTCTACTTCATACCACATTTATCGGAAGCGAAAGAGTAATTTCATGGTACAAAACTACTGTTTCATCAAATAGATTAAGATGTCCTTCAGTTGGATTACGGCAACATTAAGCCAAGTTCATGCACATTCAAGAATTCTTTGAAGCAGCTTAGAAAAAAGAGATTTTATTTTTTCAAAAGTGAAGATTTAAAAATGATTAATGACAGTAATGTAGTGCATATTTTCCATTAGGAGCTGAAGTTTGGGCTGAGATTTACATCACGGTGGTGATTACAGTATACCAGATTTTAGAACAGAGAATGTAAGAAAGGAATTGGCTCGTCTTCAACTCATGTGCAGTCCACATTTGTCATTTAACCTAGCATTCATTTTTCAGTAGAAAACCTTAAAAAAAAAATTTTTTTTTTTTGAAACAGAGGCGTCTTCTGTTGCCTAGGCTGGCATGCAGTGGCACAGTCACAGCCCACTGCAGCCTCAACTTCCCAGGCTCAAGTGATCCTCCTGCCTCAGCCTCCTGAGTAGCTGGGACTATAGGCACATGCCACCATGCCTGGCTAATTTTTTCTCTTTCTTTTCTTTAAATGGGGTCTTACTATGTTGCCCATGCTGTTCTCGAACTCCTGGGCTCAGGTGATCTTTCCGCCTTGGTCTCCCAAAGCGGGATTACAGGCATGAACTACTTACTGTGTCTGGCCTGAAAACTTAATTTTTTAAAGTCTGTTTTGTTTAAGTGAAATGAAACTATTTTTAAAAAGCAGCTGTAGCATTTGGTGGCTTTGCTGGTCCAGAGAATGTTTGTAGGAGACAGCCTTATGTTACTAGAAAGTTGTTTCAAACTTTCAACATATCCTAAATGTATCACTATTGGATAAAATGGCTCTGAACTTGAAATTCGCATCTGTGTTCCAAAGGGCTAGCTAGCTGTTTTACTTTCCTTTCTTGGAGAAAGTGATTATCTTTTTTCTTTTTTTTGAGATGGAGCTTCACTCTTGTTGCCCGGGCTGAGTGAAGTGGTGCGATCTCGGCTCACTGCAACACCGCCACCCCCGCCTGGGTTCAAGCGATTCTCCTGCCTCAGCCTCCCCAGTAGCTAGGATTACAGGCACAAGCCACCATGCCTGGCTAATTTTTGTATTTTTAGTAGAGACGGAGTTGTGCCATTTTGGCCAGGATGGTTTCTAACTCCTGACCTCAGGTGATCCACCTGCTTTGGCCTCCCAAAGTGCTAGGATTACAGGCGTGAGCCACCATGCCTGACCAGAGAAGGTGAATTTTTACAAGAAGGCTGCAATCTCTACTTTTGTATGGGACAGGACACTTGTGGCAGCTGGCGTAGCTGGTGGTCTAATCTTGACTTTTCACCCTTTCCTTGAAGTTCCAGGTCAGGGGTAGCTTCCTTTTCTCTTCAGCTGTGGTTTTCCTGTGATGGGTCCCTCCCAGTTAGTAATGAGAGGCTGAGAGACTGAAATTGTGGTAACTGCTTCGTGGGTAGTGGTCTTTCCCGGCCCCTGAGTCATTCTAACTTCCATCCTGCTCCGCTGCGGATGCACATAGCTGCTTTCCTAGGGGCGAGAGGAGATGAGGGGACTGGGCCTGATGACCACAGGCGCTGCCCCTTCATAGCACATTTTATTCCTGAAGGATCCTAACTGGAAAAGTACCTCTCGCCGAAGGGGCTGGGTGGTTCCTTATCATTTTCAGGCAAGGCCTGGAGACAGGGGCTTGAACTGGGCTGTGATTTTTAGGAAAAACGGATGGTCCATGATTCGTTGATTGCTGGACCCCTTCCATCTGAACCTGTCTTCACCTGTCCTGTTCTAAAGTGAACTCTTCACACTAGGGCCGTCTGGCCTGCTAGCAGGATTGTTGAAGGAATTATTCCAAATTCCTGCTTCTAAAAGAATTAAGTTGTGAATCTGAATCTGTCTTTTATGTAGATCAGTGGGAGCAGAAATTCCAGAGGCAGAAAAGCCAAATGTATTGGCACTGATTTAAAAGGCTTTTATGAAGTCTCGGGAACCTGACTGGAGGGTAGTTGGCCTTCTCAGCACAGGTGGGAAGCCCCGTAGCCGGTACCAGCTTCCCTGGCCAACAATCCACAATTAGCAAACAGATGTTCCCTTATTTGCACATGGGACAAAAACCTACTCCTGTCTCTGTCTCTTGTAAACTTAGGGAAAAGTGCTTATTGTTAATGGATTTTGTCTATTTTCAGAGTAAGCGACAGTGTTCCAAAGTTCAAGGTTCTCCAACAGCCCCCAGGAACGGTGGCCTGAGGGTGTCCCTGTGTTTACAGTGCGGGCTGTGTGTGAGTGAAGTCCTGCCTCCTGCCGCCCAGCCGGGCTTTGCTGTGAACAGGCAGCAGGGAGGGAGGGATGGGGCAGGAGACTTGAGAGAATTAATTAATTAATGGGTGTCCCTAAATTACTTTGAGCTTCTGGGGGGAAAGGTTCTGTGTAAACACCAGGCCCCCAGGTTCTCCCAGCTGCTGTTGTGCGAGGCCACATCTCGAGTGTAGCTTTGTTTGAATTGGTGAGATGGCCCCAGGGCGGAGCAGGACTCAGTCTGAACTGTTGCCTAGATCACTTTCTCAGGCAGTATGGCCAGATTTATTTGGTCACGGACTGGAATTTTGATCTGCTAGAGAGGACCACAGAGAATCAAATAAGTCACCATTTTATAAATGCTCCTGGACAAAGTTGAAACCACAGGTAGGACCAGGCAAGGGTTCCGGGGCCCCTGACGTGGGAAACTAGAGCAGCGACCCGGGACCTCGGTGGTCTGTCTGCCTCCAGGACTGGTTTGCCTCCTCTCCTAGCCGGAGGCTGTCTCAGCATAGCGTTTACAAAATGCAAACTGGGATAGTGTGTGCTTCTCCCGCGGGTTTTGTTTGTTTGAGACGGAGTCTCATTGCCCAGCTGGAGTACAATGGCGCAATCTTGGCTCACTGCAACCCCCACCTCCCAGGTTCAAGGGATTCTCCCGCCTCAGCTTCCCGAGTAGCTGGGACTACAGGCATGCACCACCACGCCCGGCTAATATTTGTATTTTTAGTAGAGAAAGGGTTTCACCATGTTGGTCAGGCTGGTCTCAAACTCCTGGCCCCAAATGATCCGCCCACCTCACCCTCTCAAAGTGCTGGGATTACAGGCATGAGCCACCACGCCCGGCCTTCCCCGTGATTTTTGTAGCTCACCTGTAAGATCGTGATTTCAAATCTTACCAGGCTCTTGTTTTGGCTGTGTGGCTCAAAAACTTGGCTTTTAGCCTTTAATTGTGAAAATGTTCAAACACAAAAGTAGAGGGAAAAATGAATCCCCTGTCTACCTGTCGTTCGGCATTGATAGTTATCAATATATTGCCATTTTTATTTCACTTGTCCCTGTATTTTTTATGAAAACGTGCATCTCCTAAAATTTAGTTTGTTTAAAGCCAGGCAAGATTCTAATTTGTTGGGTTGGCTTTTTTTTTTCCTTACTCGCATTTAGATATAGAAGTTCAATTTTTTTATTTTATTGTAAATTGACAAATTATTATTGTTTTTTGAGATGGAGTCTTGCTCTGTCACCCAGCTGGGAGTGCTGTGGCACAATCTTGGCTCTGCAACCTCTTCCTCCCAGGTTCAAGTGATTCTCTGTCCTTAGCCTCCCGAGTAGCTGGGACTATAGGCGTGTGCTACCATGCCCGGCTAATTTTTGTATTTTTAGTAGAGATGGCGTTTCACCATGTTGGCCAGGCTGGTATCGAACTCCTGACCTCAAGTGATCCACCCGCTTCGGCCTCCCAAAGTGCTGGGATTATAGGCGTGAGCCACTGTGCTGGCCCAACAGATTAGGATTATTATATATTATGGGGTACAAAGTGATCATATATGTGTACAATGTGGAATGATTAAATCAAGATGATTAACGTAGTCATCACCTCAAATACTTCTTTATTTATTTATCTTTTTTGAGGTGGAGTCTTGCTCTCTCACCCAGGCTGGAGTGCAGTGGCACCGATCTCGGCTCACTGTAACCTCCGCCTCCCAGGTTCAAGCGATTCTCCTGCCTCGGCCTCCTGAGTAGCTGGGACTACAGGCACGTGCCACCACGTCCGGCTAATTTTTGTATTTTTAGTAGAGATGGGGTTTCGCCGTGTTGGCCAAGCTGGTCTCGAACTCCCGACTTCAAGTGATCCGCCCGCCTCGGCCTCCCAAAGTTCTGGGATTACAGACATGAGCCACTGCACCTGACCACTTATTGTTTGTAGTGAGAACATTTGAAATTTACTCTCCTAGTGATTTCAAAATATACATTATTATTAACTATAGTTACCATGCTATGCAAGTTCGAAATTTACTTGGCAGATTTCAGTGTGGCCAGCAGCAGAAATGGTGGCATGAACTGATTCTGAGACATTGGCCAAGACACATTTTTAAAAGCAAAGTGACCACTTGGGAAGGGTCGACCACAGCCTGGAAGAACAGGGAGCGCTCTGCTGGTGAGCTCGGGAGGACAAGGTCTGGGCCCTTTGACGGCACTGCCTCTAGCCCCGGGCAAGAGAGGGCCGAGAGCCATGTCCAGTGGCCTCTATGCTCCCCTTTCTGGATGACATTCCTGCTGCTCAAGACCCTGGAGTGTGCTAAGCACATAGTGCAGCCTGCTCAGCCCCCTCCCAGGGCCTCAGGCAGACTGTGCAGCCGTGTGTCCACCCCAGGCCCGGGCGTTGGGGTGGCAAGGGCATGTTACAGGTGGAACGGGACACACACTAACTGGGACTCTGTGTGTGTATGCACGAGGCTCCCTGCAGGGGGGCATGAAGCCCAGGTTGGGGGAAGTCGGGGAAGAGAAGGTGGCCAGGCTGGGGCTGCCCTCCCCACTGGCTACATAATGAACCTGGCCTTCCAGGTAGTCATGGTGGCATACTTTTCGAGGTAGGAGGATAGAACCTATTTTATTTAACTGTTTTACTTTGTTAGCTTGATTTAAAACTGAACAGCTGGGCATACAGGATGCAGCACTCATGAGTACTCTGGCCCCAGACCCTACAGATATTCAGGCAGACCTGTCCTGGGCACCTGTCCCAGCCCGTGTCTCTCTGCTGTGTCTCTCTTCTGGAGCGTTCCTGGGGTGCTCAGGGTCCCCTTTGTGCTTTTTGGCTGCTCAGTTTCTGTTGCTGGGCTCCTTCGGCCTTCCCACTGAGGATGGGGAATATATTCTGTTTTCTTTCCACTTGAATTGTCCTTAAAGCCGTGGGTAAACTGGTTCAGGCTCAGACTTGGGAATTTGATCGGAGTCCCTTTAGCATTTCTGGGCAGGGCTTGTTGGTGTCGTGGCCAGCTCTCCTCGAGGTGAAAACCAAATTGGGCTGGGAGGGTGCACATGACACTTAAAGCCCCCAGAGCTGCGGTGCCATCAACCACACACTGTGGACAGGAGGCTGTCAGTGGGCAGGCTGGGTCCACCTTCAAAGTCCATACGAAACAGCCCAGTTCGGGGCACTGCTTCTTTTCGAGATCTCACGGGCAGGAGCCTTCTGGCACTGTTCATGTAAATGTAAGTCATTCTTTCTTTCTGGAGGAAAATTTAGACAGGTGAATGAAAACCGGAGTGCTTAATCCGCTATTCTACATGCAGAAGTTTATCTCAGGAAACAGTCCCAGATCACTAGCCCATTTTGCTTCAAGGATGTTTATTGCAAGCTGTTTTGAGTTTTTCACTGGTTAAATAAACTTTGGTTCAACTTGATCATAATAGCTGACATTTACGGAGTGTTTACCACCTACCAGGTGCTGATCCAAGTGGCTTACATTTATTAACTTACTTCATCCTTATGTCAAGGCAAGTACTAGTAATCTCCATTTTACACTTGGGGAAACTGAGGCACAAGAGGCCTAAGAACTTGCCTGAGGCTCCACCTCCAGTGGAAGGCTCCAGAGAACAATATGTTCAGTAAAATCTCATTCTTATGTAAAAAAATGAATATATATATATATATATATGGAAAAAGACTCCCTTTGTCCTGTTGTCTCTGGTTTATCTTGGTTTTCATCTGACATACACTTTTGATCGAGGAGGTTCCCACTTGGGGAAACAGCCAGCCCCTTTCTGAGCAGAGGGTGTGGCACTACAAAGGCAAAACATGATCTCTGGGAGAAACATGCTTGAAGCCCACGCTCCTGGGGGCAGAGCTGAGCCTCCACACGGATGTCCCCAGCACTGGGAGCAGAGGCTGATGCGGCCCTAAGGTGCTGAGGAAAGCGCCCCCCAGTGCAAAGGATGCTACAAGGCCCCAGGCTTCTCAAGGAACATGAGGCCTGGCAAACCCAGAACGTTGGACTGGGTCGGCTCCAAGATGCCCCTGGGTTTGAGCTGGAGAAGTGTCTGCGGGAGGGTGCTGGGGCTCCTGCAGAGAGTGTCTTCCTGACCCTGTGGGCTTTTCTGGGGGGGGGGCTGGGAGGCTCTGCCAAGTTGGTGGATGGAACTGTGCCTTGCCCTGGGGGGCACTGGGCAGGAGCCAGCCTCGGAGCGTGAGTCTGGTGCTGCGCCAGGAGGCTAGATGCCCCGGCCAGGTCCTGTGGGCTGTGCCATCTGTGCCCTTGGCCCGCGAGGCTGGCGGGCTGCCACTGCTTGTAAAGCCTCCTGGTTGAAAAGGTGACTCGGAGCAGCGGATTCACTGGGAGCCTGTCAGCCACAGAGGCAGCTTGTGCTTGTGCCCCAGGCCCAGGCCGCAGGAGGTGGGATCAAGTTCCACGGCTCCAGTGTGAAGGTCTGAGCTTCATTCTAAGGCAGGTTTTTGAGGACATGGGGCTCTCGGGCACCTGGTTGTATTCCTGCATCCCTGCATCCTGCGTCCCTGCCCACTCTCTCATGCCTCCTCCTCCTTGGCGTGCCCCAAGCCAGCCTTCCATCTCAGATGGAGTTGTATGTTTCTAGTGAGCCCACGCACCCCCTGAGGACAGGGCCTCACCCCCACACGCCTGCTTCTTCATCACAGCTGCTAGGAAATGAAGATGCACGTCCCCAGGGTCCTTCAAAGTCGGATGTGGTCTCCCTGAGCAGAACTCTGACTCTAAATTCTCTCCTGGCTCTGGCGTTGGTGTGGGACTTGGGTTGCGGGAGGGGGCAGGTTGTTAGCGGCTGCTGCTCAGACCCAGCGGAGGACCGGGCTGCTCCAGGCTCCTGGCAAGATGTAGCAAAATGGCCAAATTTAAGGTGAGCACGAGCTCCCGTGCAGTTTCTCACCCCTGCTGCTGGCTGCCTGTCTGTGAATGCTAAGGCGAGGGGTGGTCCTGCATTGACTTCTTACTGACTGGTGGGAGTAACCCGGAAGAGGCAAATGACTTCCTTCCCTTTCCTCGGCTCTGAACCTAGAATGTTCCAGTGATACCACCTCCAAACTCTTCGCCTGTGTCCTTTCCCACCTCTCTGCCCTGAGGACAGGGAACTAAGTGACTGCTCATGGTGGGTAAAACTGAGGCTTACAAGACATCCTGGGGCAATGGGACAGCCAGACCCCAGCCCTCAGCACCTGCCTCTCCCATCCCAAGCCCCAGTCTCTCAGCTGCAAAATCAATACCTTTGCTTTCAGAGAGGGAGCATGTGCCACGCCAGGAGAGGCTTTGGGTGTATCACAGATGGAGACTGCCTAGCTTAACTGTGCAGTCTGAATGATTCTAAGGAGGGGGAGAGAGAACACCTCTGGAGCCTGGCACACACATTTGCCGGAGAAAGTGGTGAGTGCGTTGTGACCAGATGAGGGACGAAACTTAAGGAGATTGGCTGAGAACACCTCCCCTCCTCACCCTAAGTCAACAAACCCGGGACAGCAGTGCTTCCAAAACCTTACTTGTTCACCTCACCTGGAGATTCTTGTGGCAAATCGGGTTCTGCCTCTTTGGCTCTGGGGTGGGCCTTGAGAGCCTGCCGTTCTAACAAGCTCCCAGGTGATGCTGGTCCACGACCAGCTTTGAGTACCAGGATCTCGCATCAGCTTGGGAGGGAGGAGACCTGAATCCTAGCCCTGGCTCCTTAGGCTCTTCTTTCCAGTGGGGGAATTTAGTTCATCGCTCCGGGCCCCAATATCTTAATCTGAAAACAAATGAATGACAACCTAGTTGCCTTTCCTACTCTGAGATTCCATGCGTCTTAAAAGAAAACAGTTTTAAAACTAAACATGTCACCGTCACCATCGCTACTTCACACACCTAAAGTTATAAACCACTCAGAAATGCAAATCTTAGGAGATGTGATCTGGCAAGGCAAAATCGAAGATGGCTTTGAGGTCTCAGCTAAACCTAGAAATCTGATGCTCTGCATTTTTTATGGGATGCTTATGAATTAATGAAAATACATGAGATTATCTCTCCTTGAGTCTACCCTTTCCTACAACCAGCAAAAACTTATAAAAAGCAATTGAAGCTTACTTTGGGAATGCCAAGGGATTGATTAAAATATCATGGACTGTGCTGACTCCATGGCTGGTTTAGCAGATTCTTGTTAAAAGCCATGACTTTTTAAAATTTTTATTTTTTTTGTGGGTACATAGTAGGTATATATATTTATGGGATACATGAGATATTTTGATACAGGCATGTAATATGTAATAACCACATCATGGAAAATGGGGCATCCATCCCCTCACACGTTTATCTTTTGTGTTACAAACCAATTATACTCTTTTAGTTATTTTTAAATGTGCAGTTAAATTATATAGTCACCATGTTGTGCTATCAAGTACCAGTTCTTATTCATTCCTTTTATTTTTATTTGTTTTACTCATTAACCGTCCCCACCTCCTCCCTAGCCCCCCGCTACCCTTCCTAGCCTCTGGTAACCATCCTTCTCTATGTCCATGAATTCAATTTTGATTTTTAGATCCCGCAAATAAGTGAGAATATGCAATGTTTGTCTTTCTGTGCCTGGCTTGTTTCTTTTTTTTTTTTTTTTTTTTTTTTCCTTTTTTTTTGAGACAGAGTCTTGCTCTGTCACACAGGCTGTAGTGCAGTGGTGCAATCTCGGCTCACTGCAACCTCCGCCTTCTGGGTTCAACCTCCCAAGTAGCTGGGATTACAGGCACCCACCACCACACCCAGCTAATTTTTGTATTTTTAGTAGAGACAGGGTTTCACCATGTTGTCCAGGCTGGTCTCGAACTCCTGACCTCTGGTGATCCACCCGCCTTGGCCTCCCAAAGTGCTGGGATTACAGGTGTGAGCAGGTGTGAGCAACTGCACTCGGCTGGCTGGCTTGTTTCACTTAACATAATGACCTCCAGTTCCATCCATGTTGTTGCAGATAACAGGATCTCATTCTTTTTTATGGATAAATAGTACTCCACTGTGTATATGTACCACATTTTCTTTATCCGTTCATCTGTTGGTGGACACTGAAGTTGCTTCCAAATCTTGGCTATTGTGAACAGTGCTGCAACTAACATGGGAGTGCAGACATCTCTTTGATATACTGACTTCCTTTCTTTTGGGTAGATACCCAGCAGTGGGATTGCTGGATCATATGGTAGCTCTACTTTTAGTTTTTTGAGGAACCTCCAAACTGTTCTCCATAGTGGTTGTACGCATATAGTACATATAGTACATAACATATATAACATATGTATACTACACAACATATATATAGTATATAACATATATAGTGGTTGTACTAATTTACATTCCCACCAACTGTGTACAAGGGTTTCCTTTTCTCCACATCCTTGCCAGCATTTGTTATTGCCTGACTTTTGGATGTAAGCCATTCTAACTGGGGTAAGATGATCTCTCAGTGTAGTTTTGATTTGCCTTTTTCTGACGATCAGTGATGTTGGGCACCTTTTCATATACCTGTTTACCATTTGTATTTCTTCTTTTGAGAAATGTGCATTCAAATCTTTTGCTCATTTTTTGGATCGGATTATTAGATTTTTTTCCTGTAGAATTGTTTGAGCTCCTTATATATTCTGGTTATTAGTCCCTTGTCAGATGAGTAGTTTGCAAATATTTCCTCCCATTCTGTGGGCTGTCTCTTCACTTTGTTGATTGTTTCCTTTGCTGTGCAAAAGCTTTTGAACTTAATATGATCTCTTTTGTTCATTTTTGCTTTGGTTGCCTGTGCTTGTGGGGTATTGCTCAATACATTTTTGCCCAGGTCAATGTCCTGGAAGTCTTTCTCAATGTTTTATTGTAGTAGCTTCATAGTTTGAGGGCCATGGCATTCTTTTTTTTTTTTTTTTTAAGTTTTTTTTCTTTTATTATTATACTTTAAGTTTTAGGGTACATGTGCACATTGTGCAGGTTAGTTACATATGTATACATGTGCCATGCTGGTGCGCTGCACCCACTAACTTGTCATCTAGCATTAGGTATATCTCCCAATGCTATCCCTTCCCCCTCCCCCCACCCCACAACAGTCCCCAGAGTGTGATGTTCCCCTTCCTGTGTCCATGTGATCTCATTGTTCAATTCCCACCTATGAGTGAGAATATGCAGTGTTTGGTTTTTGTTCTTGCGATAGTTTACTGAGAATGATGATTTCCAATTTCATCCATGTCCCTACAAAGGACATGAACTCATCATTTTTTATGGCTGCATAGTATTCCATGGTGTATATGTGCATGGCATTCTTAAAAACATAACTTTCATTCTTGCATAGCTTTTTTTTTTTTTTTTTTTTTTAAGTAACCTGGACTGTCATTTGGCTAGGGAGGCAGGAGTTTGTGTGTCTGGAAATGTGTGGGTTTTTTTTTTTTTTTTTTTTTTTTTTGAGGGGGATGGAGTCTCGCTCTGTCTCCCAGGCTAGAGGGCAGTGCAGCTACCTCGGCTCACTGCAGCTCCGCCTCCCCGGTTCACACCATTCTCCTGCCTCAGACTCCCGAGTAGCTGGGACTACAGGCGCCCGCCACCACCCCTGGCTAATTTTTTGTATTTTTTAGTAGAGACGGGGTTTCACCATGTTAGTCAGGATGGTCTCGATCTCCTGCCCTCTTGATCCACCTGCCTCGGACTTCAAAAGTGCTGGGATTACAGGTGTGAGCCACCACACCCAGCCAGTGTGTGGTCTTTTTTATCTGTCTGTTTAAACTGTCTGTTTTATATGTTGCATGAACCCCGCTTTACCATGAATCTTATCAATGACTGATAAATACTGTCTATTGGAAACATTCTCTTTAAGAGGAGGGGACCGTTCTCTGCAGCTCCTGCTGATTCAGCAAAGCTGAGGTCAGGTGGAACCAGCTGGGCAGAGATGAGCGATTAGAAGGCTGTCATTGGCAGTGACAGTCCACGTGCTCCAGGGCAGAACAGTGACACTGGCTGTCACAGTCTGTTTCAACAATGGAGGTTGTTTGTTTTTATTTAAATGATGTGAGTAAAGAAAGGAATCTTGGAAAACTAAGGCTGGAGCTGCCCAGGCCTGAGCCAGGCCCTTGTAACAAGGCCCTTCTGGGTGGGGGATCTACCTCTCTTTTCACCTGGACCACCTGGCGGTGGGTGTCGAGCTCAGAACCACAGCTGGGTGGGAAACGGGAGGGCCAGCAGCGAGCTGCGGGAATGGAATTCCATGATGGCATCTCATGTCTCCAGAGTGGACAGACAGAAGCTTGTGTTTTCATTTCAAAGGGCATCTGCCACGCCCTCCAGGCAGACCACATAAATGGCATTTTTGGGTGAGGCCTGAGGGATTCTGTCTGGTGGTATACACTGATTTTAACCAGAAGCAATAGATTTGGGCTCTTATTGACAGGGGAAGATAGATGAGAGATTATTTCCATGAGGATGTTGAAAATATTGGCAATTCTGAAGACCCCAGGGAGTCCCAGGGTGTTCCTGGCCAGGAGCGCCCCTCCATTGCCCTGCACCACCTTGCTTTCCAGGCTGTGGCTCTGTGTGTCTGAATCTACGGCATGGGGGCACTTCCTTCTAATTCACAGAAGGCGCTGTATGGGCCCCAGACTGCCCATCCTGCTAAAACTGGCAAAGGCCTTTTCCCAGCCTGAGCGGTAGTGATTCAGCCAACTGCAGAAGTGGTATTTGGAGCTCACCCTTAAAACATAAAGCAAGTTATGTTCAGACTATATACAGGCAATGAGAAAATATGATGAAATATGACTGCATATGAATAGCCCCTGACTTCTAGGGCCTTTGAGTGTGTCTGTCTTGGGCAACATCTTCTCCTTTTAGATTTCAGGCTCAGTTTACTGTCAGGAAAATTAAGTTGCTGAGAGCTTCTCAGAATTTTGGCTTAAAAGAGAATATACACCTGGAACAAAGACTTGAGGGGTGCTCCTATTAAAGAAAAACAAACAGTGTGTGAGCTTCAAAGGAGCACCTTGAAACTCCAGTTCCATCACATCCACTCTCCTGGGCCCTCCTAGGGCAGCTCTCTGTCTTGTGCCTGCCTTCTCTTCTGAACACTCCTAAGGTATTTTGAGTGCAGAGGATAGGATCATACACTCAGGAAAGCCGAGAGCTAGATCCTGAAGCATCTGTGTGGGAAATGCCCATCTGTGCCTGAAATGAGCATCTGTGAGTGAAGTGATCCCATGTCTGGGATCTGTTTGGCGTGCGCCAGGAGACAGACGGACACGTGCATGCACACACACACACAGTGGGGACGGGGAGTAGGTGAAATAAGAGTGGGAAAATGTTGACACCTCCGTGAGCCGGGTGACAAGCTGCTTGGTGGTTCACTAGACAGGGAGTTATAAATTGGCCGCTTTTCAACATCGACAGATAAAAATCAATAGCCTTCCCGTAATGCCATCATTAATCAATTAGAGTCTGTAATGGGAAAAGCAGATGCCACTCCCCCACAGTTTCTGGGAATAAACAAAGTGTATAAGGCCTAAAAGAAGAAAGCTATAGAACTTGACTGAAGCCCACATCTGTGGAAAGGCGTAGTATGTTCTTGGAATGGGAACATCAACACTATAGAGATGGCAGTTCCTCTCCAGTTAATCTGGAAGTGCAAGTATTGATGAGTAAATCCAATTAAATTCCAACAAGAGCCTGGTCTAAAATGTAACAGGCTGATTTTACAGTATCGCTGGACTCCCCCTACATCCAAACTTATTCTTACCTTCATTCTCCCATTTTGGTTAATGGCAGCACCATCCAGGCAACTGCTGGTAATAAAAGCCTGTGAGTCATTCTGACGCCCCTTCCTTCCTCAACCTCATCCAACCTACCAGCCAGTAGTGAATCCCACCCCAAAACAGATGGTGAATCCCACCGAGTCCCCCGGTTATCGCTGCTACATCGAGAGTGCAGCCACTGCCCCATGTGCTTTCCTGGTCTGCTTGGCAGCCTTTTAACTAGTCTCCTGGCTCTTCCCCTGCTCCCCATATAGTGATCTGCTTGAAGCTCACACAGCCCTGATCCTCTGCCCCTGCCTCTTTCTCCACCCTCATCTCCCACCATTTCCTGGGCTCACTGCATTCAGCAGCCTGACTTGTTCCTGCTCAGAATCTTCACACCCACCTGCATGCACTCCCTCCCCCAGGTGATATGGTTTGGATCTATGTCCCCACCCAAAGTCATGTTGAAATGTGATCCCCAGTGCTGGAGATGGGGCCCAGTGGGAGGTGATTGGGCCATCGTGGTGGTTTCTCATGAATGGTCAGCACCATCCCCCCTGGGGTTATCGTTGAAACAGTGAGTTGCCACAAGATCTGATTGTTTAAAAGTGTGTGGCACCCACCCCACCCTCTTGGTCCTGCTCTTGCCATGTAAGTTGCCTATTCCTACTTTGCCTTCCACCATGAGTAAAAGCTCCCCGAGGCCTCCCAAGAAGCAGATGCTGCCATGCTTCCCGTATAGCCTACAGATCCATGAGCCAATTAAATCTCTTCTTTATAAATTACCCAGTCTCAGGCATTTCTTTATAGCAGTGCGAGAACAGACTAGTACACCAAGGGTTGGCCTGGCTGCTGCTGCCTCCATCTCCCCACCTACCCCGCCCCCCCCGCCCCCCAGCTTCGTGACTGCAGTAAGACCTTCCTGACCTCTGTGGCTGGAATATCCTGCAGCCCCCACACACCAACTGTCTCTGCCCCATGCCTGGTTTCCTTTCTTCTTGGCGCTTATCACTGAAATTACCTTATGTGTGTGCTTACGTGGGTGTCTTCTGTTGTCCACTGCAAAAATGCATTGTGGGTTGAATTGTGTGCCCCAGAAAAATATATTGCTGTCCTAACCCGGGATACCTTGCAATCTTATTTGGAAATAGGGTCTTTGCAGATGCAATGAAGATGTAAGTTAAGATGGGATCGTACTGGTATAGGGTGGGCCTTTAATCCAATGTGACTGGCGTGCTTATAAGAAGAAAAGGGACACAGGCAGACACACGCAGAGGGGAGAATGTCATGTGAAGGCATACAGGGAAGACAGCCATGTGACAATGGAGGCAGAGATGGGAGTGACACTGCCGCAAGACAAGGAATGCCTGGGCTACCGGAAGCTGGGAAAAGCAAGGGAAGATGCTCCTACCCACGCCTTGATCTTGGATTTCTGGCCTCCAGAACTGTGAGACAATAAATTTGCTGTTGTTTCAAGCCCCCCGTTCTGTGGTTCTTTGTTACAGCAACTCAGGCAACTAATACAGGGGCATTGTGTATCTCGTTCAGTACCTTACCTTAACACTGCCTCGTGTGGAAATGAGGCTTGGCAAACACTGTTGAATGACGAAGCATTGGCAAAAAAATAGCCAAGATTTTGAAAAGGATCCACAAAGACAGACTGATTTACCAGGTAGCACAACATATTATAAAGCCCTAACCATCGTGGAGGCTGTCAGCACAAATCAACACAGTAGAGTGGAAGGCTCAGAACAGACTTGTGTGAGCAGTGTTACTTTGTTTCTTATAAAGGTGATGACTTCAGTCGGTCAGAGAAAGGTAAGGGTGGATACTCAGCACCTGCTGTTGGTGTGGTTGATCAGTGCAGTGCCTAAGAGGCCCCTGCTCTATTCAACTGGATATTCACGCTGGCATTCTTGGCCGGTCTGCTCAGAGAGGAATAGGCTGGAAACCTTGGCTGGCCAGCAGGATGCTGCCTGCTGCTCTGCTTCCAGGGGAGCGAGGGGTCTTCCTGGCAGTTTTTGCAGGTGGCTGCACACACAGGTGTCCTTCTGGTCACTAGCTCCTCCCCCAGCTGAAAGCCCTGGGTCCCCAAGGAGCCAGAATCCCTTATAAAACCCAGAGCCCTGGGTTCACACAGGGGACATTCCATGTTACAAGAGTTACCACACCTAAGGAAGCCCCATGCCTGGCCTCTTCACCGAGTGGTTATAATTCACTTATGGGTCTTCCCTGTCCAGAGGCAATTTGCCAATCAAGGTCATTTTTACCATGAGCAATGTTGTCTAGTAACAGAGTTGACGTTCCACCTTGATTGGGGTTCCCAGGGAACCAGAGCTAGATAATTAAACATCAAATTCTCATACAGAAGGGAAGAAAGATTTTGCTAAGCCTGTGACCAAAACTATCCATATGGACACTAAGTGAGAGTCCTATGTTTTATCATACATTAAAATAAGTGCAGAGGTATTTAAGTGTAAAAAAACAACTTTCAAAGTATTAGAAAATATAGGCGATGCCTTCACAGCGTTACGGCATGGAAAGATGTTCTAAGGAAAGCATCAAACTCAGAAGTCATAAAGGAAATAAACCTGACAGATATAAGAAATATTTTTATTGAAGTGTAACATACATAGAGAAAAATGAACACTCGAAGCGTTGAGCTCCATGAATCTTCACCCGGTGAACACACCCACATAGCCAGCACGCAGATCTGGAGAGAGAGCGTTTGCATCCCAGGCCCCTGCCTCCCATTCCCCCTGTGTCCAAATGATAGATTTGACTACATAAAAATGGAAAACTCCAATATATCAAAAGACACCATAAACGTAGTGAAAAGACAAGCAACAGCCCAGAAGGAAAGTTTGTGCAGCCTTTTGTAACATAGAAAAAGGCCAAAGATGGATGATCATAGCATATAAAAGAACTCCTATAGATCATGAAGAAGGAAGGACAAATAGTTCAACAGAGAAATTGGCAAAGGATATAATGAGCAATTCTCCAAAGGAAAAATACAAATGGCCAAAACAATGGAGCCAGTGTGGCCAGCTCTGCCCAGCACGGCCATTTGCACATGGTCACTGTTGGGTGGGTGAGGGCTGCTTGCCCCGTCTCCAGCCCCACTCTCCTGCCATCTCCCCCTGTGATTCAGGCATGGAGCTCAGGCCCCAGGTGGCAGGCAGCGCACTCTGCTCAGTTACCCCAGCTCCTGGCTTCATGGCCATGCCCTGGCACCTGTCTCCCTCCCCTTAGCCTGCTGACCTTTTTCCCATTGGATGTTTGGTTGTCTCTGTACAGGCTCTGAGCCAGCCCTATGGGCTTCCAGACAAGCCCAGATTGAGCCTGCCCCCTAGGGAGCACCCCTGTGTAGCTTCCAGCTGAGACCTTGAGACACAGGCCCAGGGAGCCAAGCTCAGGGCTGCGAACATCCAGGTGGGGCTCAGGTGCTAGAGGCGGACAACAGCCTGGTGCAGGACCCAGAGTGGCAAGAGGTAGTAAGGGGGCCATGGTGTTCAGAAATTGGGGCAGGTGGTGGGTAGGGCATCCTGCTTCTAAAGGCCAGGGTTTGGGAGGGCAAGGAAGCCCCTGGCAGGAGTCAGGGCAGGCATCCCGGGCAGGCAGTGTTCGTTCTGTGAAGCGGGCTTCCCCAAGGAGGGGCCCTAGAGCAGAAAGCTGTGATGTGCAGGTGACTGGGAGACCTGTTCTCTTTGGAGCCGTGCAGCTCCGGTTAGTGGATGACAGATTTCAAGCCCTGCTCAGGCCAGTGTTTTTCACACACGTTTGACCTTTGGTTGACAGCACACAGCACAACAGCTTATGGTCCAGGAGTGCACCTCGGCATGCAGTTTGGGAATCCTGGCGATGACGTGATTAAGATTCTGGGGCCAGGTTCTCACCAAGCCAAAAGGCTTTTTTTTTTTTTTTTTTTTTTTTTTGAGGCAGGAGCTAATTCTAGGTACAGAAAACCATTGGTAAAGTGGAGGAAGCTGTTTCCAAATCCACGGAATGACGGTAACTAGCGTCACTTGAGAAGGTTTCTTCTGCCCTTTTGTGAAAAATAGCATGATGTTTTCCCCTAGTGATAGACAGGGCCTCTGTACGTAAGAGCAGACATGTATGGAGAAGGCCGGAGAGTCACAAACCATATGTGCCCGAGATGCGCCACCTGTGGGGCTGTGAATAAGGAAGCAGAATCAGTGTGTTTACTCAGAGCTGGATTTGGCTGTTTGTTCCTTCATCTTTCTTGGACCACATGTCCTGGTGTTCAGAGGCTCCTGAGAGCCTGGGGCTCAGCAGGCCGTCTCATAGCCCCTCTAACCCAGGTAAGCAAACAGGTCCCAGTGGGTCCCTAACCCATGCTCATTCTCTCACCAAACAACAACAAATAAATCAGAAGTCCTGAAAAATGAATTCTGGCCTGTTTTCTGGATTCTGGATTGAAATATGGAGTAGGAGCTGACTTTTAGTAAGTTGATCAACTCTCCCCCCCACCCCCTAGCCTTCTGGAACTGTCTTCAGTAAACACAACCCCCGCCACCCCTGACCTACCCGCACCGCACTGTGGTCGGCCTCTTCTTTGAACGCTTCCCTTACAGCACGCACTCCCCCCAAGCTGGGCCTTCTCTTGAGACCACTCTGCTGTCCTTGGGAGTGATGGTGGAGGCGGGATAGACACCCTGTCCTGTCTCGTGGTGCTCCTTTGGGCCACAGCTCCTCTTCCCTCTGTAGGAGGAACCATCTGGAATCCATCTTCCTCCTTGGCCACACCTCTCCATTCATTAAGGAGCTGAGTTCCCTGCTCACTGGGTCTCTCTACCCCTCCTCTGTCCCTGTCTGGGTGAGGTCACGGAAAGCGTCACCCGCCTGCTCTGTTGGCCTCTCACTCGCCGTCCTCTCTGCCCCGTTCCCTCTCCTGCACACCTGTCCGCGGTATCCCCAGCTCTTAGTGACTCTAGCCCTCTCCCACCCTCCTCTGCACCCTGCATGCACTTGTGTTGCTGAATGTGGCCGGAGAAAAACACAGCAATCTTGACTGTTCTGTGAGACTTCATAAAGGATTTCCAGGGCTGTGTGGAATCAAAAAATCTTCCTGCATTTTCCCAGCCATCTGGCCTCCAGGATGACTATTTCACATCTCCTCAAGCCTTTCACATCTCATCCCCCTCATACCTGATGATTTTGCTTCCTATTTCACTGGGAAAATGAAGGTAACTGAGAACTTTCTTTTTTTTTTTTTTTTTTTTTTTTTTTTTGAGATGGAGTCTGGCTCTTGTTCCCCAGGCTGGAGTGCAATGGCACAATCTTGGCTCACTGCAACCTCCACCTCCCGGGTTCAAGCGACTTCTCCTGCCTCAGCCTCCAAAGTAGCTGGGACTACAGGTGCCCGCCACCACACCCGGCTAATTGTCTTGTATTTTTAGTAGAGACGGGGTTTCATCATGTTGGCCAGGCTGGTCTCGATCTTCTGACCTCGTGATCCACCCACCTCGGCCTCCCAAAGTGCTGGGATTACAGGCGTGAGCCACCGCGCCCGGCCAAAGGTAGCTAAGAACTTTCAACAGCCCCCACACCTACTCCCTGGTGCAGTGGACAGCCTCCCAGGCTCGTCCCCCCGCCCAGTGACCTTGACCCCTCTCATCTTTTAAGACCTCGCTCCTGCAGTTTCCCCCTTTCCTTCCTAACTCGGTCATTTGCACCATTATACCAACAGGCTGTCTTAGCTCACATTAAGAAACCCTCTCTTGACCCTGGCCTCCACCTCATCTCTTGGTTTTCCCATGTGACGAGGTTGTCTACACACCTTCCCTCTTCCCAGTCTCCCTTGAAGTGACTCCAGCCAGGCTGTGTCCTCCCACTCTTCAGCAACCTTTCCTCAAGGCCTCCAGGACCTTCTGGCTGCTCAGTCTTCCATCCAACAGCATCCCACAGATGAAGCATTTTCTTCACTTGGCTTGTCTTACGCTCTGTTCTCATCATATTGCTTCCTCACTGCCTGTTTTTCTCCAGAGCCTAGAACCATGCCTGGCACACAGTGGGCATCTAGACCCTTTGCTGAGTGGTGAAATTGAAGTGTGACAGGGTGCGTGGCTTCCCCGCTCAGGCTCCCTCAGTTCCCAAAGCTGTGCTCCTTCCTGGATCTCACGTAGCACAAGGAGGCATACGTGGGTCGCACCACATGGCTTCTAGAGGAGTATGTGTGAGTGTGTTCATGTTCATGTGGAAATAGGGAGGCGGCCCTGAGGTGGGAGGAGCCTTCCCAAGAGGAATCACCTGAGAGAGGAAGAAGAGCTGGGGAGGAACTGAGGAACTGGTTTGGCAGGTTCAGGAAGAAGTGAGTGAAGAAACTGGAAAAGTAGCCAGGATCAGAACCTGCAGCCGCAGGACCTAATTTGTTAGGACCTAATTAGGGGTGATTGTGCAAGGCAGTGCAGCATGGAAGCCCCACTCCAGGACTTCCCTGGTGGCTAGGAAACATTGCTCCACCCCTCCCTCTTGTCAAAAGAGAAGGTGCACACACTTGGAAAGAAATGGGTATTTTTGTGCTTCTTTCTTGTTCCCTGTTGGGTAGGAGGGTTGGGGCTACCAGGCCCAGTGAAAACACAGCCCAGCCCTGCCTGTTCTGCCTCATCCTGAAGTGTAAGGAACTGCCCATTGTGCTGGGCCCTGTCACTGGCTCTGCCCGAGGCATGTGTGGCACTGGGCCTGGCTTTTTAAGGTGCAAACTGTTTTCCTGGATTTCTTATTTTTAAGGGAAAAAACTCAACTACAAAGACTCAGTGGCCAGTCCTGTGCTCAAGCCCTCTTGTTAGGGGAGCTGGCCTCCCTCTTTGGCCACAGCTCAGTGCAGGGAGGGGTGCGGAAAGTGCTGGGGAAGGGGGAGGACCCACCCTCCCCACAGATGGGTTTCTGGCTCTGACTGCGGGAAACCAAACTTTCTTGTATTTTCTCTGGCTGGGTTGTGATGTGGGCATGGCGTTGGTGGGAGGTAGTGCATTTGCTGAGGGTGATGTGTTCTGAGTGTCCCCTCACTCCGTGGCTCTTTCATGTGGCCTGGACTTTTTGGTGAGGGAGCAGCAGTGGGAGGACAGGAGAGTCCTTTAGCGGGCTGATGTGTGTCTGCCAGTTGGCTTTGTCTTGGCTCGCAGCTTCTGTTTCAGACAGATGTTTTGATCCCCCTTTGCTTAGCAACCAGCTGCAGCCTTGCTCTGTCTTGGTAAAACCATTGTCTTTCTGAAGAGCTGCTTCAGCTCCAAAACTGATAACTCTGGAAGGAGCAGCCACCAGCCAGTCAGAACTGAGCTCCGAATTAACACATGAAGGAGACTTTGGCCTCTTGAGACCCTGAAATACAAGAAGATGGTTTTATGTCGTGTCCAAGAATGTGGCCACAAATGCTACCTCAGTCTCGGGCTGTCTGCATTGTTAAATGACCTCATTATTTTTCTGACCTGTGGGCCAGGCTTCGTTGGCATTTCCTTAAGGCGTGTTATTGCGGAAAATATTATTCAAGAAAGAAGAGCATGTGGTTTGCTTGGTTACTGAGCTGGACTGGCTCTGGGTGACCAGAGCTCTCACGCAGAGCCGTGCACGGCTGCTCCCACTGAGACCAGCCTCTGCCTCGGGATGGTCTGACCCACGGAGCTCTGTTTTGGGACCCAGAATCCACGAGCCACATTCGCTGTGCTGTGGGACAAACCACAGTTTCCTTGGGAGCCTCTCAAGTGGTGGCTGTTTCTCTTCCACACCCTTGGACCACTGGAGCTGGAGACGGGGAGTTCCCCAGCCTCCTCCAAGGATAAGCCTATTCCTTAAGCCTCCACAAGCCCCATCATTATTTATTTTTATCATAAGCCATGTTGTTCGAGTAGCATAGACAACTTTCTCAGGTTACCAGGGAAACAGGACTAGAAAGTCAACCCACGATCAAATTCTCTTGCCGAAAGGGAACCAGCTCAGTTAACCCTTGACCCCACACGCCATTATCAGAGGTGTATGAACCAGAGCGACTCCATCTTGAATAGGGGCTGGGTAAAATGGGTCTGAGACCTGCTGGGCTGCATTCCCAGGAGGTTAGGCATTCTTAGCCACAGGATGAGATAAGAGGTCAGCACAAGATACAGGTCATAAAGACCTTACTGCTAAAACAGGTTGTGGTAAAGAAGCCGGCCAAAACCCACCAAAACCAAGATGGCAGTGAAAGTGACGTCTGGCCATACTCACTGCTCATTATACGCTAATTATAATGTATTAGCATGCTAAGAGACACTCGCACCAGCACCATGACAGTTTACAAATGCCATGGCAAAATCAGGAAGTTATCCTATATCCTCTAAAAAGGGGAAGAACCCTCAGTTCCTGGGAATTGCCTACCCCTTTCCCAGAAATGAATAATCCACCCCTTATTTAGCATATAATCCAGAAATAATCATAAAAATGGGCAACCAGCAGCTCATACTGCTGCCCTGCCTATAGAGTAGCCATTCTTTTATTCCTTTACTTTCCTAATAAACTTGCTTTCACTTCATGGACTTGCTCTGAATTCTCTCTTGCATGAGATCTAAGAACTCTCTCTTGGGGTCTGGATCGGGACCCCTTTCCAGTAACACCACGAGACTGCGTCCCTCGCTGCCCCTCGTTTCGGCAGTTGCCTGGTTCCTTGGTGAGTTTTCCCTCTTTCTCGCTGTCATTTCTCACTATGAGTCTGGCGCTTGTTCTTGGTGTCTTCAGTGGCCACGTCGTTGATCCTTCGGAGGACCTTGGCCCCCTCTCCTCCAGTGAGTGACCCCACCCCTGCAGCCACTTGCTCCCACGCCACGCCCCTGACCCCTCCAGCGTCTGTCTCAAACATCCCACTCTTCTTTTTCCACTTTCACCTTGTCACTCATCCTGCAATTCCCAGTCCCAGTGACTATTTTTTTTTTTTTTTTTTTTTGAGACAGTCTTGCTCTGTCGCCCAGGCTGGAGTGCAGTGGCGCAATCTCGGCTCACTGCAAGCTCCGCCTCCCAGGTTCACGCCATTCTCCTGCCCCAGCCTCCCTAGTAGCTGGGACTACAGGTGCCCGCAACGACGCCCGGCTAATTTTTTGTATTTTTAATAGAGATGGGGTTTCACCATGTTAGCCAGGATGGTCTCAATCTCCTGACCTCGTGATCCACCCACCTTGGCCTTCCAAAGTGCTGGGATTAGAGGCGTGAGCCACCACGCCCGGCCCCCAGTGATCTTTGACCCCACTGGGATGGCGACCCTTAGAACCCATGGCCTTCTTATAGCCCCTCGCCTGTCTCACACCTTCCCTCTTTGCCATGTCAGTGACCACCCCTGCCTTGCACTCACCCTCCCCACCCACCCTTCTCTTGCTGGGTCCTCCCCACCTGGTGAAACCTCAGCCCTGGTTACATTCTGCACTCCACGCCTGCACCAGCCCCAGTGCAGTAGAAGTTTCTGGAGATGCCCCACTACCACACGGGCAGAGCGTACCATCAAGTCACAACCCCTGAGCCAAGGTGGGCCTTTCACTTGCGTTTCTGTGCTCTGTCCACTCCCCCACCCTCCCAGATGGCAACTCCACCCTCCCGTTTCCTCAGCTCTGCTGTGCCTCCTCCCCATCCTCACTTTCAGCTGGTGGCCTCGTCCTCTCATTCCACCCCAAAATTTGAAGCCACTGGAAGAGAATTCCCGCTGGCTCCCTGCACCACCACTACCCGCCCACCATGTCTGTCCCCCTTCCCACCTGCTCCCCGCAGTGCACTGTCTACGTTTCAGGCCAGTGCTACCTGTGTGCAGATGCCCGTGGCCTGCTCCAGGGCATGGCTTTCGGAGCTCCCTGCTCCTGCCACATCCGTCCTGACCTCTCTCTTGGCTGCATTGGTCCTGACCCCTCTCTCAGCTGCATCAATCCTTGCCTCTCTCCTGGCTCATTTCTGCCAGCACAAAACTTGGTATAAATGCCCCTGGCCTAGAGAAATCTTTTGACCCACTTCCCTCTCCAGCAGCCTCTCCATTTCTCTGCTCGCCACACACACACGTGCACATATGCACACGCACACACATGCGTACACACATGCACACACACGTATGCATACGCACGATCCATGCACACAATGCATGCACACACAGGAAATTCCTCAGAGAATCATCTGTTGCCACTGTGTCCATTTTCTCTCTCCCTCCCCATTCAGGTTTTTGCCCCTCAACTTTACTGAAACTGTTCCTCTCTGAGCTGCCAAAGTCTGACTAAAGTGACCAATTCTCAGTCCTCAAATTATAGATGCAGAAGCAGCCTCTGACCTGCTGACTGCTCTTGCTTCCTTGAAACGCTTTCTTCTCCTGGCCGCCAGGATGCCATGCACTGCTGGGTTTTCTTGTATCTTCTTGGTCACTTCTCAGTCCACCCTGACCTTCAAACATGCTGCACCCAGAAGTCGGTGCCCTCCACTCACTCCCTAGGGGATCCCCTCCAACCTCATGATTATTTTATTTTATTGCTGGGATTACAGGTGCACGCCACACTCCCAGCTAATTTTTGTTGTTGTTTGAGACGGAGTCTCACTCAGTCGCCCTGGCTGGAGTGCAGTGGTGCGATCTCGGCTCACTGCAACCTTCGCCTCCTGGGTTCAAGTGATTCTCCTGCCTCAGCCTCCCAAGTAGCTGTGATTACAGGCACATGCCACCACACCCAGCTAAATTTTGTATTTTTAGTGGAGGTGGGGTTTCACCATGCTGGCCAGGCTGGTCTTGAACTCCTAACCTCAGGTGATCCGCTCACCTCAGCCTCCCAAAGTGCTGGGATTACAAGCATGAGCCATGGCACTGATCTGTTTATTTTTGAGACAGTGTCTCACTCTGTCAACCAGGCTGGATTGCAGTGGCGCAATCATGGCTAACTGCAGCCTCCACCTCCCAGGTTCAGATGATCCTCTCACCTCAGCCTCCCAAGAAGCTGAGACCACAAGTGTGCACACCTTGCCCGACTAATATTTTTTATTATATTTTTAGAGATGGAGTCTCCCTATGTTGTCCAGGTTGTTCTCGAACTCCTGAGCTCAAGTGATCCTCCCATCTCAGCCTCCCAAAGTGCTGGGATTAGAGGCGGGAGCCCCCACACCCGGCCCCATGATTGTAAATAACTCTGTCTGCTGGGACGCCTGGGGGATCTTTCCAGCCAGATTTCTCTGCTGGACTCCAGACTTGCAGAGCTCTGTCGTCAGCCTCCACGCGGGGCTGCAACAGAGCCACGGCAAGTCTGGTCCCAGCTGATGCTCTGCCCAGACCTGTCCTCTCACTCTTTGCTGTCACGCCAGGGCCACTCCATCCCTTCCATTGTTCAGGCAATGAACGTGGCATCATCCTTGAACCCTGTCTTTCTCTCATATCCCATAACCAATCTGTCCATGGTTCCACCTTCAAAATATACCCAGATATGTGATGATGTTGAGGAATTGCTGGTAACTTTTTTAGATGTGATAATGGTATTGTGGTTGTGTTTTGTTTTTTTTTTTTTTTTAGACGGAGTTTCGCTCTTGTCACGCAGGCTGGAGTGCAGTGGCGTGACCTTGGCTCCCTGCAACCTCCGCCTCCCAGGTTTAAGCAATTTTCCTGCCTCAGCCTCCTGAGTAGCTGGAGTTACAGGCATGCACCACCTCACCTGGCTAATTTTTATATTTTTAGTAGAGACTAAAAACAGGGTAGTGGTATGATCACAGCTCACTGTAGTCTTGACCTCTTGGGCTCAAGCAATCCTCCTGTCTCAGCCTCCCAAATAGCTGGGACCACAGGCTCCCACCACCACGCCTGGCTAATTTTTAAAAAAATTTTTATAGGGATGGAGTCTCACTGTGTTGCCCAGTCTTGTCTTGAACTCCTGGGCTCAACCAGTCCTCCTGCCCTAGCCTCCTAAAGTGCTGGGATTACAGGGAGGGAGATACCACGCCTAGCTAGTTTCATTTGTTATCTGCCCGGTGTGTGTAGACATCTGCTTTGTCACCTCCATTGTGGAGAGCAACATGGGGTTTCACCATGTTGGCCAGTCTGGTCTTGAACTCCTGACCTCAGGTGATCCATTCCCCTTGGCCTCCCAAAGTGCTGGGATTACAGGCATGAGCCACCACGTCTGGCCATGGTTGTGTTTTTTAAAAGAGCTCTTATCTTTTCCAGAGTCTTACTGAAATATTTATAGATGAAATAATGTGATGCCTGGAATTTACTCACAATAACCTATGGCAGTGCTTCTCAAGCTTTGGCATGTATTCAAGTCCCTTGGAGGGCTCATTAAAACAGCTTTCTAGGTCTCGAGCCCAGAGCTTCCGATTCACAAGGCCTGGGGTGGGCCCCGTAACTTGTATTTCTAATGCTTGGTGCTGCTGGTGTGAGGAGCCCATTTTGAGTTGAGCTGATCTAAGGTATAGGAGAGTGAGTAGCCTGGGCGTGGGTTGGGAGAAGGTGGAGCTGGTGGGTACGTGGTAATGAGGGTACAAGGGTTTATTATGTCACCCTACTTTTCTTTGGAAAGTTCCGCAACTAAAAAGCACGTGTGTGTGTGTGTGTCTGTCTGTCTGTCTGTCTCTAGAATTGGACTGCTCTTCAGCTCTTCCACTGCTGCGCCCTGGCTCAGGCAAGAGTCCTCTCTTGCCCAGGTGGCGCTAGCACCTCCTAACTGGTCTCCTTCCTTCTCTCCTTGTTCCTCTAGAGTCGGTTCTCAACAGAGCAGCCAGGATGATCCCCAGACCCCTGCAGTGGCATTCAGAGTGACACCCAAAACCTTTTTGTGACCTCAAACTTCTGTGCAGTGTGTTCCCCACACCACTTCCTCCATGAACCTTCAGTCACACTGCCCGCCTTGCTGGGGCTTGCACAGGTCAGGAGTGCTTCTGCCGCAGGACCTTTGCACGTGCCCTTCTGGGCCTACAGTGCTCCTCCATTCTCCATGTGGCCATCTGTCTGGCTTCCTTCAGGTCCGCATTCAGATGTCACCCTTGCAATGAGGCCTTCTCAGACGACACCATCTAAAATGTCACTTCCCCTTCCCCGCTATTCATACCCTACTCCCTGCTCACTTTTTCTGCTCTGCTCCTGTCACTGTCTATATTGCACTTATTGATCTTATCTGTCCGCCCTGGCAGGAAGCTTGAGCAGCGCCCGCCTCTTCCTGGCTGTGCCTCCGCAGTGCCCCCACCCCAGCCTCCCACCCCATCTCGGTCTGCACCCCCTGCCATCACTCATCCATTCATTCCTCCTGTTCCTCTTGGCCACTGCCAAATGCTGGATGGTTTCCGTCTGTTTGGTTCACTGCAGTGTCTCTGTGCCTGGAAGGGTGCCAGCCACAGAAGGCACGAAGATGTGTCCACAGAGCCAGCGGCTAAAAATCTGGCAAGAGGAGTCGAGGAAGGGGGCTGAGGAGGTAGAAGGGAGGGCTTTCCTCAAAAGGCCAGAAATTCGTGGCCAGCCAGAGGGGAAGCAAAGACATTCTCATGTAGGAAAACTTACAGGAAATGCAACTAAAAGCGTGGGAGACAGGAAGAGTCTGTCTATTTCTGAGATTATCAAGAAAGGGGGGCTGGAAGTTGCAAATGGGCAGGCCAAATCCAGTCTGCAGAGGTGTGCTTCCAGCCCACACAGTGCTTAAAATAAATGGGGATGGTTGCCAGCACTGGAAGGTCTGGAGTGCCCTGTCTCCTGGAAATGCTGCAGCCTGGCAGCACTGGGCTGGTGAGCATGACTGGCACCTGCAGCAGCTGCCCACCAGCTAATGGCAGGTGTGTGTTCTCTGCTCACCCAAAGCCCTTCCAGCAGCTTCATTTTGTTGTTGTTGTTTAGTTTTTGAGACAGGGTAGTGGTACAATCACAGCTCACTGCAGTCTTGACCTCCTGGGCTCAAGCAATCCTGCTATCTCAGCCTCCCAAGTAGCTGGGACCACAGGTTCCCATCACCATGCCTGGCTACTTTTTAAAAGAATTTTTGTAGGGATGGAGTCTCACTGTGTTGCCCAGGCTGGTCTTGAACTCCTGGGCTGAAGCAATCCTCCTGCCTTGGCCTCCCAAAGTGCTAGGATTACAGGTGCGAGCCACCATGCCTGGCTAGCTTCATTTGCTACCTTCCTGGTGTGTGTAGACATCTGTGTTGTCACCCCCATTTTGGAAAGCAAAAAGGATTTCTTCTTCCTTCAAACGTAATTGAGAAAATACAGTTGTTTGGGGGCAAGTAGGGTGCGGGGTGACTCTGGAACCAGCCTCCTGGGAAGCCAGGCCTCTGGGAGTGCTGGAGGTGGGCAGTGAGGCTGCCAGGCCCCTGCCTCCTGGGGTGGGGTGCATGCTCCTGATACATCAGAAGGATCAGGGGAGGACTTGGAGGTGAAGGCACTGCAGGAAGAGAGGAAGCTTACTGGAGAGATGGTCGATGGGGCAGTCAGGCTTTAAAAGGACGGGCCCACCAAGTGAAAAGATGACCAAGTGTTTGGGCTGAATTGTGTCCTCCAAAAGGATATGTTGAAGCCTAACCCCCGGGACCTCAGAAGGGGATCTTATTTGGAGATAGGGTCGTTGCAGTTGTAACGCTGAGATGAGGTTATACTGGAGTGGGTGGACCCTTAATCCAGTGTGACTGCTGTTCTAAGAAGATGTACATGTGACGATGGAGGGACACGTGGGGAGAGGATGGCCACGTGACAACAGGGGGATGTCAGGAGAGGATGGCCTCGTGACAACAGGGGAATGCCAAAAGAGGATGGCCTCGTGATGACAGGGGACACATGGGGAGAGGATGGCCTTGGGATGACAGGACATGTGGGGAGGGGATGGCCACGTGATGATGGGAGGACATGTGGGGAGGGGATGGCCACGTGATGATGGGAGGACATGTGGGGAGGGGATGGCCACGTGATGATGGGAGGACATGTGGGGAGGGGATGGCCACGTGATGATGGGAGGACATGTGGGGAGAGAATGGCCACATAATGGTGGGGGGACACGTGAGGAGAGGATGGCCACATGACAATTGGGGGACACCACGCGGGGAGAGGATGACCACATAACAACGAGGGGACATATGGGGAGAGAATTGCCACGTGATGATGGAGGAAGGGACTGGAGTGAGGAAGTCATAAGCCAAGGAACGCCAAGGACATAACAAGCAGCAAACACAAGACACAGGGCCAGGTAAGGAGGTCCCCCGCTCCAGGTATCAGAGGAGCCCTGCTGATGTCTGGATTTCAGCTCTCTGGTCTCTGGACCCAGAAGAGAATGAAGTTCTGCTGCCTGGGGCCTCCCAGTTTGTTTACAGTGAGTCTGTTCATGGTGGAGAAACATCTTCTCATGATGTTCCTGTCCACCATGGTCAAGGCCTGTTTTGAGCTCCTGCGTTGTATAAGTCAGAGGTAAAGCTGTTTTTCTCAAGGGGTCAATAATTGACAGTATTGGAATGGGACAAGGTGGTCCTGTTGGGTTTTGTTTGTTTGTTTTTAAAATATGAGGATAGAAAGTCGTGTTTTTACTTGTGCTTAATTTTCCCAGTGGCCGGGATGTGAAGTCCACGCCTGTCATCTGTAATGCACCAGGGCAAGGGGTCGGTTTTGTTTGCATAGCTTCTCCCAGGGTCATCTTCCCACCCCTCAAGTGTGGATTTGGCCACAACACTTTGTTTAGCAATTTCCTGTCATTTTGTTTTATTTGGTCAGGCTTATTTGCATAGTTGAATGAATGCACAAAGGCCTCCTTGTTTCGTGGTTCACAAAGTCAGAACTGGATCATACCAGGGCATACGGGTTCTGTTTCAAGGCTTTGTAAAGCTGCTAGGGTTGAAATAGGTATTTTTGGTGTCGGAATTATTTTATTGCATTTATCGGCTTATCTACTGAGATGGGGCACGGAGAACTGCTGATTTACCTCTCTGCAGCCCTGTCTGCAGTACCTGAAGGCTGGGGGAAGACATTTGGCAATGCACACAGCCTTTTTTTCTGCCTGTGAAGTTGGGGTTTCATAGGCCGCCTCCCAGGAGGGCCCTGTAGGTGCATGACAGAGTCTGAGTGTCTCACCAGTGGGTTTGTCATTGCACCCAAGCAGATGCTGGGGGAGAGGATGCCTCTTCCTTCTCCTCACCCTTCATCAGTGTGTGAGCAGAGGCAGGAGACCTGTGGGCTGGAAGGCCCACGTCCTCCTTCCCAGGCTGTGAATGTGGCACTTACATGGCAGGAGGACTTTGCAGATGTGATCAGGACCTTGAGAGGAGACATTATCCTGGATGATCTGGATGAGTCCATCGCACTCACAGGGTCCTTAAAAGCTGGAAGAGGGAGGCCGGGCAGGGAGAGGGAAGGAAATGTGAGGATGGAAGCAGGGATCCGATTGCCGCGATTGCTGAATTTGAAGAGGAAGGAAGGAGCCGAGAGCCAAGGAATCCAGGCAGCCTCTGGGAGCTGCAAGAGACAAGGAAACGGATTCTGTCCTGCAGCCTTCGGAGCAGATGCAGACCTGCCGACACCTTCCTTTCAGCTCAGCAAAACCCATTTCAGAATTTTGAGTGCAGAGCTGTAAGGTCATGAGTCTGTGCTGCTTAAGCCACTGTGTTTGTAGTCATTTGTTGCAGTAGTAAAGGAGACTAATATGCTATTCTGCCACCATTCTGAGCTTTTGAGGCAGGCTGATGGAAAAGGTGGGACAGTGGCTTCCCAGTACTTTTCTAAGTGATCCTGAGAACCTAATATCCCAGGCACTTCATATTCTGTAACTCTCCACCCTGCTGCCAGCAGACTCTGCTTAGTCCTCAAGACGAGGGGCTTCTGCTGCTCGCAGAGGTTGATGATTTCATTGATTATCTTTAAGTTACTCTGCACTCTGCCTTCCCCAGAGAAAACCCAGTCAAATTCAAGTGAGCATTGGGGAAAATATTCATTCATTAAACTGGTTCTTAACCTTTTTGGGGGCACTGACCTCTTGAGATTCTGTTGAAAATGGGATTCCCCATAAAAATACATATCAAAAATTTGCATACAATTTTGGCCAGGCGCAGTGGCTCTTGCCTGTAATCTCAGCACTTTGGAAGGCCGAGGCGGGCAGATCACTTGAGGTCAGGAGTTCAAGACCAGCCTGGCAACATGGCGAAATGCCGTCCCTACTAAAACTACAAAAAATAGCTGGGTATGGTGGCGCATGCCTGTAATCCCAGCTGCTTGAGTGGCTGAGGTGGAAGAATTGCTCGAACCCAGGAGGTGGAGGTTACAGTGAGCTGAGATTGCACCATTGTACTCCAGCCTGGGCAACACAGCAAGACTGTCAAAAAAAAAATTGCATACAATTTTGAGAACAATTTTGTATACAGATTCCCCCAGGAGCTACCCCTTGAAGCTCCAATGGCTGCCAGGGGCTTCCTCTGTCACCCCAGGTGAAGAGCCCTTGTACAGATTAATTCACATTAAGGCTAATGAATGACTGTTTTCCTAGTAAGTCTCCTCGGTGTTTGCCAGGTCCTTAAACCATGTTCAGTGGATCCTCATTATTTGTGGATTCCATATTTGTAAATTCATCTGCTCTCTAAAATTTGTCACCCCAAGATCAGAACTCATAGACACCAGCAGAGTGGCAAAAATGTGTTACCCGATGAGCCTTTTCCCAGCTGAAAAGGATGCTCTGCCATCTTGTTTCAGCCTCTTGGTGTAAACGAGTGTGGTTTTCATGATTTGTTTAGTGCCATGTTTTTCATGTTTTGTGCTTTTTCTTCGTGGTTTCACTGTTTGAAAGTGCTGTCTAGTGTTTCCAAGTGCAAGAAGGCAGTGATGTGCCTTATGGGGAAAATATGTGTGTTTGATAAACTGTATTCAGGTTTGTGTTCTAGTGCCACTGGTTCAGTGTTAACCAATCATCACTGTACAGATGATTCCTGACTTACGATGGTTCCTTCCAGTATGACTTTTCAACTTTACAACGGTGTGAAAGCGATATGCATTCAGTAGAAACCATCCTTCAAGTACCCGTGGGACCCTTCTGTTTTTCACTTTCTGTTCAATAGTCTATACATTTCATAAGATATTCAACACTCTTTCAGAAAGTAGGCTTTGTATTTCATGATTTTGCCCAGATGTAGGCTAACATATGTGTTCTGGATAGGTGGAAGGCAAGCTGAGACATACCTCTATGGTGTTTGGTAGCTTAGGTGTATTGAATGCATTGTCAACTTAGGATATTTTCAACCTACCTTGGGTTTATCAGGACATGACCCCATTGTAAGTTGAGGACCATCTGTTTATTCAGTAAGGTGTCTTTTAAATAGAAAAACACATAAAATAAGTTTAGTATTGATTGTTTGACAAAAATGTTGCAACCTGAGGCTTTCAGGAACCTAACTCTGCATTTCCTTTAGGAGCGCTGCTTGCTTCAGTATCTGCTGGTAACTCTATGGAACATAGCTACTATGAATAATGGGAATTGGGTGTATTTTCAAGTTGCTGGCCTCTCCAGCTACACTGGTAATCAGTCCTGCTCTTTAAATCATGTCTTACCATCAGTCCTGCCTAGAGAAATGGAGGAAGGGAGGTCTCTGGTCTTACAGTCTGTCCCGACTCTCTGCCCCACCAGCTAT
This sequence comes from Pan troglodytes, assembly GCF_028858775.2. Classification (NCBI taxonomy): domain Eukaryota; kingdom Metazoa; phylum Chordata; class Mammalia; order Primates; family Hominidae; genus Pan; species Pan troglodytes. The sequence goes on from NC_072403.2 coordinate 170,050,403, forward strand.
GTCCCGAGCACCAGCCTGGACAGAGCCATCTGTTTGGTGGGTGGTAGCAGGTCATGTTGTGAGGTGCTGGTGCCTGCCTTCTGTCCTGTGCTCGCTAGAGGAGCACAAGGCAGGAGCAGCCAGTCCATGCTGGTTCCTGAGTGAGGCAGCTCTAGGGCTGCCAGCACCCACTCCTGGGGGGCTGAGGGTAGGAAGAGCTTCAGAGGGGAGGATGGGACTGTCTGACTGTATTTCCAATCCCAGTTGGGACTTGTGGTCTGATGAGGACAAGTGCCTTTGAGGGGGATGGGGATGGTTGAGAGGAACCAGGAAATCAAGTGTGTCCTGGAAAACGTGGCATGGTGGATCTTTTGAGTTGGGGTGTTGGGATGTGTGTCAGCTAAAACAAGGTTCACCTGCTTCAAATGTTCATCCAAGCTTTCTACACTTGCCTCTCTGAGTCAACATCTTTAGAGACAGCAGGAAGTGATGAAAGTCAGTTCACAGTCCATCTGCTCTGAGGGCTTGGTATGAGGGGCTGATGTTTTCTGTCATTTTCTCCTTTCTAACATTTCACTTTGGGATCTTTGTTCCTGGTTGAAATTCCTTAACTGTGGGAGTCGAGGCAGCCTAAGAATCCTTTTCGGCTGCTTAAGGCAATGAGGTAGAGAGGGAACCAGCTGCCCCTTTTCTTACCTCCATGATAATGTAGAAATGGTTCCATCCAGCCCAAGGGTTCTTCTGGGGCCCAAAGCTCCTTAAGGGCTCTGTGCATAGGATTTGAGGATTAGTTTCCTTGGGTGGGGAGAAAAGTCCATCTTTATTTGTATAAATCCTACCTGAAATGTAGCATTTCCTCTAATTAGGAAGGCAGGCAACAAAACCAGTATGTTAGCTATGTCTGTGACTCTGTCACCAATGTGGGTTAGCCGTATCTCTGACCCTGTCACCAATTGCAATTACAGGTGTCTCCACATCACATTAGTGTTGTTTCAGATATCTTGAAATAGCATTTGTTCTCATTACTAGTTTTAAATTAAGGTGGTTAATAGACCCCACTGGATTTTGCGATTTAATATGCTGATAAGGCACATATATTGCTATACTATAACATTTTTTAAAAATTTTGATAACTAGATTTCAATAAGATTGGTATTTGTGATCATATTTATTTTCTTGATTTTTATAACAGCTTTATTGAGATATAATTTCTGTACCATACAACTTACTCATTAAAGTGTACAACTCCATGTTTTTAAAATATATTTTCAGGATTGTACAACCACCACCATCACCATAATCTAATTTTAGAATATTTTTGTCCCCCTTAAAAGAGGCCTCGTACTCATTAGCAATTATCCACATTCCCCCTTTCCCCACTCTCAGCCCCTGGCAACCACAACATCTACTTTCTGTCTCTAGAAATGTGCCTGTTCTGGACGTTTCATAGAAATGAAATTTTGTTTTTGAGACAGAGTCTCACTCTGTCACCCAGGCTGGAGTGCAGTGGCATAATCTCGGCTCACTGCAACCTCCACCTCCTGAGTTCAAGCCATTCCCCTGCCTCAGCCTCCCGAGTAGCTGGGACTACAGGCGTGTGCCACCACGCCTAGCTAATTTTTGTATTTTTAGTAGAGATAGGGTTTCGCCACGTTGCCCAGGCTGGTCTCGAACTTCTGACCTCAGGTGATCTGCCTGCCTTCGCCTCCCAAAGTGCTGGGGTTACAGGTTACAAAGTAAGCCACTGTGCCCGGCCAAAATGGAATCTTTCTGAGGTCTTTTGTGGCTGGCTTTTTTCATGTAGCGTAATGTTTTCAAGGTTCATCTATTTTTGTATTTTGTTCTGTGCACTTAAAACATTATTCTGAGAAGGGGTCTAAAGGCCTGCCCCGTCGTGGCCAGAAGGGCCTGTGGCATCATTGGAGAGGTTAGGGCTCCCTGCGCCTAATGGTTCTTCCCTCTGTCAGTTTTGCATTAAAATTAGTACGTGCCTTGGCTTGGGCATGGACAATCACTGCCAAAGACCCGGCAGGCAAGGCACGCAGCTTTCCTTGGGATGGATTGGACCAAGGCCCTGGGCACTCAGAGGTACTCAGGCACCTCTGCTCAGTCTCCCCAAGTTACCACCTCCACAGGTGCCTTGGGGTGAGTGGGCATCTCCAGGATGTAGCCTCTAGTGGGTGATACCCGTGGACAGGGACAGCAAGGTAGAGTAATAGGGCCAGGCCCCAGGTGCCTGCCCCCAGCTAGACGCCAGAACCCCAGGACCCCGGCTCCTCCAGCCCCCAGGAAGCTGTCAGCGCTTCCAGAGAGCAAGCTGTTGGTGGGAAGGTCTGAATCCTTGCAGCTCTGTGATTCGCGAATCATAAAACCTCCACACTTGGTGTTTGTGGGCCGAGCTATTGTCTTTGTGTTTTCTTTTTGGAGTGGGTGGGAAGCCAGCTTGGCAAGCCGGGTGTGAATGAACAGGAATGAGCAGGAGACGCTCGCTGATGCCTTCTGTGATGTGTTTCTCCCCCAGCTCCAGAAGAAAAGGAAGTCATTAAAGGACAGTATGGCAAGCTCACGGACGCGTACGGCTGCCTGGGGGAGCTGAGGCTGAAATCTGGTGAGTAGCCGCTCGCTGGAGGAGCAGACGCCAGGCTCCCCGGTGGGCAGGAGCCTCTGTGTCGGAAGGGGCCTCAGTGCAGGCATTCTGTTTGACCGCTCTTCTCTCTCTCTTCTTTTTTTTTTTTTCTCCGAGATAGAGTTTTGCTCTTGTTGCCCAGGCTGGAGTGCAATGGCGCGATCTCGGCTCACCACAACCTCTGCCTCCTGGGTTCAAGCAATTCTCCTGCCTCAGCCTCCTGAATAGCTGGGACTACAGGCATGCGCCACCACGCCCAACTAATTTTTTGTATTTTTAGTAGAGACGGGGTTTTTCCATGTTGGTCAGGCTGGTCTGAAACTCCGACCTCAGGTGGTCCACCTGCCTCAGCCTCCCAAAGTGCTGGGATTACAGCCATGAGCCGCCGTGCCTGGCCGACCTCTCTTCTCTTTTAAGATGTTTCTTTATGCCTCGGGACCTGCTCCTCCTGCAGGAACCTGCAGGTGGGGAGGTCAAGGTGAGTGTTGCCTGGTTGTCACCTGCCTGTGCGGGGGAGCAGGGTGGGGTTCCCGGCACCCCCACCCTGTGCCAGGGAAGCTCGTCTTCATTGCTTGCCGGCGAGGGCCTAAGTGTTTTGAAAGTCTGGTCTGGGGCTTCTGCAGGGCATTGTCTGCAGTACTCTAGAAGGTGTGCCAAGGCGGGTGGGTGAAGACAGGGACCAGGGCAGATGCCGGGGGGCACAGGGGTGGGCTGGGAGTTGTCAGCAGGAGAAAAAAGCCACCGATGTGTGACTGTCAGTCAGTGTGGGGTGGGAGGGAGAGGAAGGGACAGTGTGATCTGACTTGCGAAGGGAGAGAACTTCCAGGAAGACGTGGGCATCTCTGCTCACTCTGAGAGACTCGGGGGTGAGCCGGTGGTGGCCGGCTGTCGTGGGTGGTCACAGCCAAACTCAGCTGTTCCTGGAGCTCAGGAGCCCTGGGGCTTTAGGTTCTACCACCTGTTTCCTTCCTTCTCTCTCAGGGGCCCCCTTGCCATCTGTGACCTGGCTGTGGACATCTCTTGTGACTTCTGGGGCCGAGACAAGAGCCCAGTCGCATTCCTGATTCTCAGTCCCACCTGGCTGAGATGGGAATGGCTGTATGGGTTGTCTGAATTCGGGCTTTCCCTGAGCCAAGCGCACACCTCCCTTCCCTGCTCACAGCAGCTGTTTTCAGAGACTGAGGATGTTTAAAGCTGCCGGAAAAGCATGGTTACGTTGGCCATTCCTTTTCTGGGTGTTTTCTGTCATGGAATGTTTTTCCGTGAACTGTGACGATTACAGTGATCATTTCCAAATAGCATTTAGGAAAAACACACAGTACCCACATGACAAAGTGCATTTATGAAATGTCTGTTTCGTGCCAAGAGCTAGACATACATTCACTTATTTAATCCTAAAAATAGGCTACTGTGATAATGCATCTTTGTCCCTGTTTACAGTAACGGGAACAGGCTCAGAAGCTTCAAGTAACTTGCCTTAGGTCAGAAACTTAGTTGGGGTTTGAAGCGCCTCCAAACGCTTGCTTTTTCTGTGAAAATGTGCGGGCTGCCGAGGGTTTTCTGCAGGACTTTCCGCTCTGCAGCGATCTTCCTGAAGTTGCAGAAAATCCCTGTGGCCCTTGCCTTCCATGGTGATGACCGTGAGGATGGTGGCCTGAACCTGCATGGGACTCACTTAGGAACTTGTTAACACGGCTCCCGAGGCCACCTGTGCTGTTGTCACCCTGCCTTGCAGGTGTGGCAGGGATGCCGCGTTCCATCCATGCTGATGCCCTTTTTTCCACATGGTGGTATCTGGGCCCCCAGGATGCCTCACAGTCTTGGCTTCCTTCAGTTATAGTTGGCAGCTGCTTTTGGTCCATACATGAATGACTCATTTTGCATCCGACAGGGACTGGGATTCGACGAATTACAGTAACCGGCTCAAGGTCATGCCATTCTCAAGTGGTGCCCTGGGTTTTAAACTCATGCCTTGCAGCACCAGGGACTGCCTTCAACCACCAGGCTGTTCTCCTTTCTGAAAGGGACAGGTGGCTGGGCTCACAAGGGGGACAGGAGGTGCAGTGCCTTCCCCCATCCCAGGGGAAAAGTGTTTTTTCCCAGGGCTGTGATCTAAGATCAGCTGTGGGAAATTGGTCCTAACCAGGAAGGGTGGCAGCCCCAAAGATGTCTTATTAGAGCGAGCCAGGGTGTCTGCGGGGGTCAGCAGGGTCTTCTGGGGCAGGGAGTGCTCAGAGAGGAGACCACCTCCCAGGGCTGCCCTAGGCGAGGCCTCCTCCCTGCCTTCAGCCAGTCCCCGCCACCCCACACCCCACAGAAGGGAATGAGGCTTCTTGTGGACCATGCGAGACCAGCCCCGCTCCGAGGCTTTGGGTGCCCCCAACCCCTGCCCACCTGTGAGAGTCACCCCCCGGGGTGGGTTGGAGTTTCTCTGAGTGTGGTGTGTATGAGTTTGACTTTAGCGATGTCAGGATAGTTTGGTCTGTTTTCAACACATTCTGGAAAGTACCCTGAGCATCTGAAGGATGGAAGGATTGGGCTTTAAATCAAGTTTTTTCAGTCCCCATTGGTTATCTTAAGGGGCGTTTGACTTTAACTTGATTTTCTTTTTCCCCTGTAAGTCCCTGACCCAGAACTGTGATCTGTTTTCTTTTGTGTTTTCAGCTGTTGAGCATGTTGGGCAGCACGGAGTGTAGCTACGACTGTGTGACCCCACCTGTGTGACTGACTCTGTATGACTGACTCCACCTGTGTGACTCCAGTCGTGTGACCAACTACAACTGTGTAACTGCCTCCAATTGTGTGACTAACTCCACCTGCGTGACTCCAACTGTGTGACCCCCACCTGCGTGACCCCAACTGTGTGACCCCCACCTGCGTGACCCCAACTGTGTGACCCCCACCTGCGTGACCCCGACTGTGTGACCCCCACCTGCGTGACCCCGACTGTGTGACCCCCACCTGCGTGACCCCGACTGTGTGACCCCCACCTGCGTGACCCCGACTGTGTGACCCCCACCTGCGTGACCCTGACTGTGTGACCCCCACCTGCGTGACCCCGACTGTGTGACCCCCACCTGCGTGACCCCGACTGTGGACTGACTCTAACTACTGTGTGACTAACTCCACCTGTATGACTCCAACTATATGATTGACTTCAACCGTGTGACCCCACCTGTGTGACTCCAGTTGTATGACTGACTCTAACTGTGTGACTCCAACTGTGACTCCATCTGTATGACTGACCTCAACTGTGTGACCCCCACCTGTGTGACTCTAACTGTGTGACTGACTCCACCTGTATGACTCCAACTATATGACTGACTTCAATCATGTGACCCCCACCTGTGTGACCCCACCTGTGTGACTCCAGTTGTGTGACTGATTTCAACTGCGTGGCTAACTCCACTGTTGCCTGACTCCAGCTGCGTGACCCCAGCTGTGTGACTCCACGTATGTGACCCCAGCTGTGTGACTCCAACTTTCAGGTGTCACGAAGACAACCAGCTGAGTCAGGAGTGGGCCTCCCTTTCAATGTTTTTAGCTAAGGATCTCTGCACAAAGAAAGATGCTTCCCCACAGGCTCTTAATTTGGGACAAGTTTTCCCTTAGTTTGGGAAAAATTTCAATCTACCTAAATTAGCCTTTTACATTAGAAATCGAGAAATATGCATAAAAATTCATAAAAGCCTTTTTCCAGGTTCCAAGGTTTTTGTAGAAAGCCCAAAGTCCCCCTTTCCTTCCTGAAATGCCAGCAGGAAGGGGTTGGAGCTCCTGTGATTAGCCAGGGAGTCAGGCTTCCTGAAGTTTACACAATACAAAGCATAGAAAGTGAGAATGTAGCAGAAAAAAGAACTTATCCCAATGATTATAGCAATTTAAATTCTCTTGAACCCAAGCTCTCAAGGCCTACCTGTTTTATAGCCTCAAGGGACCCTATTCCTATCCCAGACTATAATGAATTGTGTCTCCTGGAGTTGTGCAGTGCACAACCTGTGAAGCTGTACACGACAGCCCTATAAATTCTCTAGCAGACAGCCCTCCTAGATTCTAGTTCCCACTTCACAGCTGAACTGCACTTAATCTCTGTAGGACTGTTTTCCTGTCTGTAAACCTGGGAAAACTGCCTCATCTCTATGTTGCCTAGTTCTCAGGAGGTCCACATGGGCCATGCACATGGTAGCCATGAAAAGTGTGGAGTGCTCCTCCAACACCAGGCGGGCTGGCCACAGGCAGTTTCTTAGAGTGTGGCCTGGGGACGCTGCCACCACTGAGAAGCTCTGCTGTCTCTCCTCTGTCCCTGGGAGGGCTGGAGGGAGGAGGGTGCTGAGTGAGAGGGACCTGGCCTGCAGAGGGCTGAGAACGAGGTGTGAGCTGGAAGGCCAGGCTGTGTGGCCTCGGGGTGTGGACTCCTGGTGGGGGGCTCCTCTGCACAGGCTAGCAGAGGGCTGGTTTCATGGGCAGTCACTTCAGAAGGAGGATTCCCTGGAGGGGAGTTGGAACCCTTAGTCTTTTGGGATGCAGTGTTCTCTAGCAAGTCTTGAAGCGAACTGGCCTTTGTCAGTCTTAGATTAATTTAATTCCTGTGCCCAGTGGTGGGATATTACCAAGAGAGTTGACACCCAGCTCCCTGAGGGGGACGCTCTGAGATGATGCAGCATTTGCCAGTTTCCAAGGTGTAAATTCACGGGCCAGGGCTGATTTCAGGTTCCCAGCGTGGAGCTGAGGAAGGATCTGCACCAGGGGTGCTCACTGCGGGTGTTCACTGCTGCGGCCGCCGCTGCCTACACCTCCCTCACGTTCTGCAGAAGGGAGGCGGGAGAAGGCCCTGAGACCACGCTGCATGGGCACACAGTGCTTAGGGTTCTGAACCTGCGGGTGGCGGGGGAGGCTCAAGGGTCATCTGGCCGAAGCTTCCCCCTTCACAGGTGGGAAAGCCTAGACATCTTTAGTCCTTTGTTTGGAGCTTTAAGTCTGAGGGTGTCTGTGTGAGCAGAGGGACAGATAGGATGGCTGGAGGGACCCCAGGGTTGGGATTGGCACAGACCAGGCTGGGAAGGTGAACTCAGAGCTGAGACAACACAAGGAAATGCCAGCCCAGAGCCTAGTGGGAGGCCTGGGGTGGTCCCGGTAAACGGGGCCTTGGGTCTGCAAGCCACGTATCATGACCCCAACAGCCAGCTTTCCTGGCCTGGTAACAAATTGCCTAGGACCTGCCGCTGGCTCTCGCCTCCCTCGACCTCACTCTGGCAGCTCCCTCTGACCCATGCATGGCTTTGCTTTGGCCAGAGCCCTGGAACCAAAGCCTTTTACCTGGAGGGGACATCGAGACTATTGGCGCATCCTCCTGGGAGGCCCAGAGAGGGTAAGAGCCTTGCCTGAGGCCACACAGGCCACTGGAGGTGTGCAGAGCCTGGAGCCCCAGTCTTCTGAGTTTTGTTTTTCCACTTGCTATGAGATCCTAGATGGTTTCAGGGCCCTGGTCTCTCCCTCAGCTGAGGACTGCCAAGAACCCCGCAAGCCTAGTTAGCTTCTTGGCTGTCCGAGAATTGATCCTGCCTCACAAAAGCAAATCCTGTGCTCTAGGTGAGCATCGGGAGGGGCCTCACACACCTGGGGCAGGTGGGGACCAGTGGCTTGTACCACACTGACGGTGGCCCGGGAGTCAGCGACCCCCCACGGCCTGGTGCTAGGCTCAAACCAGGACACTTTTTTCTTAAAACCCATAGTACAGGCCAGGCATGGTGGCTCATACCTGTAATCCTAGCACCTTAGGGGGCCGAGGCAGGAGGATCACTTGAGCCTAGAAGTTCAAGACCAGCCTGGGCTATGTAGCAAGACCATGTCTCTACATAGTGATGGTATCTACAGCACCATGCCAGGAGCGGTGGTGCACGCCTGTAGTCCCAGCTACTTGGGAGGCTGACGTGGGAGGATCGCTGGAACCCAGAAAGGGGAAGTTGCAGTGTACTGAGATCAAGTCACTGCACTCCAGCCTGGGTGACAGTGCAAGAACCTGTCTCTAAATTAAAAAAAAAAAGCAAACAAACAAAAAACCCATGGTATACAGAGAACACAGTCAGGCAGTCAGGCTGTCAATGAGATTAGGCAGGACACAGTGAGGCTGGGACTGAAGGAGGAGGAAGCCATCAGTGCTGGGTCAGGTAGGCAGGGCGGGGCCTTCCCAGAGAGGCAGCGCTCCACACAGCGGTCCTGAGGTTTGGGTAAGGCTCTTCCACAGAGGCCTCTGTGGTTACACCCGTCCCACCAACTGTCTGGGACACACAGGCAGGGGCAGTTCTAAGGAAAAGTGTCCAGGTCCTTGGCTTTTTTCTATCATGGAGCACCTGTGATGGAGGACAGGGTTCTTATTCCCCTCTGAGGTCTCCCTGCTTCCATGTTAGGGTAGAGGGTAGGCCCTTCTCTCTTCTGGAAGCTCACCGTGTGCCGTGCTCCAGGAAGTAACTCCCCCTAGGATTCCAGACAAAGGGACAGTTCAAAAGCTTGTCAACAGCATTGAAATAAGGTCAGGACTAGGTAGCAATCTGTTTGCAAGTCAGGTGATGTCCAATTGTTTGCTTCCCCCATAACGGAAGGAGAATTTAATTGGGGTATCAGCTGACACATTAGCAACCATTTTATCAGCAGGTTATTGTCATTTCTTAGCGCTAACTCAGAAGGACTTTGAAGAATCGAGTGACATTTCTACAATGAAGCCCTTTCCATTCCCGTCTATTTATTAATGTGAACAGGATCTTTTAGTGTTTGCGTCTACAAAAATGAAAACTAGAATTAGAATTGGTGCAGAACCTACTTTCATTCCTTCAATAAATATTTATTCATCTCATTAAGAGATGCCTTTCCAACACATTATGACTTTGTATCAAATGATTATTTGTCGGCCAGGCACGGTGGCTCACGCCCGTAATCCCAGCACTTTGGGAGGCCAAGGTGGGCGGACCACTAGAGGTCAGGAGTTCTAGACCAGCCCGGTCAACATGGTGAAACCCCATCTCTACTAAAAATACAAAAATTAGCTGGGCATGGGGGCTCATGCCTGTAATCCCAGCTACTCAAGAGGCTGAGGCAGTAAACCTGAAAGGCGAAAGTTGAACCCAGGAGACAGAGGTTGCAGTGAGCCCAGATTGCGCCACTGCACTCTAGCCTGGGCGACAGAGCAAGACTGTCACCTCCCAGAGACCCCACCTCCTAAAACCATCGCCTTGGGTGTTCATACTTCAGCATATTAATTTGGGGGTGCACACATTCAGCCAATAGCAGGTACACTGGTTGACCGCACTCTTAAAGAGGACAGCCAAAAAAAATTATTTGGCAGTGTTTTATTTACATTGTATTGTTTACACTGTTTGACCAGTTAGGTATCACTGGAATGATAAACCAGAACGCTCTCTTTTTAAACACTTGGAGTTGAGGAACACACGGCTGCAGGGGCTGATGGGGTGATCAGAACAGGACGTAGAAGCACCAGATATGCTACATTAGGATGGAATTCTGAAGAGGGGGGACTGGAAATATGAGTGAAAGTTCCATGTGGTAAGAAAGAGCATGCTCCTGCAATCCTGTAAATAATAGATGGCGATGAGTATCATGTTACTGTGTAGATTCCATGGGATACTGACAAGAGGCTCCCAGAGTTTTAGTTTTACGTGTCAATATTTAGAATACACTGCACAATATATTATTTACAGGCATTTCAACTACCGATGAAAACCTTCAATGGCAGTTTTAAAATGGGCAGGGAACGCTGTCTGAGTCCAGTGTGTTGCTGTGACAAAGTTCCGTAGTAGACGGGGTGGCTTATCAGCAACAGACACTTATTTCGCGCAGTTCTGGAGGCTGGAAGTCTGAGACCAGCGGCCCGCAGATTGGCCGGCTGTGAGGACCTGCTTCTTGCTTCATAGATGCTGCCTTTTCTCTGCATCTGACGTGGTGGGAGAGGTGCAGGAGCTCTCTGGGCACAAACCCCATTCATGAGGGCTCCACTGCAATAACCCAGTCACCTCCCAAATACCCCCACCACCTCAAACCATCACCTTGGGTGTTCGTACTTCAGCATATTAACTTGGGGGTGCACACATTCAGTCAATAGCAGGTACACTGGTTGACCACACTCTTTTAAAGGGTACAGCAGGCCAGGTGCAGTGGTTCACGCCTGTAATCCCAGCACTTTGGGAGGCTGAGACAGGTGAATCACCTGAGGTCAGGAGTTCGAGACCAGCCTGGCCAACATGGTAAAACCCCATCTCTACCAAAAATACAAAAAATTAGCCGGTATAATCCCAGCAACTCGGGAGGCTGAGGCAAGAGAATTACTTGAACCCAGGAGGCGGAGGTAGCAGTGAGCTGAGATTGCACCACTCCACTCCAGCCTGGGCAACAAGAGTGAAACTCCATCTCAAAAAAAAATAGCCAGGCGTGGTGGCTCACGCCTGTAATCCCAGCACTTTGGGAGGCCGAAGCAGGCAGATCACCTGAGGTCGGGAGTTTGAGACCAGCCTGACCTACATGGAGAAATCCCATCTCTACTAAAAATACAAAATTAGCTGGGCGTGGTGACGCATGCTTGTAATCTCAGTTACTCCAGAGGCTGAGGCAGGAGAATCACTAGAACCTGGGAGGCAGAGGTTGCGGTGAGCCGAGATCACACCATTGCACTCCAGCTTGGGCAACAAGAGTAAAACTCCGTCTCAAAAAATAAATAAATAAATAAATAATACATGCATACATACATACATACATACATACAGGGTACAGCAAACTAATCCAGTTGGAAACTGCCGGACTTTGGGGCTAGATGGAGCATGGGCTTAAAGTGAAACCTACATTTTGGTTCCAACACAGACTAGCTGTGTGCTTGGGCGGGTGATTCAGCTTCCCTGGGGGACAGTCATGCGTGTGTGAAATGGCAGTGGTAGCCCTGAGACAGCAGCATGGGTAAGCAGCCTGGCGATGTCATCTGCAAGGAGGTGTAATTAGGAGCACCAGCTCTGGGGCCAGACTTGGCTTGAGTAACTTGCCCAGGCACTGTAGCTAGAAAGTGGATTTGGATCCCAGCTCCCCGCTCTGTCACCTTGGGCAGGCTGCTTAACCTCTCTGTGCGTCTGTTTCCCTCCCTGTGAGATGGGGCTGGTAAGGGCGCCCCTTGCGGTGGGCGGGAGGATGGAGTCCGCGCCTGTACAGCTCCCCTGCCTCCACTGCGCTCACCAGATACCGGCTCTCCTCACTCCCCTGTACCACTCCCGACCCCCTCCTCCCTGGACCCAGGAGCCCCAGTGCTCTGTGGCAATGTTAAGAGCCTCTCCTGGCTGCTACAGTGCTCCTCTCCCCAGCCTCCCCCAGGCCGTGGTCCTGCCCAGGAAATGCAACCTGGGACTGTTGCCAGGCACTCAGGTCCCCCACACGGAGGCTGTTGAGGAAGTGGTGCTAGAAATCAGCTCATGACTCTCACGGAGTGATGTCATGCAAAATTTTCCATAGCTCTGGCAGCCACAGGGGCCATCCTCCTGCCTCTCCGAGGGCACTTCTGCTGAACTGTGCTTTTCCCTGCACTGTGTCAGAAGAGGCAGGTGGGTGCCGGGAGCGCTCTGTGGCCAAAGCTCTGATCACAAGCTGCCAACCCCGGAACCCCACCTATCCTACTTGAGAAGCTGAACTCTGACCCCTGTTCCTGTCCCCAGTGTGATAACTTCCTTTGTTCTTAGGTGGTTTTGAGGTGGTTTCCTGAGGATGTGTCTGGGGAGATGTGATGGGATCAACCCCCTGCCCTGCTGGCAGCCCCACCCCATGGCATAGCAGCAGGCCCCTGGGAGCCCTGAGCGCTCATTAAAGGAACGCACTTTAATGACAGCCACACGCCACCCTGCCACAAGCAGCGCTCTTCTCCCTATGAAGTGTGGTGAGGAAATTGGGGTGAGAGGGTGGTAGAATTGGTTGTTTTGGGGTCTCTTCCTGGAGTGTGGAGAGATCAGAACCATCTCCAGACCATGGCTGTAGACAGCGGCCCTTGATCGTTCACAGAAGATCTCACTGGGCGGATCCTTCAGACCTCAGCGGGGTGGGAAGAGTGTCCTTGGGACTAGAGCCCTGCCAGACCCCAAAGGCCGGTTTCTACCCGATGATCTCTTGGGCCCCGTCCCGAGAGTGAGGCACGGCGCCACCAGGCACCCCCGATACGCAGCGTGTTGTGAAGTGCCCTTGTGAGCAGCGGGGGATAGGGAACAGAAAACCAGCTGTCAGCGACAGCGAGGTGGTGCCCCAGAGAGGGCTGCCTCATTCGCCTGGCTGCAGGGTCCGAGGTCGTCTTGGTAGCATTTGGCAGGAATTTATTTAGGAAGCATTCAGCAAACCGAGTGTGTGTGGTGCTGGGAGATGACGACGAAATGGCCCTGCCCCCAAGGAAGCCCCTCCCCTGGGGGCACAGGTGGGGAAGGAGGTCATGAGCTTTGTGTGTGTGACAACTGCTGATGGGAATGCTATTGGCACGCACGAGGGGTGCCTGTCCATGTCTTGGGAGAGCAAGGAAGGCTTCCTGGAGGAGTTGCTGCCAAGTTGGCTCAGAAGGATGAGGAGGAGTTCTTCTGGTGAAGTGGGGAGGGCAGAGGCAGGATGGTCCCTATGGAGCATGTGGGGACGCTTGTGTTCTTCCAGAGGATGGAATGCTGGGCCTGAAGCCTGAAGTATTGTTAGGGTAGAGACAGGCAGGAGGTGCGTGGAGAAGGGGTCATGGAGGTCTTGTTGGGCAGATGGCGGTGGGACGTCCCAGGCAGGGGGAGCATCTTGGGCAAGAGCCCAGGGTGCGAGGTCATGCTTATGGCACATTGGACCAGCTGGAGGACAGCCAGCTCAGGAGAGCAGCCGGCTGGGGTGTCTGCCCACGTGTGGGGCAGGGATGGGCTGCAGCGGGGAGGGATTTGGGAGCTTCTGTCATAGTCCTGCAGGGAGTGGGAGCTGTGCAAGAAGGAAGGGCGGAGCGGCTGTGATCCAATGACTTTGGGAAGGCCACTCCTGTGATGGAGTGGGGGAAGACAGACCCCAGGCCAGGGGTCCTGAGTCAAGGCAGTGGCTGAGGAGGCACTGGGGAAGGTGATTTGGAGAGGCTTTGGGGGTAGGTCCTGGGGGTCTGGAAGGGCTCTAGGCCAGGAATTTTCAGACTCCTGGGGGCATCAGAATCACCTGGAGGGCTTGTTAAAGCAAAGCTTGCCCCCAGCCTCAGGCAGCTGGGTGGCAGGAATCTGCATTTCTAACAGGCTCCCAGGGGATGCTGACTTGCTGGCCAGGGTCCCACACTTTGAGAAGCCCCTTCTGAAGCTTACAGGACAGGGCAGGCTCTTGAGCCATTGAGTTGGGCAATGCCATGGGAAGTTGCAGGTGCACAGATGTTGCCTTCCTGGCTGCGGTTGAACCTGGGCTCCATTTGTCCCCTTGGAGCTCCAGGTGGCCAGGCCAACTTCGACCCTGAGCTCTCCTGTCTGATTTCCTTTCCAGGTGGCACGTCTCTGAGCTTCCTGGTGTTGGTGACAGGCTGCACATCTGTGGGCAGAATTCCAGATGCTGAAATCTACAAAATCACCGCCACTGACTTTTACCCTCTTCAGGAAGAGGCCAAGGAGGAGGAACGCCTCATAGCTTTGAAGAAAATCCTCAGCTCGGGGGTGTTCTATTTCTCATGGCCAAACGATGGGTCTCGCTTTGACCTGACTGTCCGCACGCAGAAGCAGGGGGATGACAGCTCTGAATGGGGGAACTCCTTCTTCTGGTGAGGCCCTGGGTCCCCTGCAGAGGGTGGGCCCTGGGTCTCCTGCAGAGGGTGGGCCCTGGTTGGTATCTGAGGCCTTGACCTCCACTTGCACCACCCCCGGGTTATGGGGCACCTCTGGAGAGTTAGGACCCAGGCCTGCTCTCAGCACAATGAGAGGAAAACTAACCCTGAACTCCCTGTCACCCCCCACCCCTGGCCCCTGGAATGTGTTCAGTGTAGATTTGGAAAAGAAACCTGCGCCAGGCATGGTGCCTCATGCCTGTAATCCCAGCACTTTGGGAGGCTGAGGCAGGTGGATCACTTGAGTTAAGGAGTTTGAGACAAGCCTGGCCAACATGGTGAAACCCCATCTCTACTAAAAATACAAAAAAAAAAAAAAAAATTAGCTGGGCGTGGTGGCAGGTGCCTGTAATCCCAGCTACTCGGGAGGCTGAGGCAGGAGAATTGCTTAAACCCAGGAAACGGAGGTTGCTGTGAGCCAAGATGGTGCTACTACACTCCACCCTGGGCGACAGAGCAAGACTCTGTCTCAAAGAAAAAGAAAGAAAGAAAAGAAACCCTGTTCCGTAAGTAAAAAACATTAGAGCTGACGTCTGCTGAGTGCTTCCTCAGTCCCGGGTGCCGAGCTCAGTGCTTCTGCCTGGATTCACTCTTTTGGTCTTCTCAATCATGGTTACCTCCAGTGTGCAGCCGTTTACCACTGATGTTTATAAAGCACTGTGTTCGGGTCACCGTGCTAAGATCTCTTTGCTGGTAATAACTCATCATTATTATAAAAACCTTTATAATAATTATGCGGAGGCTCTGTTACCCCATTTTACAGATAGAGAGACTGAGGCACGAATAGTCGAGGGAATTTTGCCAAACTCCACACACTTACTAAGTGGCAGAGCCAGGATTTGAACCCAGGCTTTCTGGGTCCAGGTCCCAAGCTGGTAATC
This sequence comes from Pan troglodytes, assembly GCF_028858775.2. Lineage (NCBI taxonomy): Eukaryota > Metazoa > Chordata > Mammalia > Primates > Hominidae > Pan > Pan troglodytes. The sequence goes on from NC_072403.2 coordinate 170,065,728, forward strand.
ACAATGCTAAACCAGTCCCATCAATGGGGAAGCTGAGTCACCCTGCCCAAAGGGACTTGTAGCAATGCACTAAGACTAGTCCCGGAGCCCAGGCAGAGGCGGCTGGATTTCTGTATGTTTAAGATCTCCTGGTGCTTTTTCACTCCACAGCAGGACAGAGACAAGAGTGGACAACCCTGTAAATACGTAAATTATCTATTGCCCTTTCTGGACATAATGCTGTTTCTGTCAGATTCGCACTGATGCCTAGAGATGCCAGGTAGAAGCAAAAGTGAGGAAAGTCCTGCCATGGGAGTGGTTCCAATGAACCTCATCTAGTGTAATGTTTTAGAATCCAGTGTCTGCCTTTTGAAGCTATATCAGTTTTCCCAGCTCTGAGACGGGACTCGTGAGGTTTATTTCTGACCTGTTTGTGCCTCTCTCCCTTTGCCAGAGGCATCCACAGGTTTTCATCTGGCCTTGGTGCTTTCGATTCCCCGGAAGTGAATTCCTGATTTCTGCCGGAAGAAGGGGACCCTCCCCACATCCCTGTGTCCATCCCAACGCTCCCCACCCCCACATCCTCTTTGGTTCTCTGGTATTGTGGATATTTGGGGGCAGTAATGTGCCCAGACTTCAAAATGCATGTGAATCAAGGCTGGGCATGGTAGCTCACGCCTGCAATCCCAGCACTTTGGGAGGCCAAGGCAGGTGGATCACCTGAGGTCAGCAGTTTGAGACCAGCCTGGCCAACATGGTGAAACCCCGTCTCTACTAAAGATACAAAAAAAATTAGCCAGGTGTGGTGGTGCACACCTGTAATCCCAGCTACATGGGAGGCTGAGGCAGAAGAATCGTTTGAACCCAGGAGGCTGAGATTGCAGTGAGCCGAGATCACGCCATTGCACTCCAGCCTGGGCTACAGGGTGAGACTCTGTCTCAAAATAAATAAATAAAATAAAATAAATAAAATCGTGAATCTCATGCTGATCTCATTAAAAATGCAGATTCTGGGATGGCAGGTCTGGGCTGGGCCCAGGATTCTGCATTTCTAAGAAGCTGCCAGTGCTGCTTGTCTGCAGACGGCAGGTTGAGTAGCAGCCTCTGGGGATGGCATTTCTGTGAATCGCTGGTTACATTTTGCAGGGCCCAGCATGTGCCCCGCGAGCTGTTACATGTTCCCCTAAAGGCAGCCAAGCTTAGGCACAGAGGGGCTGTGTATTATGAGGTATCTTTGTGTGGAGTCCGTGAAACTATTTTAAACCAGAACTGTCAGGGGAGCAGAGGTGAGAGCTCTCAGCGGCAGTGAGGGTCCTTGGAACCCCTAGGGGATCCTTGGGGTATCTGAATTGCACCAGCACCTTTGCAAATTCTCTTCCCTATGCCAGCTCTGTGGCTGGAGGTGTGAGGGGCACTAACAGAGCGAGGCAAAGGGGATTCACGAGGTGGAGGCTGAGAGGAGCTTGGGAAGGAGGAGCCCCATGGTGTCCCTTTCTGAAGGGAGAGGAGGAAGTAACTCCGGAGTTCACCAGCCTCCTCAGCTGTAACACGCCAGGGCGTGGTGTTTAGGCTCAGGGTGGAGCCCCCAGAACTGACCACAACTGAGTCACCACGGGCAGCGTGGTCCTGGGCTTGATCGCCTGAACCCCCACTGTTGTGGCGCAGCGTCTGAGGTCTGGAGACCCACAGCAGGAGTCAGATGGGGTCAACGCTCAGCGTGGCTGGCACATGAGGCAGAGTGAGCAGCAGGGTGAAGTCATCTTTCTGGGCTGGTAATTGATCACACTGACAATTGCCTCCCAGTACAATCAGGTCCTGGGAGAAAACTCTTTGGGGGTCCTGGATATGAGTCATCCTCCTGCCAGAGGGCCAGGCAGTGTCACTAGAAACAGGGCTGATTTAAGGGTTGTCCACTTGGCAAAAGGTTTCTTCTCCTGAGCCCTGGTGATAGTGGCCATAGCTGTGTAGCTGGCAGACTCTGAAATATTCTGGAGGCTTTGCCTTGATGCCACATGCAGATTTCATATATGTGTTTCGGAAGCTGGCTTATCATCTGAATTTGAGAGAGTGATTTGGAAGAGGGACATGTGGTTTTGTACAGCGATGCTTCAGCAGCATTTTTCAAGCAGAGGAGCGCTGTGACTGTGCGACCTCAGATGGAGTCAGACGCGGGCTGTGCTCCCTGTGGGGGTGCATGTGACTGTGCGACCTCAGACGGGGTCAGACACGGGCTGTGCTCCCTGTGGGGGTGCATGTGGCTTTGGTCACAGTCGGGGAGGCTGGCCTGAGAGCAGGAAGCTTGGAGAAGCCCCCTGGGACCCATCAGAGCTCACAGCACAGATTTCCAGCAATGAGAAAATGCTGCTGCTGTCTTTGAGGAAGGCTCAAGGGCAGGAATTGTGTTGCCTTATTTAAACAAGTAGGGCACTGTGATCTAGATTCACTCAGTGCCCTGTAAGAGGGCATCTCCTGATGATGGGTCCTCCTCCCTGGGAGTGAGTATGGGCCCTCAGGATGGTACCACTCAGGTCCCCTGGGTGCTAAAGCAAGGGGGCCAGGCCAGCTCAGGGATGAGAGAACTACGTGGTCGTTCGCAGGTGCAAATGGAAACCTAGGGCCTCATGAAGAAAGGCTCAGCGTGAAGAGCGCGGGCTCCAAGCTCCATGACGCCACTGGCTGGCTCTGTGGCCTTAGACAAGCACTTCTCTTCTCTGTGCCTCAGCTGCTTTATCTGTGAAAGGGGGTCACTGAGGATACCTTTCACATAGGGTCACTTCAAGGGTGAAATGAGTTAATCCACCCCAAAGTACTTAGAATGGGGCTTAGTGCACAGGATAAATGTTGGCTATCACCCTGTCGTTATCATCATGGACTCTAGAGCCTACAGCAATCCACTAGGCATGGAGAGGGAATACTTGAACTTTCATTACATTTTATTTTCCTCGGATCTTTTTAAAATTTATTTTGGATTGCTTTGTAGCACTCGTCATAATCATCTCATGGTGCATGTGTGTGTATATGTGGATAATTTAAGTAACTGTTCCCATATTTAATATGATTTTTAATCACTTATTGATCATGATTATTTAATAATAAAAGATGATTAATTTTTTACCAATGGGGCCTGCGATGAAAACTGTGGGGCCCACAGGGCTAACCAGAGGCCCCTTTGCGATTCCCCGAAAAGTGCACGCTGGCTCACTCTCCAGCTTTGCTTCCATTTAGCGACAGTGACAACCTGGTAGTGGCTTTGGGAAAGGACTCCCTGACCATCCTCCTCTACGTGACACAGTGGTCCTGCTATTTGGGATCTCTTTGAAGCACATGAACTTCCCAGATCTGTACAGCCCAAGCGCAGAGTCCACTGGGGAGCAGCATGCATTCGCTGACCCGAAATGCTGCACCGTGCGCCCCCCAGTTCCTCAGCCACACTCGCTGTCCAGGCAGCATGTATTGGAGGATGTCAAGTGACTGGAATTGGCGTGGGACTGTGTTTTGCAGGAACCAGCTGTTGCACGTGCCCTTGAGGCAGCACCAGGTGAGCTGCTATGACTGGCTGCTGAAGATCATCTGCGGGGTGGTCACCATCCGCACCGTGTATGCCTCCCACAAGCAGGCCAAGGCCTGCCTCATCTCTCGCGTTAGCTGTGAGCGCACAGGCACTCGCTTCCACACCCGTGGCGTGAACGACGACGGCCATGTGTCCAACTTCGTGGAGACAGAGCAGGTGAGTGCCCAGGCCCATCTGTGGCACCAAATGGTTCCGAGTGGCTGCAGCTCTTGCACACGCGCTTTCCACTTGGGGCAGAAGAGGCCCTGGCATATTTGTGGTGGTCTCTGATCAGGCTGCCTCCTATACGTGGAGAACAGCACGTGTAATTGGGCTCCGCATGAAAACGTGACCTCTGGTTTGCATGGTGTATCCTTTCTGATTCACATCTCATGCAGGGAAAATGCTGCTTAGCCGAGGTATTTTTAACTAAAAGGAATCAGGAATTTTTGCCATGGTCGTGAAAGGTGGGCAGTATTCCAAGGGCAGCTGACAGATGAACCAATAGGGTTTGAAAATTCTTTTAGGACAAAAATAAGTAGATCAATACAATGGGGGGATGAAAGAAGAAACCATTATTTTTTATTCTAAATCAACTGAAGCTTCTCCTGGAAGCCAGTATTAGCACCCTAGAGTTGTGAAATCTGCGTGTTAAGCAGCCGCTCCCATCCGCTCCCCTAGAATATAGCCATCTGCTTAATTTCTCCTGGAGTTTTTTCTAAATTCTGTTCTCATTTCCAGAGATGCTGTCTTACAACTTTTAAATTTTTGCTCTAACTTGCAATCTGTAAGATAAGGCCACCATGTGGAATACAGTGGTGTAAGCCGTAAGAAAGGAAAACCCCGGAAGGCACATGTATGGTACTCCTGCCAGGGCAAGCTGGGTGCCCTGTGTTTACTGAGTGAAGGTGTGGCTTTGCGTCCCTCCTCGCTGCCGCTGCTGGGAGAGGAACGCCTTATGCGGACTTTGGCCGCTTTAATCCAGCATAGGTTTGAGCACCTGCCTTTACTGTGTGGGACTTTCTGCCTGCTCCAGTGTTCAGAGGGTAGATACAGAGATGAGGAGGCTCCTCTCGGAGTCCCCACTCAGAGGAACATCAGAGCAGGGGGCCCTAAGATGGGCAACAGCTGCAATTACTTGCCTGTAATTCTGCTCAGAATGTCTGCACTGTGGATATCAACGAGGCTGTTACGTAAATATCTGGTTAAAAATGAGATTGCTTTTGGCATCTTCGTCATGAAGTCTTTGACTGTTCCTATGTCTAGAATGGTATTGCCTAGGTTGTCTTCCAGGGTTTTTATAGTTTTGCGTTTTACATTCAAGTCTTTAACCCATCTTGAGTTGATTTTTGTATTTGGTGTAAGGAAGGGGTCCAGTTTCAGTCTTCTGCATATGGCTAGCCAGTTATCCCAGCACCGTTTATTGAATAGGGAATCCTTTTCCCATTGCTTGTTTTTGTCAGGTTGGTCAAAGATCAGATGGTTGTAGGTGTACGGCCTTATTTCTGGGTTGTCTATTCTGTTTCATTGGTCTATGTATCTGTTTTTGTACCAGTGCCATGCTGCTTTGGTTACTATAGCCCTGTAGTATAGTTTGAATTCAGGTAGTGTGATGCCTCCAGCTTTGTTCTTTTTGCTTAGGATGCCTTGGCTATTCGGGCTCTTTTTTGGTTCCATATGAATTTTAAAATAGTTTTTTCTAGTTCTATGAAGAATGTCAATGGTAGTTTAATAGGAATAGCTTTGAATCCATAAATTGCTTTGGGCATTATGTCCATTTTAATGATATTGATTCTTCTTATCCATGAGGATGGAATGTTTTTCCATTTGTGTCATCTCCAATTTCTTTGAGCAGTGTTTTGTAATTCTCATTGTAGAGATCTTTCACCTCCCTCATAAACTGTATTGCTAGGTATTTTATTCTTCTCACAGCAGTTGTGAATGAGATTGTGTTCCTGATTTGGCTCTCTGCTTGACTGTTGTTGGTGTATTGATTCTGTATTCTGAGACTTTGCCGAAGCTGTTTATTAGGTTAAGGAGATTTTGGGCTGAGACTGTGGTGTTTTCTAGATATAGAATCATGTTGATTGCAAACAGGGATAGTTTGATTCCTCTCTTCCTATTGGGATGCCATTTATTTCTTTCTCTTGCTTGATTGCCCTGGTCAAAACTTCTAATACTATTAATATGTTAAATAGGAGTGATGAGAGAGGGCATCCTTGTCCTGTGCTGGTTTTCAGCTTTTGCCCATTCAGTATGATGTTGGCTGTGGGTTTGTCATAAGTGGCTCTTATTAGTTTGAGGATTGTGGATCTAACCAAACTAAAGAGCTTCTGCACAGCTGAAGAAACTGTCAACAGAGTGAACAGACAACCTACAGAATGGGAGAAAATTTTTGCAAACTGTGCATCTGACAAAGGTCTAACACCCAGCATCTATAAGGAACTTAAACAAATTTCCAAGAAAAAAAAAAAACATTAAAAACTGGGCAAAGGACATAAACAGACACTTTTCAAAAGAAGGCATACATGTGGCCAGCAATCATGGAAAAAAGCTTAACATCACTGATCATTAGAGAAATGAGAATCAAAGCCACAATGAGCTACCCCCTCACACAAGTCAAATGGCTATTATTTGACTTGCGTGAATATTATTTGACTTGTGTGAAATGAGATACCTCCTCACACAATAATGGCTATTGTTAAAAAGTCGAAAAATAACAGATGCTGGCAAGATTGCAGAGAAAAAGGAACGCTCATACGCTGTTGGTGGGAGTGTAAATTAGTTCCACCATTGTGGAGAACAATGTGGTGATTCCTCAGAGACCTACTCACAATAGCAAAGACATGGAATCAACCTGAATGTCCATCAGTGGTAGACTGGATAAAGAAAATGTGGTTTGTATACAGCATGGAATACTATGCAGTCATGAAAAGGAATGAGATCATGTCCTTTCCAGCAACATGGATGCAGCTGGAGGCCATTACCCTAAGCAGACTAAGGCAGGAGCAGAAAACCAAACACTGCATGTTCTTACTTACAAGTGGGAGCTAAATGATGAGAACACATGGATACAAAGAGGGGAACAACACACACTGGGGCCTATCAGAGGGTGGAGGATGGAGGGTAGGAGGAGGGAGAGGATCAGGAAAAATAACTAATGGGTGCTGCTAGGCTTAATACTGGGTGACAAAATAACCTGTACAACAAACCCACACGACATGCGTTTACCTGTATAACAAACCTGCACAAGTACCCCTGAACTTAAAATAAAAGTTAAATTTTGAAAAATTTTAAAAAGGGGACAGAGAGAGAAGCTGTGGCCCCAGCTGGGTGGTTTTCTCTTTTCTGGCTGATGTCTGCATGGGGAGAGTCCCTTCCCTGCCCCACTTCGTTACCACTTGCCTTTTATTTTGAACTTTTATTTAAAATACTGGTTTTGGATTTCAACCAGAATTTTAAGACTTGGGGTCTCATCTATTGCATCTCATCGAGTAAGTCCCTGGGAACCACTGTCCTTTAGCGGCACTGTCCTTCCTAAAACACCGGACATTCTAACACGGAAAATGAAAGCAAACCGCATGCATTTCCTAGGACTGCCCATAATAAAGTACCCCAAACTGGGTGGCCAAAAACAACACACTTATTCTCTTCCAGTTCTGGAGACTGGAAGTCTGCAATCCAGGTGTCGGCAGGACTGCTGTGTGTTCGAAGTCCCCCCGGGGAGAACCCTTCTGAGCCCACCTGACCGCCCCGGCTTTTGGTGGCCCCTGGCAAGCATCTCTCCATCTCTGCCTCCGTTTTCATGTGGCCTTCTCTGCCTGTGTCTCTCCAGGACTCCAGTCGTACTGGATCAGGGACCCACCCTACTCCAGTTGTCCTCATCTTTTTTTTTTTTTTTTTTTTTTTTTTTTTTGAGACGGAGTCTCACTCTGTCGCCCAGGCTGGAGTGCAGTGGCACAATCTCGGCTCACTGCAAGCTCTGCCTCCCGGGTTCACACCATTCTCCTGCCTCAGCCTCCCGAGTAGCTGGGACTACAGGCGCCCGCCACCACGCCCGGCTAATTTTTTGTATTTTTAGTAGAGACAGGGTTTCACCGTGTTAGCCAGGATGGTCTCAATCTCCTGACCTCATGATCTGCCCGCCTCGGCCTCCCAAAGTGCTGAGATTACAGGTGTGAGCCACTGAGCCCGGCCCAGTTGTCCTCATCTTAACCCATTACTTCTGCAAAGACCCTATTTCCAAACAAGTTCTAAAGTACTAGGAGTTGGTACTTCACCATATGGTTTTTGGAAGGGACACAGCTCACCCTGGGCCGCGGATGCTGGCTCCTTTTAGAGGACTGTGCTTTACAGGCAGCGCCTGTGGCCCTGTGAGAACTCTCGCTGCAATCTTTGCTTTCTCACTTTTACAGACCAACAAGCCCTACCACAGACCAGGCTGGGCCTTGGCTCTGGCCACTTCGTGTCGCGTGCCTGCTGACTGGCGCTTGTCTCCTGTGTTGCCAGCTTGCTTGTTAGAGCTCAGAGGCAGGGACCTTGCCCCCACATCTCCTGAATCTCCCACCTCGGGCAGCCTGGCAGGGCCATAGAGATATGAGCAGCCTGCCCTTCCAGCTCCTGGGGTACAGCCCGATGCTGTTGACATCGCCTCCACCTCCCTTCCTTGTCGGGGCTGGGGAGGGATTTCTTGGCTCCCATAAGCCTTTGTGGGCTTCCTAGTGTGTGTGTTTTGTCCTTTTTCGTCCTCTGGGCACTGGGCTAGACAGGGCTGCTCTCCCTGAAGTCCCCACCCAACCTTACTCCCAGGAGCAGCAGTGATTGACAGACAGCTGGGCACCACCACCTGCCGCTCACCCACAGATGCGGCAGCTGCGGACGCTGCCCCCGCCCCACCTAGAGAGCATAACTTAACCCATGGTGACTTCGTTAACAAGAGATGCGTAGCGGGGCCCCAGGAAGGTGGCCCTACACCCATGGTAGCTCTTGGTTGGGTGCCTATGTTTCAGGCTGTGCTGATGAGCCTGGAGGTGCCCGGGCTGGCCCATCCATCGGAGACCCCGGACAGCCTGGCTACCCAGGAAGGGGAGCTGTCACTTCCCAGCGCTGAGTCCAGGGCTGTCCACGTGGGCCTTCATCAAAGCCTGACTGAGCCTGCCAGGTCCCAGGCTCTGCTCCCGGGTGGGTGGGCATGGGGGGCAGTGGTGGTGTGATGGGGGCGCAGCAGGAGTAGGGCAGGTGAAGCTGGTCCTGCCAGGTGCTGCCGCCCTTCCAGGTGGTACTTCCGATAGGCGGTGTTCGGCTGGTGACCCCTGCCTGGAGGGCGAGGGGAAGCACAGCAGAGCCAGGGCAGGGAGAAGCGTGTGCTGCGTGCAGCCCAGGAAGGAGGGGCATGGAGCAGAAAGAAACACAGGTGAACTGGAGGAGCAGAGAGGGTTCATGCTTCCTGCACACATGGGACCAGGGCACGGGCCTGGTGGGGGGGTCAGCATTCCTCCAAGCCAAAAAACACAGGTGTGACAGCCCTTTTTCTAAAACATTACAGAGGCAGCAGGAGCAGAGATGGCTGCAGGGAAGTGACTGTTCCCCAAAAGCAAGAAACTCCTGTTGCCTCACTTGTATAAGCCAAGGAAACCCCTCGCTTTCTGTCTCTGGAGTCACTGAATATTTTTGTTTATGTCACTTTATAGCAGTACTGATGCTTAGGTTGATCTAAGTTCGTTTTTAAAACACAAAACATGTCTTTAAGTGGAATGCACAGTTAGTATGCTCCTGCGAAGCAGCAGCCCCGCTGCCCTCCCTGGCTCTGTGGCCACCTGCTGAGGATGATTCTTCTAGGATGAGTCAGGAGAGTGGAGCAAGGCTCAGCCTGCAGGTCCTTGCTGAGCTCAGGGAAGCAGCCCCATGAGGATCGGGCTGCGTGGTCTGCAGGGGAACCTGCCTGGGACCCTGCTGAGATTCACCTGTTTCAGGTGCCAGTGATCTGCTGGGATTCTGGAGAGGTCCCTCAGGGGAGCCTGGCACTTCCTACCCCCTTGAGTTTGCAAAGTCACAACTGAGGGCCTGGGTTGGGACGGTGTCATGAGTTCTCCATAAGCTTTGCTTATGGTACAGGAGCAGACTGTCTGGCGCTTCTGGAGACCTTTAACGTGCTCCTGTAGACAGTCGGGTAGACTCATTCTGGTAGCACAGCGTGGCCTCCCCCTCCACCTGACATCTGAGGAAGTGGCAGGCTCTGCATCTCGGTGGCCTCGCCCCAGGGTGCAGGGAGCAACTTTGAGGAAATTAGTGCTGAGCCTCCAGTAGGAAGGAGGACTGTGCTGGGGAGGCAGGTGAGCCCCTTGTGCCGCCCGCAGGTCACACTGGCCTGGGGCCCCTGCAGAGGAAACAGGATCCACCAGCCAGGCCCGCTGACCATTTGGAAGTGGAGCATGCGCACAGGCGGCTGTGCGGTCATCGTCTGGCAAACAAATGATGGGACCGGACCAGGAGCAGACTGGCTCCCTGTGGTGGGGACTCTTGGCAGGCGGATCAGCTTCTTAGGAATTAATTCTCAGGAAGCCAGAAAAGGGGGACCCTGTGGCACCCTCTGCTTTTGCTTTGGTTTAACATGTTTCCTAGGAGGAGTAATTAATCTTTCTCTGAGGCAGGCTGTGTGTGTGTGTGCATGGGTTGTATGTGTACCGTGTGTGCTTGGTATATGCATTTATGTGTTGTACATGTTGTGTGTATGTGTCATGTGCATTGTGCATTTGTGTATACATGTGTATGGTGTCGTGTGCCTTGTGTTTGTTTTTCATGTGTATGTGTGCAGTGTGTGCATTTATGTGTTGTATACACACGTGTGTGGGTTGTGCGTGTGTTGTGTGTGTGCACGCACAGATGTTGTGTACATGTGTAGATAGCATCTCAGCCTCCTTGGGAGGAAGCCTTGAGTCTTTTTGGCTCTGCTGAGTCATAGCTGGTGGGCTTGCTCTGCAGTGCTGACTCACCACACAGAAAAACAAGACCAAAAAGTCCCCTCAGTCTATTAAAAAAAAAAAAAGGATGTAAGATAAATATTTGGCTATTCAAGATAAGGCCACTGACTCATTCAGGGAGGTTAGGATGACTGCGTGTCCTCCCAGGAATGCAGACTTGGAGATAATTGGTCTGTAGACACTATCTGGAAGCAGAAGGTCAGCAGAAAGCCTTTCAGATAGAAGGTATATGCACCCCTGTGAGTTTTCCTGCCTCGTCCCTCTCTTTTTATGGCCATTAGGTTTCTGTTCCCACTGCTCTGGAAGCGTCACTCAGGGTCACCCTCTGGCTGCTCAGTCTGGGGTCTAGGCACTGGCCTGGCCTCACACAGCACTGGCACGAGCCTCCGTCTTTGGCTGCTCAGTCTGGGGTCTAGGCACTGGCCTGGCCTCATCACAGCACTGGCACGGGCCTCCGGCTTTTCCTCCCGTGGCCCCACTGCTCTTCCTGGTCTCCTTCCCACCTCTCGTCTGTTCCTTCTTGAATCCCTCCTTCTTCCCAGGACCCAAGCTCTCTCCGACGCCAGCAGGTGCCCTCGTGCATACTCATAGCGTCAGGGCCTCTGGGGAAGAGAAAACAGCTTCGTTTTTTGAGTGGCTACTCTGTGCTGGGACTATGCCCCCTCATTTACCCCTCACAGCTCATCCCTTCTCTGTGCACAAGGTGACATGAACTTCATGTAGAGAGAGGGAAACTGAGGCTGAAGATGGCTAAGTAATGTGCCCAGGGCCACCCTGCTGGCAAATGGGGGTTTGCAAAGTGGCAGTCGGACCCAGCTTATGCTAATACCAGCGCCCACTTTCTCTCCTGCTTCCACTCTCTGTCCTACCTCCCCACCCCAAGAGCCCTCTGTCAAAATGACATCTGTGAGGTGAGACATCACTTCTTCCACTGGTATTAAAAGTTGTTCACCCAGAATGGAAATGTATCACTTGCATTTGACAGTCAAGTTATGCCTGTCGCCTTGGGAACAAAGAAGGCAGTCTTGATGATAGAACAGGGTGCAGATGTCACCTGCTTCCCTGTGGAGGACGGGGTGGAGAACTTTGGAGCTCCTTTCTTCTTGATCCAGTGTGAGCAGGGAGGGGCATACAGAGCACTGACGGCCCTTGGTGTTTTCAGAAGCTGGTTCTGGGCAAGTCTCAGCTTGGGAGGAGCCTGATGTGATGCTGGAAGTGGCGTTGTTAGCACTTGGGGCAGTCAGAGTGAAGGGAGACATTCCTCAGCCTAAATAGATAGTGGGCGTTGGTTTTTGTTGTTGTTTGGTGTTTTTTGGATTTCGCTCTGTTGCCCCAGCTGGAGTGTCATGGTGCAATCATAGCTCACTGCAGCCTCGTCCTCCTGGGCTCAGGTGATCTTCTTGCCTCAGCCTCCCAAGTAGCTGGGACTACAGGCATACGCCACCATACCTGGCTAACTTTTTAAAAATTGTTTTGGTAGAGATGGGGGTCTCACTTTATTACCCAGGCTGGTCTCGAACTTTTGGGCTCAAGCCCGCCTCCCACCTTGGCCTCCCAAAGTGGTGGGACTGTAGGCGTGAGTCACCGTGCCCAGCCTGGATATTGTTAAACATTGTCTTTATATACAAATGTTGGTTTCTTTTCCAGGAACCTGGGCCTATGCAGGGCACACACGCCGGTCAATTGTATGTACCTAATTTCATGGTAGCCAACTATGTCTGTAGCCGTTCAAGCAACCTGCTATTTTATTCTGTTTTGCTAGTAGAAGAATGGAGTGTAACAGCTTTGCTGGTACTCAATACCTGGAAACAGACAGCATGTTCTTAACACATGCTTTTTTCCTTTGGAAATTAAAGGATAGTATTCCAGTTTGACAATATAGATACCAGGCTCCTGTAATTCCTTTGGTCCAGGGAAACAGTGGCTCTAATTTTCAGGTCCTCCACTGCAGAATGACTCATTCCTGTGTGATCTGAGCGTGATCTCCCCTGCATGGGAAGCTGCCCTGTAAGGGAGCAGGCTGGTGAGGAACGGAAAGGACCACAGCAGCGCCCAGGCCGCCCTGCCAGGCCAGGCTAGAGTTGCGCAGATAAAGGCCCCGCATCTGATAAGTGTCGCCGCCTGCCCCTGCTGACGCTCAGGATCGTACTTCTTGTCCTTTTAAAACTCCCTTGCACTCCAGCGTCATTGGAGGCCTGCAGGCACACTCTGAAATAGCTGTACGTGTGGGTGGGGAGGAGATAGATGTCTTAAAGTGTACGGATCATTTGTTTCTCTGCAGGTGCTGTCACACTGGAAGCTTGTGGAAACCGTGTTGTGTGTGTTAACTGAGTGGTGTGTTTAAGAACACAGTGGGGCAGGGCCAGGACCAAGTACAAGGTCAGGCTGAGTCTTGCATTGTCAAGTACGAGACTGGCTAGCACAGCCACTGAGGTCTTTTGGCTATCACTGGTGCATTTTATTTCATTCAGTCCTTTTTTCATAGCTCTCTGCTGCTTAGCTGTTTGCCAAGGCAAGAATAGAGGGCTCTAAGGAAGGTTACATTCCAGAGCACACTGACTTCTCTTCATACAGGGGGTGGCGGAAGGCTGTTCCTGGGATTTTCAGGGTGATGATAAGGTTGTGCCCTAGAAGTGTGAATTCCCGGAGACCCTGGGAGGCCCCAACCCCCAGCAGACCCCCTCCTCAGAGGCTGGTCGACAGCCAGCATGCCTGCCCAGTACCTGGCGAGAGGTCAGGGCGCGTCGCCAGATAGGGGAGCAGAGGACGCCGGAGTCCACCGTCCGCCCTTCATTCTGGCTGGTGTCGGGTCACAGGTAGCCAGATCCCGTTACCCAGCCCAGGACGTTCGGTTTCATTGAAGAATACCTTTCCCTTTCTGTTTCCTTGTGCCGCAGATGATTTACATGGACGATGGAGTGTCATCTTTTGTCCAGATCAGAGGCTCCGTTCCGCTGTTCTGGGAGCAGCCAGGGCTTCAGGTAGGTCATGAAAAAACTTAAATGTCCCCTTGTGATGTTGTCCGCCCTGCCCTTCCCTTCAATAGCTGGGGAAGATTTCTTTTAACACGTTCGTTTCATGGCATAGTTGCCAGTCTTTTTCCTCAGCCCTGTTGTGTTGAGCTGAGCTGTCAAAGTGTGCACACGTGTGTGTATATGCATGCATACGTGTGTGTAGAAAACACAGACACCACTTTGTTGTTTCTGGTCGTCAAGGATGCTGTATGAAGCCGCTGAGTCGGGAACGGTGCTGCGGTGCCTGCTGAGTGGGTGCCGCGAAGTGAGCTTGGGTAGCACTGCCTGAAGTTAGACCCTGAGTTTGGTGTACTGAGGACGTTTCTGAGAGCCGTGACTCTCATGGAGGGCTTCAGGAAGGCTCTGTGGCTGCGTAGGTCTGGCACCCAGTGCTGCCAGTTGTGGGGCCACGTGAGACTTCCACAGCTTTCCTGTGATTTCTAAAAATACCCCTTGCTGTCCAAAGCAGGGCTCTGGTCAGTGCCAGAGAGATTTGGCATTCTTTCTCCTGGGAAGAGCACAGGGTGGGGACACATTCCAAGAACACATTTGTCATCAGTGGAATGACACACTGCCTCCTTCACCAGGGTCTCTAACAAGGTGGGTTATGGGCCGAGTGGACTGGAGGGGCCTCCCCACTAATCCCCAGTCTTCCTCCCTGTCCCGAGGGGACGTGGGTGCCTTCAGAAAGCCTCTCGGCCAGGGCCTTTGTCGCCTCTCAGCTCTTCTTACCGACAGCTCTCATGTGACTGTGTTTGGGTTGCCAGCCAGTGGCTACTGGGGCCCAGAGTGCCATCTGCCAGGTTCCAGGGGATGTTTGACAACGCTGGACTCAGGGTCCCCAGTCTTGGGTTCAGCTTCTTAGCCTGCTCTTTGACTTGACCCTGTGCCAGGAGCAGGTGAGTCACTTGTCCCCATGGCTGTCAGCATGCTGCAGTGACAGCATTGGTGAAGTACTGGGTCAGCCTGGGCAGTGAGATGGATGAATGGAGGTCTCGTTTAGGCTCCACGCTCTGGTAGGGAGAAAAGTCTTGATTAACATTCAGTCTTTCCACTAGAAAGAGAGCACCACACTGCACGAGATAACTGACGGCCTCCGGAGAAATGCTCCTGAGGACAGCTGTGACACAGAAATTCCTCCGGAGGGCTGCCCAAAGGAGGTTTTTGGAAAAATAGCTTTATTGCAATATAACTTACACACCCATTTAAAGCCTACAACTTGGTGCTTTTACTGCATTTATGGTGTTGTGTAACCACCACTGTAATCTAATCTTAGAACACTTTGATCACCACTAAAAAACTTTGTCCCCGTTAGTGGTCTCTCCCATCCCCTCCAAGTCTCCCTCATGCCAACTCGACTGTTCATCTACTGTCTTTATCTATAGATTTCCCATTCCAGACATTCCAAAAGAGTTTTTGAAACCTGATTTTCTTTAAATATGGAGTTTTCCTTTGGAAACTTCTCGAGCTCTGTATTCAGGAGAATGAAAGAATTGATCGAATGAGTGTGGCAAAAAAGGAGACGGGGAGACCATGTTGTGTTTCATGTAAAGTTTGTAAGAAATCCAAAAATTAGGGGAATGGTCATGATGGATTCTTAGAATTTGGGAAGGACCCTTTGGAATTCATCCATTCCACCCTCTGACTCTCAGTTCAGGGGTCCTCCTTTTTTTTTTTTTTTTTTTTTTTTGAGATGGAGTCTCACTCTGTTGCCCAGGCTGGAGTGCAGTGGTGCAATCTCAGCTCACTGCAACATCTGCCCCCTGAGTTCAAGCCGTTCCCCTGCCTCAGCCTCCAGAGTAGCTGGGACTACAGGTGCCCACTACCACACCCAGCTAATTTTGTTTTATTTTTAGTAGAGATGGAGTTTCACTGTGTTAGCCAGGCTGGTCTCGAACTCCTGACCTCAGGTAATCCACCCACCTCAGCCTCCCAAAGTGCTGGGATTACAGGCGTGAGCCACCACACCTGGCCAGGCCAGTTCAGGGATCCTCTTCCAGGACCTCCAAAGGGCTGTCCTCCAGGCCACAACTGGGGATGGTTCCGACTCTTGGTGAATTCCTCCTGTATTGCACTGCTGCGTCTGTCTGACTCTAGAGTGTTTTGGGGTGCGCAGGAGTATGTCTGATTCTTCTCCGTGTGACTCACCCTCAGTCCTTGGAGGGAGTCTTCTGGTTCCCTCTTCTTCTTCTTGTCTTCTCTAAGGCCTCCCAACTCCTTTGGCCATCTTCCCTTCTGTTTCTAAGACTCTCAATGTTCTCATCTCCCTCATCTAAAAAATGACACTCCTTTTTGTCGTTCCCCTCTTGGATTTCATTTTGGTCTTACCTTGACCTTCGTGCTGCCTCAGATGTAGCCTGACCCGCCATGGGATGACTGTGCCTTGGTCTGTCAGGGGCCAGGAGCAGTGGACCACGAGGTCTCAGCTTTTTGGCAGCTGTTTCACCCTCTTAAATTCCTAACATTTGTGCTGCACCAAAGCCTCCATGGTTTCTTCTTTTTGTTTTTTGTTTTGTTTTGTTTTTGAGACGAAGTCTTGCTCTGTCACCCAGGCTGGAGTGCAATGGCACGACCTCGGCTCACTGCAACCTCCACTTCCTGGGTTCAAGAGATTCTCCTGCCTCAGCCTCACAAGTAGCTGGGGTTACAGGCACCCACCACCATGCCTGGCTAATTTTTTTGGTATTTTTAGTAGAGACAGGGTTTCATCACTGTCTCTGGCTGGTTTTGAACTTCTGACCTCAAGTGATCTGCCCGCTTCGGCCTCCCAAAGTGCTAGGATTACAGGCGTGAGCCATCGCGCCCGGCCTCCATGGTTTCTTCAAAACAAGCTTCAGAAGGCTTTAGTGTTCCTTAATCTTATTAAGGATTTGCTAACCTTTGGGCCTAATACCTGTGTTTAGCCTCTAAACACCACTCATCATCAAAGAGAGATGAAGTCATCTTCACAGGGGGCTGGGAGGGCAGCAGGAAGTGGTGGTCTACCGTCACCGGCTTCAACTGTCACTATCAAGCCTAAGGCTGCTTCTAGTTATTTTTCTCCACTTTGAACTTTTTCTCTTCCTTCTTCACTTAGGTTAGATGAAAAATGCAAAGATTTTGGGGTGAGTAGCTTGCGTATTAAGCTGCAATGCTGTCCCTCCTTGACAGCTGCCGTTGGAAACCCAGGAGCCCGGCCGGATGGGGTGGGGTTGAGCAGAGGGTGGTGGATGAGGATTTGTCTGCATGTTTTCCTGGGTAATGGTACCTTCAGTACTTCCTGACTCCATTTCTAGCAGCCGTGTACCTTTAATAAATATCATTTTTACTGTGTAAATGGGCTGTGCAGTTTATAAATAGCCACATTGAAATTTTACCCTTAGAGCAAATTGCTCCCTGGTCTAGCTAGTTCAAGAATCTATTTATGATCTGTGTCTGTGGTTGACAACGTTGCTCCCCTGGTCATTGTAGAAGCTTCCTTCCCTTCATATGCTGTATAGACACATGCCTGGCCAAGGTGAGTTCAGTCTGTCTTTTGAAGTTTCCTGCAACTGAACCAAACGGAGGAGGATGCCGAGTAGAGCAGACCCCTCTTGCCCTGCCTTCGCCTCTTCCCTGCCAGAAACCATTCGCCAAGTTCGTGGAGTCGTGGCGCTGGATGGGCTTGTGTGTTTGTACCTTTCTTTTTTCCAAAAAGGACATGAGATGGCTTGTAGTATAACAGTTTCAAAAATAAGTGAAGAGGTCCGGATGAAGGGCAAGAGTCGAATTGGTGCCCACGATGCATGCCATGGGTCTTGTGTGCGTGGGAAGGAACCTGACGCTTGTTCCAAGCTTCCCCGCAGCCACCACAGAAAGAACCGCGGTCACAGCCAGTTTATGACAGTGACTCAGAGCACGAGCTTTGAAGCGACACAGACCTGGGCTCAAATTCAAACTCTGGCTCCCCTGCTTTGGAACCATGTGTGTTGGAGAGGCTCTTATCTGTGCCAAGCCTTAGTTTACTTTTCTGTAAAATGGGGCTAACAATATCTACCTTATAGGGTTCTAGAGAGGATTAAAGAGCGTAATATAAGAATTTGGCTGGGCATGGGGGCTCATGCCTGTAATTCCAGCAATTTGGGAGGCCAAGGTGGACAGATCACTTGAGGTCAGGAGTTTAAGACAAGCCTGGCCAACATGGTGAAATCCCATCCCCACTAAAAATGCAAAAATTAGCTAGTCATGGTGGCAGGTTCCTGTAATCCCAGTTATTCAGGAGGCTGAGGCAGGAGAATCACTTGAACCTGGGAGGAGGAGTTTGCAGTGAGCCAAGATTGTGCCACCACACTCTAGCCTGGTCAACAGAGTGCGACTCTGTCAAAAAAAAAAAAAACACACACACACACGGTATCTAGAATCTAAAAAGTACTCAAAATGGCAGCTGCTATTGATACTAACAGAAACAAATGATAACACCCAGGAGATAAAACCAATGGTGGCATCCGGAGAAGCGTGGCTCTTGGTGTCCTGAGCACTGAATGAGAGTTTCCTCCTGTCTTCGCGGGAACAGGGACACCGTGAGATGTAGTAACATGAAGACAGCTTCCTGGTCAGTCTTATCTCTCATCCCTCATAGACTCATCGTAAATCAGTAACCCCAGATGAAGCCATTTATTCATCCCAAACATTCACTGAGCGTCTGCCAGGTGTAGGGGGCACCAGGGATCAGATACAGTCCCTGCCTTCAGGGAGCAGGGGGCAGGACATGGCAGTGTTGTGTGGACAGAGCCGTGCTGGAAGAAGGAAGAGGCCCCGGGGGCAGCTCTCCCAGGCTGAGGGTGTGGGGTGGGCTGCCCAAGGGTCCAGACTGGGGAGGGGTGAGGAAGAAGCCCTCAGGCAAGGAAGGCAGCCCTTGCAGAGGGAACAATGGGTGCAGGTGTTGTAACCCTTGGATTCACAGTGATCAGGGAGCGTCACTGGGTAGCTTCTTGAAGTCCTGGGCATGAAGGGAATGGGAGAACAGATAGGAGAGGTGAGCAGAGCTGGGTCAAGGGCCTGTGGATGCTACACTGAGAAGTTTGCATCCCATACCAGCAGCTACTCAAGCAGTACTCCCCAACCTTGCTGCACAGAAGACTCTGCTGGGGAGCTTGAAAAATCCTGATACCCAGGTTGATACCATACACATTAAGTCACAATATCTGGGGCCGGGAGCCAGGCAGCCGTCCTTTTTGAAGACCCATGGGTGACTCCAGCATGCAGAAAAGTATGGGGACCACTCGGTGCTGTGCTGGCAAGCCAGTTTTATTGGGGTCAGACTGGGTGCAGGGAGCTTTGGTTTGTAGCATTTGTCCATTGCTGTGGTGTAAATTCTCCCATCGTGGCCACTTTCAACCTACGGCTCCACATCACTGAGCTCAGAGTTGGGACCAGCTGGGTGCACCGTCGGCTTGCAAGCCTGCGGGAGCTGGCTCCAGCACACACTGGACACTGCTAAAGGGCTGCAAGAGGTAGACACACAATTAGACAGAAGTCTAGGCAGTGTTAGTTTGGGGGGGAAAGACACCAGATGGGAGGCCGTTGAGCTGAGATTTTTGGGTAGCCTTAAGTCTGGTAGGAGTGGTGGGGTGCAGGGGAGAGGCGTGGAGGTGCTGTCTGCGATCCTTGGGCCTCTTGAGTGCTGATCGAGACTCTGCTGTGACTTCCACAGCCAGGAGTTCTCCAGACCCCGACTATCCTCATGGCTGTCTACCTAACCTCAGTCTCTGGTCTATAGGATTGAACTAATGACTTTAGGGGCCAGATAAGAGTAGCTGGCCCTTTGCCCAGAGGGGAGGAGGACGGGGTGGAGGAGAAGGGAAGCTACAAAGTGCAGTGACAGTGGTGGACCCTGCCCCCAGCTGCAGCTCGTGCCTGTGGCTTCTGACACCCAGTGACCTCAGGACTAGGTGATGCCAGAGAAGGTGGATGCTGGTCAGTGCTGGAGCAGGACAGAGGGGAGGAAGGATATGAGGCCCAAGGAACCCAGACAAAAGGGATGCACGGGGTGACGGAGGAAGGGTGAGCTCCAGAGAGAACATGAGGCCCAGCTCCCCTCCACTTTTGCCCAAGGCCTCACTGTGTTGCCTTTCCACCTGCTTAAAAGAAGCAGCTTAGGGTCATGACTCAGGGAGAGGCGGTTAGACAAGTCCAGTAATACAACTTGTTTAGGGGATGGAGGGACCCAGCCTGAGGCCCTGAGCCCAAGGAAGCAGCTGTGGCAAGCTGAGCCTGGTCACGGTGTCCCTGAGGCTCTGCAGGTATGGACATGCCTCTGCTGGTATGCATGCAGCTCTGCAGGTGGGAACACGGCTCTGCAGGTGTGGACATGGCTCTGCAGGTATGCACGCGGCTCTGCAGGTGGGGACACGGCTCTGCAGGTATGCATGCAGCTCTGCAGGTGGGGACATGCCTCTACCAGTATGCACGTGGCTCTGCAGGTGTGCACCTGGCTCTGCAGGTGTGCATGCAGCTCTACAGGTGTGGATGCACCTCTGCAGGTATGCACATGGCCCCTGGAGCTGTCTTCCCTGCTGTACCTTCTACCCCTTCATGGGCATTTGCAACCTGAGCCAAAAGGGAACATAACAAGTCCTGAAATAAGTCAAAACCAGAGCCACTCAAACTTCAGCGTGTGTGCATAGGAATCTCCTGGAGGGCTTGTTAAAACACAGATTCCTGGCCCCACCCCTGGAGAGTCTGGCTCAGCAGATCTGGGGTAGGCCCAGGACTTTGCATTTCTAACAAGCACCCAGAGGAGGTCCAACGACCACACTTTGAGAATCACTGGTCTAGACTTAACAGATCTCTTCTGCCCATTCCCTGCTCTAGTCATTCACCCGGGGGTGGTGCTCCCGACTGACTTCTTAGTTCTCTGAGGTAGAAAGGTTTGTTGTCAGCAGTGATACTGGACTAGCCACTGCAGGGGATATTGACCATGCCTGTGACAGTTGGGCCCAGCCCTGTCCACACGGAATGCTTGTCTAAGTCCAGGATGAAAGACAAGCCTGAGGCCTCAGAAAAGATGTGTTGCGGCCTCTGTCCAGGCTGTGCCTTCTGCTGTGGGCAGCTGATTCCAGGGCGTGCCGTCTGCTTGCCACATTCCCTGAGTCCTCACTGATGTGGTTGAGGGGATCCCATCAAAGGCAGGTGCCTCATTTCACTCTGCTTTGCTGCCTGCTCCCTGGACTCAAGGGCATAGTTTCTGTCAAATTAATTTGCAATTGTGCAGACTTGTTAGAAACTTTGAAGTGCTTCTGGGTCTTTCCATGGGAGTCCTGGTTAGGTGTCATCACCCAGGCCAGGGGATTCAGCGTCTCCCATCCCTTTCCTGCCTTTCCACGATACCCAATGGCATGTTGACTCGGAGGGCGCTCAGTAACTGAGGAATGGACTGCTGCCTGATAATGCAGTTTATATGTTAACGGGGGAGCTATAGAGCGTGGGGATTGGAGCCTGCTAGGTCCAGTCATCTGTGCGACAGTTTCTACCTAATTAAAAGAAGAGGCTTTGGGTTATGACTCAGAGAGAGACAGTTAGACATGTCCAGTAATAGAACTTGTCACGACGGAGAGCCAGGCTCCTCAGCCCTGGCCTGCCGAGCTTGTATTCTCTTCTTACTGTGCTCCCATGGGGAATGATCCTATAAACAGCTGCTGCTCATTGCTGAAGCCAGGGGAGATTTCTTGTGATGACTGACAGAACACACAGCGCAGGTAGCCCCTCTCTTGGGTTTTAGCCCTGGTGACCTCTCAGAGGGTGGCTGAGGGGTACACAGACCCACTGACTTCCCTCAGGGTGCAGGATGGAGCAGGCCTCTCGGTAGCGCGGCCATGAAAGTTTTCAAATTCTCTGAGATTTCCTCAGCCAGGTGTTGATGGCCATGGGGATAAAGGACAGAGGTGACACAGGCAGCAAACAAAACAAAACAAAACAAAAAAACCCCCACAGGTTTGGGGTGAGCCTTTCTTAGGAGCTCCATTAACCAACAGCCAAGATGCCTCATTTTGCACTCACTTCACTTGTGACCAAAGTGTCTTAGGACCAAAAGGGATTTGGGACTTTGTTGAACTGTTTACATAAAAAAAACCTGGCCAGGCACAATGGCTCAAGCCTGTAATCTCTACTTTGAGAGGCCGAGGTGGGTGGATCACTTGAGCCCGGGAGTTCGAGACCAGCGTGGGCAACATGGCGAAACCCCATCTCTACAAAAAATACCAAAAAAAAAAAAAAAAAAAAATAGCCAGGTGTTGTGGTGTACACTTGTAGTCCCGGCAACTTGGGAGGCTGAGGTGGGAGGATCATTTGAACCTGGGAGGTTGAGGCTGCAGTGAGCCGTGATTGCACCACTGCACTCCAGCCTGGGCAACAGAGTAAGACCCTGTCTCAAAGAAAAAAAAAAAGAAGAAGAAGAAAAGAAAAGGAAACCTTCTCCAAGGAATCTCTAAATCTATTGCTGAGAAACCAGTTCTCTAGATGGGTGCTTTTCTTGAGTCTGAGATGGGGCAGTTGTATCACCTGTAGTGTTGAGTTATACAATGATACATGAAGTGTGATAATAACTGCATCTCATAACATAGATAAATCTGATGACACTACCTTTACAACACTCAAACAGAAGCAAAACTAAAGAGTGCATTTTTAACAACTTATTCTTGAAATAATTTCAGACCTACAGAAAAAATCTAAGAACAAGAGGGAGCTCCCATATGTCCTTCACCCAGATTCACTAAATTTTAACCTTTTGCCACACACGTTATTATTTTTTGAACCATTTGAGAGTAGGTTGCATATATCACATCAGTGTTAGTCCATTTGCCTTGCTGTAAAGGAATACCTGAGGCTGGGTAATTTATAAAGGAAAGAGGTTTATTTGGCTCATGGTAATGCAGGCTATACAGGAAGCATGGTGCCAGCATCTGCTTCTGGGGAGGGCCTCAGGAAGCTTACAGTCATGGTGGAAGAGGAAGGGGAGCCAGTGTGTCATATGATGAGGGAGGGAGCAAGGAGAGGGAGGTTGCAGGTTCCTTTAAACAACTAGCTCTCCTGTGAACCAGCAAGAACTCATTCATTACCATGGGGTTGTCACCAAGCTATTCATGAGGGATCTGTCCATATGATCCAAACACCTCCCACTAGGCCCCACCTCCAACACTGGAGGTCACGTGTTAACGTGAGATTTGGAAGGGACACACATCCAAACCATGTCGGTGTCTCTTTACTTAAGTGCAAAATGTACTCTCCTACATCACCATAGTATAGGTACACATTTGGGAAATTTAACATTGACAAAGTACTTCAATCTCATCTGCAGGCAATATTCCAAATTGATCACTTGTCTCAGTGATGTCCTTTGAAGCACCTTTTCCCGCCTTGAGTCCAGCATCACATACTGCATTTTGTGGTCATGTCTCTAGTCTTTAATCTGCATCTGTTTCTCAGCTTTCTGTCTTTCAAAACATTGATGTTTTTGGAGAATGCAAGCCTTCTTTTCCATTAAGTCGAGGGTCCCTACCTTTACGTTTTCCTAGTGTTTCATTATAATCACATTCAGTGTATGGATCCCTGACCAGAATGCTACCTACATGATGCTGTGTCCTTCTCAGGGTACCAGATCTGGAGGCACACGGTGTCCATCTGCCCCTCATTAGTGATGTTAATTTTGGTCACCCAGTCAAGGTGCTATTCAGTTTCTCCATTTACGCTTAATATGTTTTCCCTTTCAACTAATCAGCAATCTATGGGAGACACTTTGAGACCATGCTGGTATCCTGCCTCTTACTAAAGTTTCCCTTAAGATATATCATCAACAGATAATTTTTGCTGAACAATTATTTACTATGACAGTTGTAAAATGATGATTTTTAAATGATTTCCTCCAAATTTATTACTTGGTATTCTACTATAGAGCCCTCTCTTGTTCCCCATTCACCCACCTACACACCCACCCACCTGCACACTGATTCACCCATCTGTCACCCATTAACCCATCCATTCATCCACCCATCCACCCTCCCATCTACTTATCCACTCATCGTCCACCTATCTATCCACCCATCCACCTATCCACCTACCTGTCTACCCACCATCCACCCATCCCTCTATCCAGCCAGTCATCCATCCATCCATCCAGTCATCCACCCATCCAGCCATCCAGCGATCCAGCCATCAATCCACCCAGCCATCCACGCACCCACCCATCCACCCACCCACTCACCCACTTACCTATCCATCCATCTTTCATCTACCCATTCACCCACCCATCCATCCATCCTCACATTCACCTGTCCATCCATCCTCACATTCACCTGTCCATCCATCCACCCACCTATCCATCTACTGATGCATCCACTCACCCATCCATCCACCCACCCATCCATCCATCCATCCCCATTCACCCATCCATCTATCCATTCAGTCACCCATCTATTCACCCATCCATCCATCCCCCCATTCATCCATCCACCCATTATCCATCCATTCAGCCATCCACCCATTCATTCACCCATTCATCTATCCATCCACTCACCCACCCACCTACCCATCCACCCATCTATCCATCCACTCAGCTATCCATCCATCCATCCATCCATCCATCCATCCATCCATCCACCCACCCATCCATCCATCCATCCATCCACTCAGCTATTCATCCATCCACCCACACAGCTATTCATCCACCCACCCATCCATCCATCCACTCAGCTATTCATCCATCCATCCACCCACCCATCCATCCACTCAGCTATTCATTCATCCATCCATCCACCCACCTACCCATCCACCCAGCTATTCATCCATCCATCCATCCATCCATCTATTCACCCATCTAGTTATCATCAGTATAGATTCATGAATTTCTATTTTATTCATCAGGTTAAAATCCATTACTGTCCTCATATAGTTTGATGTTCAGATTGTCCCAGATTTGGCCAGCAAAAGCCCCTTTAAGCTGGCTCCAGCAACAATATGTATTTTAAATGTATTTTTTAAAACTAAGTTGAGTATTAAATAAATAGTTCTATTAATAATAAGGCAAATTTGATCATTAGCATGACTCAGATTTTAGGGGGAAATTAGTGTCCCTGAAGGCATAAAGGAGACTGAGAAGCAGTTTCTGTCTCCACAGTTGGCTTCACTGACCTCTGTGCTATCAGAGAGCTTAGGATCTGACATCTGCCTCATCATCTTACCCTGGATCTGCTTTCTGTGGAAGAATTGCAGCAGACTTGGTCATGTTGCAGTTAGGACTGGGCAGCAGCAAAGCCAGACTCGAGGCACCTAGACCTGAGTTTGGAGCACTGTTAGCTGAATCCAGAGAGCTCAGCCTTCCTGAGCCCTGAAAAGGCCACAGAGGTGGCCTAGTGGGTGCCACATGCAGCCTGGCTGGCAGTAAGAAGGAGAATGGGAAAAAACCACGGCCTCCTTGGTTTGCAGAGCAGGAAGAATCACTATTGTTACTTCTCTTTGCTTTAGGTTGGCTCCCATCATCTGAGACTCCACAGAGGCCTGGAAGCCAATGCCCCTGCTTTCGACAGGTAGGGATTGTCTGACACCATCCAAGCCTGTCATTGTCATCCTTAGACATCGTCGTCCCATCAGACATAAGGGAGAGGGTGCGACGGGAAAGGGAGGACCCTGAACCCTGAATCTAAAGCTGCTTTCCCTTTGGTCCTTTATGCAAGAAGGGAGGTGACAAAATGGGATTTTTACTTTGTTCTCAGGTTTCCTGAAGGTAAATTAATGAATGTTCAGGTAGCACTTTATAATTATTTTATCTTACCAGTTTCTTGCAATGAGGCTTCATCTCTATGCCCTGGTTAATAAGGGATCATCTAAATTATAGGGTATTTGAAGCTGTTTGTTTTTTGTTTTAAAATAGTATAGAATAAATAAGTATAGAAAAGTATAAAGTGAAAAATAAAAGTACCCTAACTCCCAGTTACCACTCTCAGAGATTTTACTATTAGTAGTTTTTTACATGTCATTCTAGAAAACAATTTTGGCATTTTATGTGTGTGTGTGTGTGTGTGTATATATATATATATTTATTTAAATACACAAATTGGATCATAACACATTTACTGTTTTGCAGCTTGCTTAAGAAAAGCAGAGCTATTTGTAATATGTATTTGAAATAATAACTTCTTAAAAGATTTGCTTATTTAATCTAAATACTCAATATTTTAAAATTGTCTTAGTGAATATAGTAAAAATTCTCTAAAGTAATGTGTTAAGTGTTTGAGTCCTTCTACCTGAAGCTTTATTGAGACTTTAAGTTTGCTTTCATACTCTTGTTAAACATAACACTTGTCATATGAGCCCAGATGTGACCCCTGATTAGTGTGTGACAATGTAATGGGCTTTTCTGTAAAGAGATATTTAATCAAGTATAGACAAGACCATTGCCTTTTCCAGAGCATTATTAGTATGTCCTAAGCATTCTACACGCGGAGTTCTTTCAGTTGACATTCATCTGTACTAAATTGTCTTAGGAAATAGTGAACATGAAACTGAAAATGAAATTCTACCTGGCTGAGCTTGGTGGCTCAGATTTTAGGGGGTCGCCTGGGTGACAGAGCGAGACTCCATCTCAAAACAAAACAAACAAAAAACAAAAATATTCTACCCGAAGCTGACCCAAAACAAGAGGAAAGGGTCATGCTGGGTTCGCTTCAGGAACCCTCCTATGTTTAGGAGCTTTCTTAAAAAATACATACATCTGGTTGAAGCACATTTGCATAGACTGCAGATTTTTCAGAATCCTGGTAATGCGTGGTGTGTGAGATGCACGTACCACAGAGAATGAGACCTCTCTCTCCTCACAAGCACCCCAGAGGCTGCCTTGCCCCTTGGAAAGCATTCCTAAATCTAGGGGTACACTTAGATCTCTTATGCAAATCACAGGACAAGCTGCTGAAAGGGTGAGTCTTTCTACAGGCAGCTACTGTGTCCAGGAAGTCTCTTCTGTAATGCTTCTTACCCACGACACTGGGCTGGAGGCAGGAGCCCTCCTGTTCCCTTGCAGGTGCTGCTGCTCTCATGTTCATTGCTGACTATGTTCCCCTCATTCGAGATAACGTTTGGAAATAAGGTGACATGTCTGCCTAGTGGCCACAGTGGGGCACCGTGAGGGTCCCCCTGAGAGCAGGCTGCCCAGGTCCTCGATGATGTCCCTGGACTGGCATGTGCATTGTCCTGGGTGCTTCCCAATTCTCTTCTCTGGGACATCACTGCGCTCTCAAGAGTCGTGCGGTTCTCTGATGGATTTGGTCGAGAGTAAATCCTTTCTTTCCCCCGCAAAACCTTCACACAGATAGTTTTTCTCCCCAGAGGATGCTTGTTTTCCTTTGCCTGAGCTGCATGGGTGCCCCTGTTAGCCGAGGCGGTCTCTTGTCACTTTGCTGTATGTGCTCCATATCTGAGGAGGGCTGTTTGCAGCAGGACTTTGGCTGCAGCTGCTTAAGTGGGGTCTTGTCATCTCTGTGTGGTGACGAGTCTCGGTGGAAGGGCTAACCTTTCACAGGGCGGTGCCTCAGTCTCCCCTCACAGGACAGTAAACCCCTTCTCCTTCCCCGCCCCGCTCTGCGGGTGGCTGCTGTGCACATCAGGGGGTGCCGAACTCTTGGTCCCTCCCTGAAGATGAGAAGGATGCTTCCAAATAGAAATCTGATTCCTCAGTGTCCCGAAAAACTCCTGTTTTCCAAGTAGCTTCCTATGACAGTAACCCATAGGCAGGGGAAGTGAAAAAAAGGCCTCAATGCTCAGGGTGACCCAGGAAGAAGCCCGTATGCTGCCGACCTTGCTGCTGGTGCCAGCGCCCCCTTACGCCCTGGGTGCCAGCGCCCCCTTACGCCCTGGGTGCCAGCGCCCCCTTACCTGGGTCAGCAGGGCCTCTCAGCTCACCAATAACGAGCATTTTACAATAAAGGGAAAGAAAGAGGAACCACGTCCCACACACCAAGCACTGTCCTTGTCACTTTCACTCGTCTTTTCAGTCCTCCTCGCCATTCTCCACAGGAGGGGAAGTAGCCCTGCTTTATAGATGAAGGAGCCAGCTCAGAAGGGATGAATCATTTGATCGGGGGAGTTTGGGGTTGGGACAGCATAGAGTAATGATGAGGAATAGTGAGTAATAATGAGTAATAACAGTTTCCTTCTGGCCCTGGGCTTTGGAACCAGTTGAGAAGAAGGGGCAGGAATGAGACAGGCAGAGATCAGAAATGGGCCTTGTTTCTGATAAGCCACATTGTGGGATGTGGCTTGGATGTGTGGCCACGGTGGGCTCCCTCACCAGGGGCAGAGCCTGCACGTGTCAGAGCCAGGCCTGGGATGCACCTTCTCTGGGCAGACCGACCCAAAAGAAAGCCCACAAGGGCTGAAGCCACACACAGCCCGCCCCAGGGCTGCCTGGAGCTGCACGTGGAGACGGGAGCCCGGGAGGGTGCTCACCCTTAACTTAGGCCAGGGAGTCAGCAGGCAAGCCTAACTTCAAACTACCTACTTCAAAATCCATACTCTTTCTACTACTGTCCCTTAAAGTTAGTAAGAGAATGTTTTCTCTTATTGCATAAGAAAAAACATGATTTTTTTCATGATCATTATTAGCTCTTTAAAAAATTCCGCTCATAAACGTGTCATTACAGAAGTTTGGAAAAGAGAAAGATGTTTAAAGAAGAAAAGAACTTGAATCATATAAAATTCTACCACTTTTGACATCATGTGTTTTTTTCCAGTGTTTTTTCTATATTTAGGCATAAAGATTGCACCATTAAATGATAATTTGACATCTGCTTTTTGCATTGTATCATTTCCCTATGTTTTGTTTAAGGCACTGCATTTCAACATGTTTAAATTTGAAATGTAAGGTTACTTTAAAAAAGCTGGTGATCAAGAATAAATATTGGAATCTCTCCCTAATATTTCAACATACATATTTAGAAAGTAGCTTCCAATACAAGGAATGTTTTCCAAAGCCTGCAAGTTTTGTTGTATCTCCTTGTTGTGGTTTAGCATAATGCAATACAGCACTTAGATCGAAAACAGGATACTGAGTTGAGAGCTCTCCTGCCAGTTGTTCTAGTTTTGAGAAGGGTGGGTACCAAGCAAAATAAGAGATTCATTTCACACATGTGCACATTGCGTGTGTAAGACTCTAGGCCAGGCGCGGTGGCTTATGCCTGTAATCCCAACACTTTGGGACGCTGAGGTGGGAAGATTGCTTGAAGCCAGGAGTTCGAGACCAGCCTGGACAACATAGCAAGACCCTGTCTCTATGAAAAATAAATAAGTAAAAATTAGCCAGATGTGGTGGCATGTACCTGTAGTCCCTATTACTTGAGAGGCTGAGTTGGGAGGATTGCTTGAGCCCAGGAGTTTAAGGCAGCAGTGAGCTATGATCATGCCACTGCACTCTAGCCTGGACAACAGACTGAGATCCTGTCTCAAAAACAAAATTCTGTTGATGAAAGTTCAGGTTAGGTGTTCTAGATTTAATGGGAGGTGCTTTATAGAAAGTGCAGCATATCCTTTGTCTGATTCCAAACTCATGTAGAAGTCTACGCTAGCCAGTAGTAATGGCAGCTGGGAGGTGCAAGTTCTCTCCACCCAGGCTCATTTTCCACGCTTTGGGTCATGGGGGACAGCTGGTCCTGGACTCTGGCACTAAGAAAGCATGACTCCTGCCCCGTCTTCCCTTGAGGGGCAGAACAGGGCAGAGTCTGTGCCTGTGCCCGTGCCCAGCATCACGCCCACCCCGCTGCCTTTGCAGGCACATGGTGCTTCTGAAGGAGCAGTACGGGCAGCAGGTGGTCGTGAACCTTCTGGGAAGCAGAGGCGGAGAGGAGGTGCTCAACAGAGCCTTCAAGGTAAGGCCAGGCTGCCCTCTCCACAGCTGGGCTGGGCGGCGGGTGGCCATGGTGGAGCATTGAGCCTGGAGGTGGCTCCTGCAGGGACTGGAGCTGACAGCCCAGCCCTCCTTCGTTTCCTGAGGCTTCCCGAGCATTCCGACCAGTGAACACGGCAGTGCTCGGTGACTCGGGCCCTGATACAGTGAGTGTAATTTCTTTTTTTTTTTTTTTTTTTTTAAGACAGAGTTTGGCTCTTGTCGCCCAGGCTGGAGTGCAGTGGTGCAATCTCAGCTCACTGCAACCTCTGCCTCCCAGGTACAAGCGATTCTCCTCCCTCAGCCTCCCAAGTAGCTGGGATTACAGGCACTCGCCACCACACCTGGCTAATTTTTGTATTTTTAGTAGAGACGGGGTTTCACAATGTTGTTCAGGCTGGTCAAGAACTCCTGACCTCAGGTGATCCACCCACCTCAGCCTCCCAAAGTGCTGGGATTGCAGGCGTGAGCCACCGCGCCCGGCCTAGTGAGTGTAATTTCTGTGAGCTGATGGTTGGGAGAATTTGCTCAAAGTCAAAACAGAGCATCTCCTGTCCCCAGCCATGTGTCCCTTACCCTCCCCATGTGGCTTTGAGGGCTTCTGACCTCTCAAGGTACCCCTCTCAGTCCAGCCCAGGAGCAGGCAGGCCTCCCCTTCTGCCCTGGCTGGTCCTGGGTGAGTTCCCCCAGCCCCACAGGGCACCCGGCCTCAGGGCTCAGGAGCAGGAACTTCGGTGGCTTTCCCCTGCTTGCCGGCTGGCCTTCAAATTTCCCCCTCTTCCTCGGGCTTTCATGGCAGCTCCTGGACCTGCTGCTGCTGGGCTCCTGTGGGCTCCTTCAGACTTCCCTGGGGGCTTTTCCTGGCGATCCTGGACAGAGATCCTGGGCAGGGTCACAGAGCCATGGGAGCAAGAGACTCCGCCCACCTGGCCAGGGTCCATCCCTGTGCGTGGATCCCAGGCCTCCAGGCCCCGCCCCCTGCTCCCCAGGCGCAAGACGTTCCAGAATGAGCCAAGGGGGCTCCTGGTTCCTTTACCAGCCTCCATGTCCCCTGCCTAATAGAGGAAAACTCTCTCGTTGTTTAAAGCTCAAAGATATCCCTTACAGAGAGAGCTCGAAGTTGCCTCACTGGGGGTTAGGGCGATCTCTGAGCCTTTCCCTCTGCTTAGAAACGCCACATGCTCGTGCTCAGAGCAGGCACTTCCTGGTTGCCAATTTTATTTGGCCAGACCTGCTTTTCCTGTTTGGTTTGTTGCTATTAGCAACGAGCTCCAGAAGTGTCTCCCTTCCCACCCATCTTGGCAGTGATGCTGGCTGCTAATTTGAAGGAAGAAGGGAAAAAGCTAAAAAATAAGAACCCCAAGTCTTTTTCCCCTATGCCTTGACTTGTGGCCCCTCCCATCAGTGGGTGAAGTGCCCCGCACTGGTGAGGGCGGGAGATGGCAGCCACCTCATGCGGAGAAGGGTGGGCTCCTGGCCAGGTAGGGAGGGACACTCTAGCTGAAGACCTGGGTCATGGCCCAGCCTGGGGTGGCCCTCAGCCACATCAGCTTGGCCCAGACCAAGGTTGGTGGCCCGGCAGCCTGCCCAGGGCCCAGTGGCCATCAGTCCTGCTGGATGAAGCACTGGCTGTGGAATGCATGGCACTGAGCCACCAGGCACTGTTGGGCTCCTCCAGCTTCTTGCTCACAGCAAGACTTGCTTGATGATGGCAGCATTGCATTGATTTACACTCAGGCCTATCACAGGCAGTCACGTTGAGTCAGATCAGATGACCCCCAAGTCCTTCTAGTCCTTCCAAGTCACTAGGACCTCTGGCTGGGCAGAGGCTGGACTGGCCTGACCTGAAGCCACAAGGGCATGGGTGCAGGGTGAGAGGCCTGGAAGCCGGGTGGCCTGGGTAGGCGGACAGTTTGTCCTTCATCACGGGGCTCTCTGGGGAGAAAGCCAGGGAGCTGCCAGGCCAGGGAAGCCTCATATGGAAGGGAGGGCTCTTAAGGGCATCCTGGTGCCATCAGCAGCCCCTTGCCCTGCTTCCCATCTCTCCCCACCTTCACTCTGGCTCCCTGACCATCCTGAAGTAGCATCGGGATGTGGGACCCACCTGGGCCACTTCAGCTGGAGACTTGGTCTCTTCAGAGCATAACCACCAGAGGCTGGTGTGCGGCAGGATGGGGCCGGTTACTAGGGCAACGGGGAGCTGGATTATGAGCTCTGCAGCCTGCCGCAGCACTGCTATCTCCGAGGGCCAGGGGCACCTGGGCCACCTGAAGAACAGAGCAGTCCTTCCTCACCTGTGCCCTCCGGAGAGCCCTGCAGGAGTATGATCTCTCCAGGGAAGCCACACCTGCTCTGGCTTCTTTTGCTCAAGGGGGACCTTCTGCCGTTTCGCAGGCAAGATGCTCTTTGTGGGTTTTGTTCCCCCAGGGCCTTTGTCCTGTGCTTCCCTTTCGGGGTCAACTGCCTGGTCCACTGTGAGCTTCCAGCTAAAGCACGTCCTGCGGCGAGTCACCTTGGTTAGCCGCACGGGTCAAGCTGTGCAAGGAGCTTGCCCTCCTCGTCCTCCCTTCCCTCTGCTCCCCTCACCGCCCTCCCCTCCTCTTTTCAGAAGCTGCTCTGGGCTTCTTGCCACGCGGGCGACACGCCTATGATCAATTTTGACTTCCATCAGTTTGCCAAAGGTGGGAAGCTAGAGAAATTGGAGACCCTCTTGAGGCCACAGTTAAAGCTGCACTGGGAAGACTTCGATGTGTTCACAAAGGGGGAGAACGTCAGTCCACGGTGAGGCTCGCTGCGCACTGTGCCGCGTCTTCTGCTGGGGGGAAGCGTCAGTCCACGGTGAGGCTCGCCGCGCACTGTGCCGCGTCTTCTGCTGGGGGGAAGCGTCAGTCCACGGTGAGGCTCGCTGCGTGCTGTGCCTTCTGCTGGGTGAGGCGGCAGAGGGGCCGTGCAGTCTAGGACATGTGCCCTATGAGGGGCAGCTTCCTTCCCTCCCCACTCAGTTACCCTTGTGGTTTCCTGGGTCGTAAGCTTGGCGACGCCAGGAATCTTGGGTTCCAGCTTCTCCTCTCCCTTCCCACAGTAGGAGACAGGCTTTTGAATTTCTCAAGGAGATGTTGAGGCATGGTTTTCTGGCAAAAGAAATGAACTAATAAAGGGGACTGCATTAAAACATGGAGCTCCACACTGTGACACAGGCCTGTGAGAGTGAGGGCCACAGTCGCGGTGGGATGGCTGGCATAGACTTAGATTGCTCAAGGAGACCAGGGTATGGACTTCCCTGTTCAGAGCAGAGGAGAAAAACGAAGTCCAGTTCCCTCAGGTCACATGCAGGGGGTCCTCATTATTTGCAGATTCCATATTGGCTTATTTACCTATTCCTTAAAACTGATTTGTAACCCCAAAATCAGTACGCAAAGCATTTTTGCTGGACATTCACAGACGTGTGCAGAGCAGTGACAATTTGAGTCACATGTACATGCTCCCGGCTGAGATCAAACACGATGATACTCTGTCTTCATATCTCAGCCCTCGTATTTAAACAAGTTTCCTTTTTGAGATTTAGTACCATGTTTTTCACATTTGTGGGGTCTTTGTTAGGGGCCCCCCTTTGTTCGGGGATCTCATGGTTTAGAATGGCCCCAAGCATTGTGCCAAAGAGCTGTCTAGTACTTCTGAGCACAAGAAGGTGGTGATGTGCTTTATGGAGAAAATGCACGTTAAGATAAGCTCTGTCCCTATATGAGCTACAGTGCTGTCCGCCATGGTTCAGTGTTAATTAAGCAAATATATATATTCAATAAGGTGTCTTTATATGGAAACATACATAAAACAAGGTTGTATATTGATCAGTTGATGAAAATGTGACCAGAGGTTTGCAGGAACCTAACCCTATATTTCCCCTAGGAGCGATGGTTCTGTGTTCATGTGCAATTCAGTGTTCCTACAACTTTATAGAACATAATTGCTATAAATAACAAGGACCAACTAAACTTAAAACGACCCAGCTGTGCAGGCTACTGAGTGTGTGTCCTGGGGTCTGCCTGCCTTTCCAGAAGTGCTGGGGATCCACTGGGATGGACACTGGGGTTTCTGGGGGGCTATTGGTGAGGAGGTGAGGGGTTCCTTCTTAGAACATGTTTCCTCACACCTGTAATCCCAGCACTTTGGAAGGCCAAGGTGGGCGGATCACAAGCTCGGGAGTTCGAGACTAGCCTGGCCAATGTGGTCAAACACCGTCTGTACTAAAAATACAAAAATTAGCCAGGTGTGATGGCACACACCTGTAGTCCCAACTACTTGGAAGGCTGAGACAGGAGAATCGCTTGAACCTGGGAGGCGGAGGTTGCAGTGAGCCGAGATCATGCCATTGCACTCCAGCTTGGGTGACAGAGGTGAGACTCTGTCTCAAAAAAAAAAAAAAAAAAAAAAAAAAAACCATGTTTCCTTGGGAGTCGACAGTCAGACATGGGCCTCTGTGCTATGGCCACTGCTTCTTTGAAAACAACATATAACCGTTTACATTTCTTCTTGTCCTAAGTTTTCAGAAAGGCACTTTGCGGATGAACTGTCTTGACTGCCTGGACCGAACCAACACTGTGCAGAGCTTCATCGCGCTCGAGGTGCGTCCCTGCCACAGCCTTTTCGGCCATCTGTGCCAGGTCCTGTGACTTCAGCTGGACAGGCTGGGCTGAGCACCTTTAGCGGCAAGATGAGGGTGGCATCACCAAGACAACTTTCTAACTATGGGGAAGGTGGACAGGGAGACACTGGGACATCCAGAGAGGGGTTCCCTAGGAAGCTGCTTTCTCTGTCATAGGCACACTTTCTCACACCCTCTTGTGAAATGCATCCCAGACATGGTGGCCCAAAGGCTCCTCGGGAACAGCGGTTGTGTGTAATGATTATCGTGGATGCACCATTGGCCAAAGGCAGTGTGAGGCTGGCCGGATGAGGCTGGATTTGAAGCTGGGGAGGGAGACCTCTGTCTGCATGGCCCCAGCTGCCTGGTTGACCTCTCCTGGCTGGGGGGTTGGGGGTAGGGTCAGCACCCCCTGCTGTCCACCACTGTTTGCTCTTCAGCCTCTGGCATTGGGCGGGGCGGGGTGCAGGGGCATTCAAGTGTCAGGGGGTGAGAGGAGGGCTTGGGTGGACCCTATAGATAAAGTTGGGGTGAGGTGTGGGAAGTCACTCTCTGCTGTGGGAACTCCTCATCCTCTGGAGGGGCACAGAGTCTTCCAGGCACAGCGTAATCCACAGGCTGCCGAATAAGGAACCTCCTGGGACAGTGTGCGGGGCCTCTGTGGGAGAAGCCAGTGACAGCCATCCCTTATTCCTCCCCAGGTCCTGCATCTGCAGCTCGAGACCCTGGGGCTGAGTTCAAAACCCATCGTTGACCGCTTTGTGGAGTCCTTCAAAGCCATGTGGTCTCTGAATGGCCACAGCCTGAGCAAGGTGTTCACAGGCAGCAGAGCCCTGGAAGGGAAGGCCAAGGTAGGGCCCCGCCGAGGGGGCAGGGTGGGGGCCCCAGGGACCCCCCTCACGGCCTGCGGTCTGGGCTCTCGGCAGGTGGGGAAGCTGAAGGATGGAGCCCGGTCCATGTCTCGAACCATCCAGTCCAACTTCTTCGACGGGGTGAAGCAGGAGGCCATCAAGCTGCTGCTGGTCGGGGACGTCTACGGCGAGGAGGTGGCAGACAAAGGGGGCATGCTGCTGGACAGCACGGCGCTCCTGGGTAGGGCCTGCCGCAGACAGGGCGAGGCAGGGAGGTGGGGTGCTCCCCAGCCCCACTTTCCCACCGCCTCTGTGCTATCCAGAGAGCGGGTGGCAGAGGTGCCTGGGATCTGAGCAGTGGACCATGCACCTTGCAGCTGTCACTGCCTCTCCCGGGAGCCTGCGCTTTCCTGCTGGGCCTGGGAGCTCACGCTTCCTCTGTCTCGGCTTGGACTGTGTTTCCATCCCAAGAAGCGGGAGACACCAGGCGGGCTCAGGGAGAGGCCGTGCACTCTCCTAAACGCATCGGTGCCTTTGAATGCTAACCTACTCCAGAAACTTCCTCAGCTGCCTGGGCTCTTGGGCCCTTAGCAGGTGATGTTGGCTTTGGGAGCTTCCCATGAAGTTGGCCTCCAGTTTCTCTTTTGGCCCCTGAGGACCCTGTAGAAACAGAGAAGGAGGATGCTGTCATCCCCTGGGGATAGGGCACCTTCTGGTCTCAGCGGCAAGACATCATGATTCCATCAATATAGGAGGTTCCTTTGGGAGCATTTTAATGGCATCTTCTTACCTGAGCCTGTAAACATATTAGGTCTCATGGAAAAGGAGGGGAAACCCAGCATTTTTCCTTATAAGAATGTACAAGTGTCGCTTTAGAAATGTCAGGTGTTTTTGAAAAATGAACTAGCCCATGCTTAAAATGGGTTCACGGCCCTTTCCACTGTCACCGTCACTGGGGGAGCTCTTATTTGGCTTCCGATAGGCACGGTGATATTTAGTTTCTACTCTGGAAACAGTGCCAGCTCTGTAAAAGGTGAACGAAGCTCCATGTTGTACAGTGAGTCTTATTTAATAGCAAGGCAGACATGAGTTAGATTTGGTTTACATCACAAGTTTAAAAGGTGGAATGTATTTTGGCTATCTAGAGGATGGAGATGGTTCTGTGTAGTGACTTTTTAAAGCCTTAAGTCTGGGGCAAAACAAAACATATCAGACATGCAGGCTGGAAGGCAGAGGATGCAAAGGTGGCTGTCTGGGTTGGTAAGACACTTAAAGTTATAGTGTATATGGACGCATACACAATGAAATATGGTCAGTTACAGCATGCCCTTGCTTAAATTCCTATGCCTTGTTCTTCTACGGAGTGGACGGTGAGGACACAGCTTTTCCCTGTCGTGTCTGAGATCCCTATGTTCTGATGTCTCATGGCTTCTGGCTTCAGTTGGGGGCAGGGGTATAGACGGTGAGTTTCCAGTCTTATGTTTTCACGCCTTTATTGCAGAAATGCCATAAGGGAAGCACCGTGGTGACCGTGGTTTTAAGCCTTTTGTCGTCTTCGTAAGGAGCATACCCTGGTTTATCTCTAGAGGCTCATGAACCATCTGTCTCTGCCAGGCAGCCTCTTCTGTCTTTTTGGAGGATGCCTGAGCTTTGGAACTGCAAAGAAATGTGCCTTTTTATGCCTCCTGACAGTGACTCCCAGGATCCTGAAAGCTATGACTGAGCGTCAGTCCGAATTCACAAATTTCAAGCGGATCCGGATTGCTATGGGGACCTGGAACGTGAACGGAGGAAAGCAGTTCCGGAGCAACGTGCTCAGGACGGCGGAGCTGACAGACTGGCTGCTCGACTCGCCCCAGCTCTCGGGAGCTACCGACTCCCAGGGTGAGGGCAGTGACTTTGGGGGAGACAAAATCCAATTGCACCTAACCTGACATGTCACGCTTGACCCTTTAGTGGCCATCGTCTTGTGGAATTTCATCTTTGGTGTTTTCCCTCCTCACAATGTTTAAATAGCACCGTGGTCTGACTCTCAAGAATGCTGCCTCGCAAGTAACTGACCTTTTCCCTTTCCCAAATGTTTAGAAGAGTTAGCAGATGGTGAATCTCTCTTTTCTCTTTGCATACAGTGATGGTGAAGTCTTAGGCTTTCATCAGTAGAATCTTTTTGTCACCAGGCGGAAGGTGTGGCTTCTAGGGCCATGTAACTGTGAGGTTGGGAGCCAAGCCTGTCTTCAGTGTTTTGTTTTTGTTTTTTGTTTTGTTTTGTTGTTGTTTGCTTTTTTGAGACAAGTTTCACTCTTGTCACCCAGGCTAGAGTGTAGTGACGCAATCTCGGCTCACTGCAACCTCCATCTCCAAGGTTCAAGCAATTATCCTGCCTCAGCCTCTCGAGTAGCTGGGATTATAGGCGCCCACCACCACGCCCAGCTAATTTTTGTATTTTTAGTAGAGACGGGGTTTTGCCATGTTGGCCAGGCTGGTCTCGAACTCCTGACCTCAGGGGATCCCTCTGCCACAGCCTCCCAAAGTGCTGGGATTACAGGCATGCGCCACTGCGCCTGGCCCTGCCTTCAGTGTTGATATTGACCAAGAACAGCTCATCCCTGCCTCTCCCCAAACCAACTCTATTAATCTGCTTTAAGTAGTCACAAAATAATTCATGTGCTATTCAGGAATAAAATAATTCCAAATGTTGACACCTCACCTTTTATCTTGTAAGATACACTATTGAATGGCCCCAGAACTTAGGATCTGAAGAATAAGTGATTCTTGTCCAGTCAGCGTTGACTCGGGCCTTGGTTTTTTTGTTTGTTTGTTTTTTGTTTTGCTTCCTTAGACTCAGGAACTTGTGGTTCAGGTTTTTGCCTGTTGGTGAGTGACCTGTGGTCTAGCTGACATGCAGTGGCCCATGTGTACATCCATGCCCCACAGCTGCCTGGGTAGTGCCCAGAGCCCCATCCCTTCCTGTGCACACGCCGTCTGTGCCCTCCTTTCTGCCTCTGAGGGCAGGTGGCAGAGTCCACCATTCAGAGCCACTGGGGCTCTCCGTGTCGGTGGTAGCCTGGGTTGCTGCTTGTGGTGCCTCCAGAAGCCATTCAGGATGCCCTCCGGAGCAGGCCCATCAACGCGGAGAGTGCTTAGCACAGCCGTGGCTCAAGAGCCGTCACTCCCGTCCCCACGAAAGTGACTCCTCTTCTTTTCCCTGCAGGAAGGTGTGCATGTTTTTAGCAAGCTGGCTGGTATTTTGCAGGGGATCTTTTTGGGGTAGACACTAGCAGGCTCCCCAGCAGTCCCACTAGAGATACACCAGGTTCCAGAGAAGGAAAGGAGTGCTGTGGTTACTATTGCCAAGCAGATCAGACAGAGGGACGGGGATTGTTTTATTTAAAAAAAAAAAAAAGCTTTAAGTCAGGGAAACTAGAGGTTCCAGGTTGCCCATTGTGGTCAACAGAGAAGGAAGTGGACAGCCTGCCTGGCCTCTCGCTGACAGAGGCCACGTCCTCCTAGCTGGACCCTGGGGAGGTGGGCCTCTCACTTTCTGCAGCAGCTGGAGCCATGACTGGGCTTGGTGGCTCAGGAGCCTGGGTGTCAGAGGTCGTGACTGGAGAGATTCAGTCAATGGCTACAGGGTTATATTAAACTCTGACCTCCCCTGTTCAAAGGGAACAGAACGGACGGAGGGCCCCTCTGGGCTCACTGCTGCATTTAAGCCAGGCATTTCTGAAGCAGATTCCACTGGGGCAGTTCCCAGCAGCAATGGTAGCCACCTGGAGTTGGACTCAGGCAGTGGACAGTATGACTCGGGAGAGGGGACTGGGGAGCCCCATGAACTCGTAATGCAGGACTTGGCGGTTCTGACTTCTGTCATCTCTTGCCTTGCTCCCCAGATGACAGCAGCCCAGCTGACATATTTGCTGTGGGGTTTGAAGAGATGGTGGAATTGAGCGCAGGGAATATTGTCAATGCCAGGTAAGGGGCCAGGTGTGCAGGGCCGGGCAGGGACTTCCTGAGTCAGGTGCCTGGCTGGGAGCAGAGCCTCTGAGGCTCTCCGGGAGCCAGCCTACTTCTGAGCCAGCTAAGCTGTGGCCCTGGCTGTGTGGGGATCTCTCACCTGGCTCCTTCTCTATGCTCACACATGCACCACCCCGTTCTTTCCCTGCTACTTAGGAAGTAAAAGGAAGGGCTGATGATTGCTGTGTTTTCTCTGCAGTGCTCTGGCCTTGGCCACTTGTTGAGGCTAATTTATGCTGCCAGAGGGAGCTGGCATGTGTGGACCTGGGGTGCAGGGGAAGGGCGGGGCTGGGACTGGGAGAGTAGTTGACTCATGTTTCCTGGGGAGAGGTGAGAAAGTGTGAGTGCCGGGAAGAGGTACTTTCCTCCTGCACACCAGGGCAAAGGAAAAAATCAAAACCACTGGATTTTTATTTGATATGAAGTCAACTGGGCGTTCCCCCCACCCCCTGCTAAACTGGCCTGGCTTTATTTTAAGGAACTTTCTGAACAAATAAATAAGACTGACTCTGTGGGGCTGCTATGAGAAGGTCCTGGGTTGGGTTTCAGGGGTCAAGGAAGGGCTGCTGTGATGTGTGAGACATAGCCAAAAACACCCAGATCCTCCACTAGAAGAAGGAAAGCATGACACTAATATTGGGGTGCGGGCAGCGTGAAATCAGTTCTGCAAAAAGAATAGGCTTGGGCTGGAGCATTTGGTAGGTGGGAGATAGATGTACTTCCAGCCACCTGTAAACAGCATCCTTTCCTTTTCTCTTCCAGTACTACCAACAAGAAGATGTGGGGTGAACAGCTTCAGAAAGCCATCTCACGCTCTCATAGATACATTCTGTTGACTTCGGCACAGCTGGTGGGCGTCTGTCTTTATATCTTTGTACGTCCATACCATGTCCCGTTCATCAGGTAAGAACATTCTGTTTACACACAGCTGGGGAACAAGGGGTTGTTAGTCTTTGTGTTTTGTTCTTTGACTTCCTCCTCCTCCCCCATCCCCTTCTGTAACAGGAATCGGGACTTACCATTATTTTAGATAAATGCAGCAAAACCCCCTAGGAAAAACTGGGCTGAATAGAATATTCTCTAGCGATTAAAAAGCCACCATGGGAAATGTCTAACTCAGGAAGCTGAACTCTTAGAAAGGGTGTTACATGATTGTCATCGCCCAAGCTCAATTCCGTGCAAGGAAAAGGGTTCCTTGTTGGAATCTTATAGACAGGAAACCTCTGACCAAGAGCTGAGTAACTCACTGGGAAATGCCAACTCTTTTGTCCCTTTTTAAAAGAATTCTAAGTAGAACGTGTGGGCCTCTACAACTGTGACCTCATTGTCATGTCTCCAAGGTGCATGCTTTGTGAGCATCAGAAAGGGGGCGAGCTTAGGGGCGGCATTCCTCTTGGGGTGTGGGTGTGGGTGTTTGGATGCTGGAGGAACTCATCTTTTCCCCAGCTTGCGGTTGGCCTCATCTTACCACCTGGGCCTACTCATGGCTTTCGAATTTCCACCAGCCTTTCGGCAAGCTGGCAGCAGGCGTTGAACTGACCTCCCCACTGAGCCCCTGGGTCCCGGGAAGGGCCTGTGCCTGCCAAGAGCACCACGGGTACACCCCTGCAGCACCTGGAGACTAAGACTGTGCTGCCCATAATCCTCTTCTCTGACTTTCAGAAGATGTTTAGGTCCCTGTCCCTCTGCTTGTGTTATTTTGGCAGCTTGGCAGTGTCCTAGGTTAGCAGGTGAAGGTTAGTAAAGGTTAAAGGCAAGGGCAGGGGGAGGGTGAGAGGTAAAGCATTTGAGAAAGGGCTCAGAGCTGAGGAGAGCCAGGTTTCCCAGGCTCAGTGTCCTCGGCTTCACGTGCCTTTAGCCCTGAGCTGCTTCCGCCTGCACCCCTTCCATCAGTCATCCCCCCAACCTTGTCTGCCAGCGAGCAGATGCACCAGCAGGCCTCAGTCTGTGGCATGGCTGTGGAAATGTTAACAAATGTGCTTGCAGCCCATGTTTCTATGGACTCGTATGCATTATAAGTGGGCATTTGAATGCAAGCAGGCTCTGGCATTGCATAAAAGTCCTTTTGAGACCATCTACCCAGCCCAGCATAAACAGCTGCCCGTTTCCTAGCTCTTAAAGTGCATTGATTGCTGGGCACGGTGTCTCACGCCTGTAATCTCAGCACTTTGGGAGGCCGAGGCAGGCAGATCACTTGAGGTGAGGAGTTTGAGACCAGCCTGGCCAACATGGTGAAACCCTGTCTCTACTAAAAATACAAAAATTAGCCGGGCGTGATGGTGGGTACCTGTAATCCCAGCTACTCAGGAGGCTGAGGCAGGAGAATTGCTTGAACCTGGGAGGCCACAGTTGCAGTGAGCTGAGATCACGCCGCTGCACTCCAGCCAGGGTGACAGAGCGAGACTCTGTCTCAAAATAACAATAATAATTAAAAAATGTGTTGATTGCCCAGATGACACCTCCCATGCATGGCATGATGGCTGCACAGGAGTGGGGTGGGCTGGTGGGTGGTGATGTTTGCGCCGCTCCTGGTGGCAGTGAAAACCTGGGCAGATGCAGGCATTGCCCTGTCTTCGGCTTCATGGGGTGCTCAAGTGAGCACTTCCCAGTTGGGGTGTGGGGGAGATGTCCAGGCAGCGGTGGGCAGCAGGAGGGAGGCGGCCTCCTGACCAGGAGTCGATGACGGCCACGGTGGCCACTGTGTTGAGCTGATGATTTTGGAGCACTCAGAGCAGCAGGTCCCGAGCTGCTGCTGGGCCCTTCTCTGTGGCAAAGCAGGGTCACGCTTCTCCTTCAGGAGCTGACGGCATGCACGTATCCTTCTGTTCCAGGGACGTAGCCATCGACACAGTGAAGACGGGCATGGGGGGCAAGGCGGGGAACAAGGGCGCCGTCGGCATCCGCTTCCAGTTCCACAGCACCAGCTTCTGCTTCATATGTAGTCACCTGACGGCCGGGCAGTCCCAGGTGAAGGAGCGGAATGAAGACTACAAGGAGATCACCCAGAAACTCTGCTTCCCAATGGTGAGCGGCGCCATGGGGACAGCCAGCACCTCCCTGCTCAGCTCAGTCCCAAATGTGACTGTTGATAGGAGCCAGGCATTGGGGACACAACCACAGGGAGGGCCCCTTCCTGGAGGGCTCAGCGCTGGGGGAGGGGGAGAGGGCTGTGTCCCTCCATGGAATTGACCTGGGGCAGGGTTAGCCACGTGCCTGGAGGGGGCCAGCTTTGCAGCATTTCCCGTTGCTGTACAATTCCTGAGTGTCTGCATGGCCACTGGATTTGTATGTGTGCATTTTCTGATTTTCTAATTCAAGTGATGGTTTAGGGAAGAAAACCATGTCCATGGTCTGTCCTGTCCAAGTGGTGAAGAGCATTTGAATCCACACAGCCTAAGACTCCACCTTCCTGAGATTCACAGTCTTCACATGTACTTTCTGTGGTGGCTCAGATAAGCACACCCTTTTGACCAATGGACGCTTTTTGACCGGGAACACGGTTCTTGACCAAGGAGCCCAGATCCTCCCTGTCCTCGAAGCTGCAATAGCGAACCGCACACTGCCCTCTTGTGGCGGTCCGGAGGGTTTCATTCTGAAACTGGAGGATTTTCTTTTCAAATCTAGACGTTAATGTTCTCCTTCCTGTGCAAAGATGCTACCCGGGCACAGCTTCAGCGTGTGGTGCACACGAGGCCACCTCTTCCCCGAAGTGAGGATAGACTTCAGCTGTTCTTGCTGCAAAATCTTCCACTGTCTGAGAGGTGGCGGGTTGGGTCACAGAGCACTTCCCTGTGAGAACAGATCCTTAAAACTGACGTCCCATTTTACTGGGCTGCACAAGCACTCAAGGCAAAATTTCCTTAGTTTTCATTAAGAAGTGCCATAATTCCTGTTGGAGTTGTTTATTTCTTATGTTAAAAAAGAAACAAACGAGTTGGGAAATTTTCAATTGTGCGTAATGCAGTTTAAAAAAAAAAAAAAAAAAGAAGTCTAACCCTTCTCACTTAAAAAGAGCTACTTTGGGGCCAGGCACAGTGGCTCACACCTGTAATCCCAGCACTTTGGGAGGCCGAGGCGGGCAGATCACCTGAGGTCAGGAGTTCGAGACCAGCCTGGCCAATGTGGTGAAACCCCATCTCTACTGAAAATACAAAAAAAATTAGCCAGGCGTGGTGGCGCGCACCTGTAATCCCAGCTACTCAGGAGGCTGAGACAGGAGAATCGCAACCCAGGAGGCAGAGGTTGCAGTGAGCTGAGATCGCACCACTACACTCCAGCCTCGGCAACAGAGCGAGACTCTGTCTAAAAAAAAAAAAAAAAAGTGCTACTTTGACATAGTAAACTTGGGATACATAATAAGTAATTAAAGGATTTATAATGTAGTTCTTTTCTACAATAAAAATATTGAGGGACCTATTAACATTCTACACTTCTTTTTTGTTTTTGTTTTTTGAGACAGTCTCACTCTGCCACCCAGGCTGGAGTGCAGTGACATGATCTTGGCTCACTGCAAACTCCACCTCCCAGGTTGAAGCGATTCTCCTGGCTCAGCCTCCTGAGTAACTGGGATTATAGGCGTGCACCACCAGGCCCAACTAGTTTTTGTATTTTTAGTAGAGATGGGGTTTCGCCATGTTGGCCCGGCTGGTCTCGAACTCCTGACATCAAGTGATCCGCCTGCCTCAGCCTCCCAAAGTGCTGGGATTACAGGTGTGAGCCATGGTGCCTGGCCAACATTCTACACTGGTATTGTCTGATACCGTAGTCACTGGCCATAAGTAGCTATTTAAATTCAAATTAATTAAAATTAAATAACATTTAAAATTCCTTGCTTTCCCTGGCCACAGTGAGAATGATCAGTATCCATGTGGCCAGTGGCTCCTGCATCAGACGGCACAGAGAACATTTCGGTGCTGCAGAA
This sequence comes from Pan troglodytes, assembly GCF_028858775.2. Lineage (NCBI taxonomy): Eukaryota > Metazoa > Chordata > Mammalia > Primates > Hominidae > Pan > Pan troglodytes. The sequence continues at coordinate 170,109,562 of NC_072403.2, forward strand.
AGTTCTGTCTGGCAGTGTTATCTAGACACTCATTTTATTTGGTTGGGACCTGTTTAATCTTCTGTCCAGATTATTGTCATGGGGGGAGTGGAAATGCCTCATGTTATAGGAGAAGAGAAGCTGATTTTGGAGCTAGGCAGATGGGAGCTGAAATCACATCTGTATCATGCACTAGCTGTGTAACCTTCAGCAAGTGCCTTTGTTTCTGAACTTTGTTTTTATTTTAAAATCTAAGAGAGAGCTGGTGGTATCTGCTTTGTGCACGTGGAACAGAGCCCAGCCCTTGCGGACAGTTGATCCACAGCAGCTGCTGTCATTGTCTTCCCCATTCCTGGGGAAGAGACAGGGAAGGCAAGGACCCCAGGAGCTCTCCGGGGCTGAGCTGGGGCCGTGGGCTCCTAGGACTGGGCAGGATGGGAAGGAGGAGCGAGAGAGAGATGGAGAAGGGTCACCTGAAAAAGCTCAGGAAGTTACATGAAGGTGCACATCCTGAGCATTTCTGCTGCTCTTTTGAAATCTCATTCTCCTAACGCTGAATGCTGGGTGCTGCTTCTTAGGAGTAGACACTCCAAAGTAAGGGTGCATCTGATCTTCAGGTCGGGGATCCATGGAGGAAATGCTGGCCGTGTTGCTCTCCTCCGTTTAGGGTAGGAGCTTTCTTCAAACCACTCAGAAACACTATTATTTAAAATTAAAAAGTAAGCCATGTAAAAATTCCTCCATAGTTTTATGGGATGAGTGAAAAACAAGATGCCCTAGTAGAAAACTTTCTTTTTTCTAAGTAGCATTTTGAGAAAAATACTCCTGCTTGCCCCAGTGAGCTTGTTTTTCTCCTCTCTCCCACCTTCCTTGCAAGATGGGCTGAATGATTATGATTTTCTTTTCAACTTAGGGGAGAAATGTTTTTTCTCATGATTATGTATTTTGGTGTGGCGATTTCAACTACCGCATTGATCTTACTTATGAAGAAGTCTTCTATTTTGTTAAACGCCAAGACTGGAAGAAACTTCTGGAATTTGATCAACTACAGCTACAGAAGTCAAGCGGAAAAGTAAGTTGTGCTTTAAAAACATTTTTTAGCAGCTGCTCCAAGATGGAATGACATCTGTGAGATGTAGAGGCTGGTGCAGCAAATTCAGTTCCTTTAGTGGATTTCACTGTTTCCGACATTGTAGAAAACAGGTGGGCTTGTGAGGTTACAGTACAGGAGTGGCTGTTCATACACACTTCCTGTCCTTTTTTTTTTTTTCCTGAGGCAGAGTCTTGTTCAGTCACCCAGGTTGGAGTGCAGTGGCACTATCTTGGCTCACTGCAACCTCCACCTCCCGGGTTCAAGCAATTCTTGTGCCTCAGCCTCCCGAGTAGCTGGGATTACAGGTGTGTGCCACCACACCTGGCTAATTTTTGTATTTTTAGTAGAGACGGGTTTTCACCATGTTGGCCAGGCTGGTCTCGAACTCCTGGCCTCAGGTGATCTGTGCGCCTCGGCCTCCCAAAGTGCTGGGATTACAGGCATGAGCCACCATGCCCGGCCAACCTTCTCCTCCTTCTAATATTGTTATTTTAGTGCCTGTTTGCTTCCTAGCAGGATGAGCTGAGATGAGGGGAGTACATTTAAATTCCATTTACCTGTGGAGAAAGAAGCTGGTTAAATGTGTGAGGGCCAGGTGCGGCGGCTCTTGCCTGTAATCCCAACACTTTGGGAGGCCGAGGCATGCGGATCACCTGAGGTCAGGAGTTCAAGACCAGCCTGGCCAACATGGTGAAACCCCATCTCTACTAAAAATCCAAAAATTACCTGGGTATGGTGGCAGGCACCTGTAATCCCAGCTACTCAGGAGACTGAGGCAAGAGAATCGCTTGAACCTGGGAGGCGGAAGTTGCAGTGAGCCGAGATCGCACCACTGCACTCCAGCTTGGGCAACGAGCAAAACTCCGTCTCAAAAAAAAAAAAAAAAAAAAAGTGTGAGGACAGGGCAGATAAGGTCTCTCCTGAAGCAAGATTTGGACGTTCTTCGAGGTTTACTGTGTCTTCCCACTTGAGCCCCTTCCAGTGTGTGGAGTGCTAAAGGGTTGCCACATGGACGAGTGACCATACCAACCTCCTAAAGCAGGTTTTCCTGTCTTCCTACTACCAACATTCTCACATCCTCTCAGTGATGCCCAAGAGAATGAGGGTGTGTTTGTCCCTTGGTCTTCCCATGGAAGCAAGGCCAATCCAAAGTTAAACAAAGAAAAGAAGGATGTGCATGGGGGCTCACGACTGTAATCCCAGCACTTTGGGAGGCCGAGGCGGGAGGATTGCCTAAGCCCAGGAGTTTGAGACCAGCCTGGGAAACATAGGGAGACTTTGTCTCTACAAAAACTAAAATTAGCCAGGCATGATGGTGCGTGCCTGTAGTCCCAGCTACTTGGGAGGCTGAGGCAGGAGGATCACATGAGCCCCAGAGGTTGAGGCTGTAGGGAGCCGTGATTGCACCACTGTATTCCAGCCTGAGCAAAAGAGCGAGACCCCAGGGGGAGAGAGAGAGGAGAGATGACTTTCACTCTGCACTTCTGTGTACTTAGCTCATTTAGTCAACAAACATAGATGAAGGCCTTGGGGTTGTGGGCCAGACATGGCAGCAGGCATGGCATTAGACTGTAAAGATGAGCACCCCTGACCCCTGCCTCGGACCCTGCACTGTCTCCTGGGGGGCAACAAGAAGACAGTGGATAGATCAGACACTGGAGCGGGTGGGGAGATACGAGGGCGGTGTGTCCCTCAGTGGGATGAGCTGAGGATCACTTTTTTGCTAATTAAAAGACACACATATGTCGAGTTTCAGATAGATTTGCAAATGTAATGGAGCTTCTGTTACTTTTTAAGAATAGGGACTTGCCTTTTCAGTTTTCGTTTTTGTATATAACATTCAGGATCGAAAACTACGGTGGCCTGATGACTTCTTTTTCTCCCAATAGATTTTTAAGGACTTTCACGAAGGAGCCATTAACTTTGGACCCACCTACAAGTATGACGTCGGCTCAGCCGCCTACGATACAAGCGACAAATGCCGCACCCCCGCCTGGACAGACAGGGTGCTGTGGTGGAGGAAGAAACATCCCTTTGATAAAACAGGTGAGGGGGCCGTGCCCGTTCGAGAGCCGGCAGAGGGTGAATAAGAAATGCGACGGAGGGAAAGTCACGTTTACCCAACCCCAGGTGTTGCTACATAAATCAGTTTCTTCAGAACCCCAGATGACACCAAAGTCATCCCAGACCTTAACCCTTAAGCTTTGGAAGTTGTGCTTTCAGGGAGCCTCTGCTTCTGGCCTCTTTTTTTTCCTTTCCTTTTTTTTTTTTTTTTTTTTTTTTGAGACAGATTTTCACTCTTGTTGCCTAGGCTGGAGTGCAATGGCGCGATCTTGGCTCACCACAACCTCCACCTCCTGGGTTCAAGCCCTTCTCCTGCCTCAGCCTCCTGAGTAGCTGGGATTACAGGCATGTACCACCATGCCCAGCTAATTTTGTATTTTTAGTAGAGACGGGGTTTCTCCATGTTGGTCAGGCTGGTCTCGAACTCCCAACCTCAGGTGATCTGCCCACCTCGGCCTCCCAAAGTGCTGGGATTGCAGGCATGAGCCACTGCGCCTGGCCTCCTCTGGTCTCTTTCTAGAGGCAGTCACCTGCAAATAGGTCTGCTCCTGGCTGCCCCTGCATCACAGCTCCCCCCCACACCCCCACCTCTCTTTTCTGGGTGGGGAAAGGGGGGAGCATGAGGTTGCCTCCCTCCCTGCCCCCCATGCTCCCCCTCATGTTCTTTATCCAGCCTGTTTTGTTCAGCTACACTCTTACCTGCTTAAAGCCCTAATTCCATATTGGACACGAGCAAGACACAGTAAAAATAAGTTAGGTTTTAAAAATCATTAGTTGTCAAGTAAGTTTTGAACAACTGTTGATGCCTAGCTAGGAAGTGAAGTTTATTTAAAGTTAGAGTATCTGTAACTAGTACATAAAAAAAAAAAAAAACCTAATTACACATTTTGGGAGAGCATAGCCGGGAAATCGCATCTGTGAAAAGAAAATACAGTTTTTCCTTTAGATGAGTTTGTGAATGCCTGCGTGGCCCCAGGGCTCTGAGAGGCAGGGCCTAGAATGAGTCCGAGTGTTCTCAGCTCCTGCAGCTCTTACCGTACCAATTGCTGCCAACCTTCTGGGATTCCTGGGTCCTGGAAACCCGGCAGCAACACTGTGTCTCAAGCCTACAGTGGGCACGCTGGCAAGGACTGCAGGCATGGTCATGACTGTTTTGAATAATTACATGCGAGGAATGTTTTTAACCAAAGGCCCCAAAGCATCCGAAGCCTGGCTTCAAGGTGGAGGAGTAAGGAGGATGAGTCTGGGACGTGGGGTGGTTCGTGGCGCAGACCTCTATTGTGGAAGTGTCATGATCGCATTCTTGGATGTTGACTCGATTCTATATGGGTCTCTCGAATGGAACCCTTGCGAGTAGCTGGAGAACTCAACCTTCTAGACAGTGATCTAGATGTTGACACCAAAGTCAGACACACCTGGTCTCCTGGTGCCCTGCAGTATTATGGTCGTGCGGAGCTACAAGCATCTGATCACAGGTGAGGTCCTCACTTCCATGGTGTTTTCTCCTGTGCTGGGGAAGGCAGCGTCTCCCTCTCCGCAGGAAAATGCATGCTGTCCCCATAAGGATGTGTGTGCGCATGGGGGTGCATTTTGTGTGCATACAATACACCAAAGAACAAAGAATGATGGAACAAATATCTGTGGACCCACCACCAAGAACTAATTAATCTTAGCATTTTGTCATTGTTCCATATCATAAATGACATCATTGATGAAAATTTCAAAGATGCAACCTACATATTTTGTGGCTTTTATATTTTCTTAAATGATGTCGTTGTGCAACTTGCTTTTTTGTTACTATTTTTGAGATACAGTCGTGTCGATGTTATAGCTCTGGTGCATTCATTTGTAACTGCTGTCTAGTATCCCACTAAATATATCCATGGAACTTACAACTTATCCATTCACCTCTTGATGAATATTTTCTCCAGGATTTTATGATTACAAACACCATAGGGTTTTTAAATCTGGGATGCACAACCTTTTTTTTTTTTTTTTTTTTTTTTTTGAGAGAGAGTCTTGCTCTATTGCCCAGGCTGGATGGAGTACAGTGGTGTGATCTCAGCTCACTGCAACCTCCGCTTCCCAGATTCAAGCAATTCTCCTGCCTCAGCCTCCCAAGTAGCTGGGATTACAGGTGCACACCACCATGCCTGGCTAATTTTTGTGTTTTTAGTAGAGACGGGGTTTCACCATGTTGGCCAGGCTGGTCCCGAACTCCTGACCTCAGGTGATCCACCCACCTTGGCCTCTCAAAGTGTTGGGATTACAGGCGTGAGCCACCGCACCTGGCCCTAGGATGCAGGGCTTTTTAAATGCTCTGTGCATCATGCATTGAGGATAGAGTGGAGGCAGCAGAGGGAGCACCGTGGGCACCAGCACCTGTGCCCTGGGATTGCTGCAGAGGAAGACTCACCCTGCAGAATGTCTTTAAAGACAGAGGAGAGGATGGCATTTGAGGGTGTGAAGAAGGAAGAGTTTGATCTTCCCAAGGCTGCTGCCTAAACTCTCATGTCAGTTTCAACTTTTACAAGGAAAGAAATTAAGAAAAAGAAGGTAAGAACAGTTGGTCAACGAAAAAACCTTTTTTTTTTTTTTTTTTTGAGACAGAGTCCTCCAGGCTGGAGTGCAGTGGCACAATCTTGGCTCATTGCAACCTCCACCCCCAGGGTTCAAGTGATTTTCATGTCTCAGCCTCCCAAGTAGCTGGGATTACAGGCGTGCATCACCATGCCCGGCTGATTTTTGTATTTTTAGTAGAAACGGTTTTGCCATGTTAGCCAGGCTGGTCTCCAACTCCTGGCCTCCAGTGATGTGCCCGCCTCAGCCTCCCAAAGTACTGGGATTACAGCCACCATGCCCAGACTCTTTAGATAATTCTAAATTCTTTAGATACCTGTTGTTGCAAATACATACCTAGAAGTGAATCTTGAGGAATCTTCAGATATGTGACATCAAGGTTTGCTAGCTCAATGTATTTTGAAACCTTAATTTAACCAATATTTCTTGAGGGCCCTTACATGCCAGGCCCTGTTGCTGGCCTGGAGAAAAGCAGTGAACAAAACAGATGAGACCATGTTATCATGGAATTTTCTGGACAGGACAGACAATAAACATATGTGCTATGAAAGAAAAAAAGTAGTGGCAGGAGTCAGGCCAGAGTCGAGCTATTTTCAATCAGGCTGTGTAATTTTCGTAATATAGGATTTTCTGGAAATTTATAGAGTAATAACCATCCCTATGTCAGAATTACTATAAGGATTGCATTATTTCCTGCTGGACTGTTTTCCTGTTTACATCATTGATTTTTACATTATTCCTAATGATTGCGTAGGGTATTATATGAATGTATCATAACTGTTTCCCCATTAAGAAACAGAGCATTTTGGCCTGGCGCAGTGGCTCACGCCTTTATCCCAGCACTTTGGGAGGCTGAGGCAGGCGGATCACCTAAAGTCAGGAGTTCAAGACCAGCCTAGCCAACACGGCAAAACCCCATCTCTACCAAAAATACAAAAATTAGCTGGTCGTGGTGGCATGCGCCTGTAATCCCAGCTACTTGGGAGGCTGAGGCAGGAGAATCACTTGAGCCCGGGAGGCGGAGGTTGCAGTGGGCTGAGATCGCGCCACTGCACTCCAGCCTGGACAACAGAGGGAGACTCTGACTCAAAATAAAAATAAAAAAAAAGCGAGCATTTCCCTTTTTTTTTTTTCCCTCCCATCAACAATGCTGTAAATGATCAACCTCATGCATTAAATCTTTGTCTGAATCCCTGGTCATTTCCTTAGAATAAAGTCCGAGAAGTGAGATTACTAGGTGAAAAGAGATGAACAATTTTGGAACTCTATGTAAAGTGCCAAGTAACCCTCTGAAAAGCTTGCACCCCTGGCAGAGTGCAGATGTCTGCTTCCACACCTCCTTGGTGGTACTGAGGATTACCATGTCAAAAATCTTTGCTGATGGCTGGTTATTTTCCAAGTACTGGGATACATCTTTAAGGTGCCACACTTTATTTTCCCCCTCAAATCATCTTTAGATAAAAATGCCAAGGTGATACTAAGGTTAAGGAAAGATGAAGACTAAAACGCCAGAGCAGGGCAGCTAGCCTGCAAATCCACCTGCTGGTGGCCACATTCGCAGGTTGTTGGTGTTGACTGTTTACAAAGAGCCCTGGGGGACAGCAGCTGGGGACTGGGGGCTGGAGATGTGGACATCTGTCCCAGGCTAACTGGGGACTGGAGGCCGGGGGTGTGGACATCTGTCCCAGGCTAACTGTCATCCCTCTTTTGTTCCTGTCTAACGCAGACCCGTGCTGGCGATCGTGGAGGTGGAAGTTCAGGAAGTCGATGTGGGTGCTCGGGAGAGGGTTTTCCAGGAAGTGTCCTCCTTCCAGGGCCCCCTGGATGCCACTGTTGTAGTAAACCTTCAATCACCGACCTTAGAAGAGAAAAACGAGTTTCCTGAGGACCTGCGTACTGAGCTCATGCAGACCTTGGGGAATTATGGGACAATTGTTCTTGTCAGGTAACTGCTCCCCTGGCTGATGTGGGTTCCAGGGGATGTCGATGAGGATCCGTGAGAGCTGCCAGGTCATTCTTGGCATTGACTTGGAGTATCATTTATTCCAGGATCAACCAAGGGCAGATGCTGGTAACTTTTGCAGACAGTCACTCGGCTCTCAGTGTCCTGGACGTGGACGGTATGAAGGTACGCTGTACTTGGCCACACTGTGGAGTGGGGTCTGATCGATCCCTATTTTTATGTGGGCGTGTCTTCTTCCTCCTCTTGCCCTGACCTGTGCCTTTTTTTTTTTTTTTTTTTTTCTGAGACAAAGTCTTGCTCTGTCATTCAGGCTGGAGTACAGTGATGCAATCACAGCTCGCTGCAGCCTTGAACTGCCAGGCTTAAGCAATCCTCCCATCTCAGCCTCTCAAGTAGCTGGGACCACAGGCACGTGCCACCACACCCAGCTAATTTTTTTTAAATTTTGTAGAGAGAGGATCTCACTCTGTAGCCCCGGCTGGAGTGCATTGGGACAGTTATGGCTCACTATAACCTCAGCCTCCTGGGCTCCAGTCATCCTCCCGCCTCGATCTCCCAATGTGTTGAGATTACAGGCATGAGCTTTCATGCCTGGCCACCAATCTGTCTTTATGTATAGATACCATATGCGGGAGGGAGTTTGGATTCTTCACTCTGGTTCTAAGGTGTCTCATGTCCGGCTCTGGCTACTTGCAAAATAGGGAGGAAGGGTGGGCGCGGTGGCTTATGCTTGTAATCCCAGCACTTTGTCAGGCCAAGGTGGGTAGATCACCCAAGGTCAGGAGATCGAGACCAGCCTGGCCAACATGGCGAAATCCTGTCTCTAGTAAAAATACAAAAATTAGCCAGGCGCTGGGTGCGGTGGCTTACGCCTGTAATCTCAGCACTTTGGGAGGCTGAGGCGGGCAAATCACGAGGTCAGGAGTTCGAGACCAGCCTGGCCAACATAGTGAAACCCTGTCTCCACTAAAAATACAAAAATTAGCCAGGCATAGTGGCAGGTGCCTGTTATCCCAGCTACTTGGGAGGCTGAGGCAGGAGAATCACTTGAACCCAGGAGGCGGAGGTTGCAGTGAGCCGAGATCGCACCATTGCACTCCAGCCCAGGCAACAGTGTGAGACTCTGTCTCCAAAAAAAAAAGTAGCCAGACATGGTGGCGCATGCCTCTAGTCCCAGCTACTCAGGAGGCTGAGGCAGGAGAATCGCTTGAACCTGGGAGGCAGAGGTTACAGTGAGCTGAGATCGTGCCACTGCACTCCAGCCTGGGTGACAGAGCGAGACCCTGTCTCAAAAAACCAAACAAACAGAATGGGGAAGAAGAATGTCAGTCACTGTGTCTCACGTTGGAAGGCAGCTCTACCAGCAGCTGCAGAAGCTTAGCCATTTTAGAGTGTAGTTCTCGCCGAGTTACTTGATCTGTCTATGCTCGCACTGCCATGTGGGAGACTATTCCAATCTTTCTCTTTAGAGTATGTATTTTGGAATGTGCAGCTCATAGATAGTTTCCGTTTTTATAGTATCCTGGCTTTAAATCTGTACCAAATGGGAAGCTGGAGATGAGAGTTCAACTTTTTTTTTTTGAGATGGAGTCTTGCTCTGTCACCCAGGCTAGAGTGCAGTGGTGCAATCTCGGCTCACCGCAGCCTCCGCCTCCCGGGTTCAAGCGATTCTCCTGCCTCAGCCTCCCGAGTAGCTGGGACTACAGGCACTCACCACCACGCCCAGCTAATTTTTGTATTTTTAGTACAGATCGGGTTTCACCGTGTTGGTCAGGCTGGTCTCAAACTCCTGACCTCAAGGGATCTACCTGCTTCGGCCTCTCAGAGTGCTGGGATTACAGGTGTGAGCCACCGCACCCAGCCCAGTTCAACTTTTTTTTCAACCAGATGTATGAGAGCTATGCTGAGCCTGCGTGAGGTCTGGACCCTTGGTTTTTCATGGCCAAATGTGAAGATTGGCCTCATTGAGGGTGTGTGGGTTTTGGTGAGAAGCATTGTGTGATCAACAGGAGTGGTCATGATTTTTATTTATTCCTGGGTGGCCGCTCTGCCCTCCCAGGTGAAAGGCAGAGCAGTGAAGATTAGACCGAAGACCAAGGACTGGCTGAAAGGTTTGCGAGAGGAGATCATTCGGAAACGAGACAGCATGGCCCCCGTGTCTCCCACTGCCAACTCCTGTTTGCTGGAGGAAAACTTTGACTTCACAAGTTTGGACTATGAGTCAGAAGGTTAGTGACCCTGCAGGGAGGGACAGGCAAGCCGTTCTTCTAGCAACAGGCCTGAGCTTTTAAGGACACCTTCTAAAGCCTCCCTTGCAGAAGTGACGGAGAACACCCGCAGGGCAAGCCCTCTGTCCCATGTGATGAGCATGTTTGTATGTGTCAACGATGCATGCCATGCTACCTGGGACCGGAGGCGTCTAAACTTAGGCTACAAACAGTGGCTGTGAGGATGTCAGGGCTGTGGGCGTACCAATGGAACTGGGGTACCGTCCCTGCTGGCGCCTGGGCCCTGAGCTGCAGGGCGGGGTGCACGTGTCCTGACAGGAGCTGAACCAGTCCCACTGATGAAAGCCTGAGCCTTTCCCCCTCATTGTTTTCACCCGAATTGTGATTCATTTCCTTCTCCCAGGGGATATTCTTGAAGATGATGAAGACTACTTGGTGGATGAATTCAATCAGCCTGGGGTCTCGGACAGTGAACTCGGGGGAGACGACCTCTCTGATGTCCCCGGCCCCACAGCACTGGCTCCTCCCAGCAAGTCACCTGCTCTCACCAAAAAGCAGCAGCATCCAACGTACAAAGGTAGCCTGACCCTTCTTTTCTCAGGAGCCTCAGCCATGGAGTCGGCTCAGGACAGACTTTCCTTTTTCTCTTGGCGATTGGGCACTGTGTGATATCAAGTATGCAGGTCCCAGGAGAGACCTCAACCAGGGAGGCCAAGCGAGGGGTAGGGACTGAGCCCTGTAGAGGTAGCCAGCTCCAACACCCTGATTTCCTCTAGTTAGTTTATTTTTTTACAATAACTTGTACCCCCATAACACACCAGATTCAAGATAATTCTTGTTTCCTCTGGATATTCAAATGGCCACGGTTCTGAACTGGTTTTATATTTGTGATTATTTCCCACCCCCAACAAAACTCTTCTGATTCAGCCGGGCGCAGTGGCTCACACCTGTAATCCCAGCACTTTGGGAGGCCGAGACAGGTGGATCGCTTGAGGTCAGGAGTTCAAGACCAGCCTGGCCAACATGGTGAAACCCTGTCTCTACTAAAAATATTTTTTAAAAATTAGCAGGGCATGGTGGTGCACATGCCTGTAATCCCAGCTACTCAGGCGGCTGAAGCAGGAGAATCGCTTGAACTGGGGAGGCAGAGGTTGCAATGAGCCGAGATCGCCCCACTGCACTCCAGCTTGGGTGACAAAGTGAGATTCCGTCTCAAAACAACAACAACAAAAAAACTTCTGATTCAATCCCAGTAGAGACATAATCCATATCTATGTCCTGAGTTGCTGGCGTATGGTCACACTCATATAATATCATATTATTATACAGTCATGTCATACGGTCACATCATTGTATCATTTTAGACTTCAGAGGGCCTGAAAGGTCACATTGATTGAACCACACACCCCTAGATTAAATAATACAACTTTTTTTTTTTTTGAGACAGGGTCTCACTGTCTCCCAGGCTGGAGTGCAGTGATACAATCTCAGCTCACTACAACCTCCACCTCCCAGGCTCAAGCGATCCTCCCACCTCAGCCTCCCAAGTAGCTGGGACTACAGGGTTGCACCACCATGCCCAGATAATTTTTTGCATTTTTTGTAGAGACGGGGTCTCACTATGTTGCCCAAGCTGGTCTCAAACTCCTGGGCTCAAGTGACCCTCCTACCAGCACTTCCAAAGTGCTGGAATTACAGGTGTGAGCCACTGCACCTGGCCAGTAACTGTTCTCAGTAACTTTTAAAGCCCACTAATGTTACGTGGCTGGCAGGTCGGGTAGTTCATATTTCAGTGTCAGCTACGTTGATGCTGTTCCATTCATAGCCAGGCATGCCTCTAGCTGTCAGTCACTGAGCCCCGAGTTGGAGGACAGCTCTAACCAGCAGGTGCAGGAGCTTAGCCATGCATTGGGCCCATTGAGCTGGGGCTGAGAGCAGAGAACAGGGCTGAAAGTGGATTAAGGTACCTCTCAGGGACGGTACTTTGCCAGGAGAGGTGCGAAGACCTCCAGCCCCTTTGACCGTACGCTGGTCCCCACACTGATCAATAACTTGCCTATACCGAACCATCAGGAGCTTTTAAACTTATGGATTTTTGAGCCCTACCAGAGAGATCTGGATTTGGTAGGAGTGGGGTGGGACCCTGGAAGCCTGGCGTTTCACCAAGCTTTCCAGGTGGTTTGGACACACAGCCAGGTTTGGGGACTTCTGCCCAAGACTGAAGCAGCAGCCTTCGCCGGAGCATCGCGGTGGTTCTGCACGTTGCTCCTGCCAGGGGCTTCTGCCCTGGAGTTGAAGTGGCTGGAGGGATGTGCTCTTCCCATAAGAAGGACCTTTTTCTCGGGGGTGGCTGTCATGCAGGCAGCCTCTGGAGCCAGTGCAGGTGTGAGCACAGATAGTCCTTTGCATGAAGAAACTAATAGCGCAACACGGGACATGTGGGCGGCTTTGCTACCTGGTGGGCATTGAGAGGGTCTTCCCTTGATGCTGTGGGGTGTTCAGCCATTCCCATTTGTAGGAGAAATCCTGCCTTTCCCCAGTTCCAGTCTCCAGGACACATGGGGTGGAGCTGCTGGATACAGGGAGTGGGGTGTCCGAGTCAAAGTGAAATGGAGAGGCCCATGCTTTGGGGGAGCCCTAGGGCTGCTGATTTGATCTGTAATGAAGCAGGAGCTGTGCCTCCTGAAGACCCCTCAGCCTCTTGGAAGGTGTGTGCAGGGCAGGTCAACATGGCAGACCCTTGGGAGTGGCCAGCCATGGGCCCACAGGGTTTGGGATTTGATGAGTAAGCAGGACCCCTGGTCCTAGGCACTGGCCACTGCATGCCAGGCTGCTCTGCTGCCAGAGCAGGGAGAACACCCTCAGCTTCCTCAGCCGGTGTGTTCTAGAGTGAGGAATTGAAAACATCTGCCTGTGGTTGGTTGACCCTTCAGGGGTTGTGGTTTGCAACTGTCTCCTCCACTCTGCCCAAGTCTTGTTATTTCACAAGAAAACACACTTTGAAATAGCTCAGTGTCTCTCAAGTCTGAGAAATACCCATTATCCATGGTTCACTGAATGTTCCAAGCAGGCACTGGGTGCCCTCCCCGCCCCCGCCCCTCCCCGGCAGACAGAGGTGCCCGTTTCTGGACAGAGCCTTCAGCTGTCCTACAGCAGGTCCCCCTGCCACAGTCGGCCTCCTGTGCTCAGATCCGTGTCTGACACGCTCACGTGTGGAACAGACCATTGTACTCATGCCCCGCCATGTCCTCCAGATGACGCGGACCTGGTGGAGCTCAAGCGGGAGCTGGAAGCCGTCGGGGAGTTCCGCCACCGTTCTCCGAGCAGGTCTCTGTCGGTCCCCAACCGGCCTCGGCCACCTCACCCCCCGCAGAGACCCCCCCCTCCAAGTAAGACTCTGCTTGCTTTCAGCTCCCTGGATGCCTGCCAGGAATAACCGCGCGTTCCCTGCTACTGAAAACACGGCTCCGAATCCACTTCTCCCCGGCCTTCCGGTCCCTACAGGGCTTCCTCCTCCTCGGGCTCCGTTTTGTTGTAAATCCAGGACACGTTTGACGTCAGGGCTGGTTGTGTTTCTCATGGCAAATGAAACGGCTCCTTTCCAAAGCTGCTGTTCACCCTGGAGCTGTGCTATTGCTTCAAGCTGCTCTCCTTCGGCAGCATTAGAGGATGCAGAATGGGGGCCGCAGCCATGGGAGGGACGTGAGCTTTGCAGTCAGAAGTCTCTCCTCAGCTGCTGCGCAGTCCTCCCTCTGCTTATGAGGAATCTGGTAAACCCAGGTCCCCGCCTGGAGGTGACCCGGTCACCCCTCTGCGCTCCGAGGCCTCCTGTTCCCCGGGCTCAGAACAAGTTCCCCCTTATCCTGGGTCTAGGAGCATTTTCTTCTGGTTGTTCGAACAATGCTTTGCCCATCCAGCCCTCCCTGATAACCTGAAAGCAAAGCTGTGATGTGCTTTTGATCCACTTGCATTTTCCCACCACTGTTTACTTCTCCCTCCCCAAAAATGTGATGATCAGACTTAGATCTTCCTAAGCCATTACTTCAGAATTGGGCTCATTGTGGCTGACGTCACGGTAGTAACCAATGGCAAGCCACAAGCCCAGATATAAAAATAACCCAAAAATAAAATGTATAAGTCATGTATTATTGTGGAAATTTTAGAGATAACTACAAAGAAGAACAAAATTTTAAAATTCACTTGATGACCTACGGGTCGTAGTTGTTGAAAAAAGTCTTCTTTTTCCAGTTTCATGTATCTGCAGCAACATACTTCTTTTTTTTTTTTTTTTTAACAAAATTAATACCCATTTTCTCTGGTCGGTTGTCTTTTATTTAATGGGTTATATTTTCTGTGTCATTGAATGTTCCAAAACATGATTTGTTAATGGCTGCAAGTATATTTTAACAGTTTATTCCCCTGCTTTGGATTTTTTTTTTTTTTTTTTTTTTTGAGATGGGCTCATTCTGTCCCCCGGGCTGGAGTGCCGTGGCGCGATCTCACAGCTCACTGAAGCCTTGACCTCCCCGGCTCAAGCAATCCTCCTACCTCAGCCTGCCAAGTAGCTAGGACTGCAGGCGCATACCATCAGGCTTGGCTATTTTTATTCATTTATTTATTTATTTTGTAGAGACAGTTTCACCATGTTGCCCAGGCTGGGGTTTTTGAAATATTTTTTCCCCACAAAATATTTTAAAAATCTGGTCCTAGCAATAGTGTTTGGAACCATTTCAAAATCAATTGGTTTTTATATCAGATCTGAATCCCCCAAGATGTTAAAGTTTGCATTCTAGTAATGCTTCTCCAGATCATCTACATCAATAGGCACACACTGGTAGAATCAAGTGAGAAACTCCATAGAGAGTCAAGGAAGGCCTGGCTCTGTGGGTGCCCTAAGTGCCGAGTGAGTATTCGGACCTCACCGTGTCTGTGGTCTGCTGGGACATCCGCCTCGTCTAGTCGGGCTCCTGGCAGCTGGCTGGGAAGTTGTGCCTTCACTGAGATTGAGACTCTGCCCTCGTTGGTTTTTACAGCCGGTTTAATGGTGAAAAAGTCGGCTTCAGATGCATCCATCTCCTCCGGCACCCATGGGCAGTATTCAATTTTGCAGACGGCAAGACTTCTACCAGGAGCACCTCAGCAACCTGTGAGTTCTTCTGCATACATTTCAATCCCAAGGGTTTTGCCCTCAGGATAGTGTGGGATCTGTCTTCTCAGTGAATATATAGATTTATGTGTCTTTAACCCTCTACCTGCTCACCGTCTCATCTCCAAACCCCATAACCCTTCCTCGCAGGTTCTCCATAGGGCTTTTAAATGGTTGTATGGAGTGTTCTAGAAAAAATCACTTTTGATGAAAAATCCCAAATATCCCTGGTTTCCATATTCATCCATTTCTCTCTCTTCCCATTCTTGCCTCTGCCCTTGGTGTATGGGCAGAGCATTGCTTGGTAGAAGGGAAAATGGGAGAAATTCAGGTCGTTATCCTGGGAAAATGATGATCATTCTGGAGTGAAGTTGGTTGAGAGAAGAGGCTAAAAAGAGATGTAAATAATGAAGTTGGGGAACACACTAGGAAGACTAACAGCCATAGAGGATTGTGGAGGTGCATGGTTCCAGAGGGTACCATGAGCTGCTGGGGAAGAGAGCAGGTGAAGGCAGGGAAGTAGAGGGGAGAGAGGGGAAGCTGGGTGCTAGGGGGAAACTGCTATGACCGGGATGCCTCTGGGGTGCTGGGCCTGGTTAAGTGCTTGTGTGGCCCCAGCAGGTGGAGGGGTGACTGGAGGCCAGTGTTTTACAGTAGTGAAAATAGGTCATTAAAGGCAACCCACATGCTGGATGAAGAAGTAGAAAAAGCACTTTTAAGGAAGGTATTTTAACAACTCAGTGGGACCATGGAAAGAGTGGCCTCTTATTTTGCTTTCTGGCTTTCACCTGGTTATTGAAAAAAAGATAGAAGATGGTCTGTCCATATGCAAAAATCTGTAATCACCCGGCTTTGAAGACCAGGGTCATCAGGTCTAAGTAGTATGGCACTCTTGGAAAGAGAGTGCTCCAGGAAAGAGAGGATTGCAGGGTGTGGTGGAGGCTGGAGTTTGTATGGTCAGTATCGTCTGGTGGAGCCCTGCACAGACCCACGGGTAGCAGATACGTCCCACGAGGCTGTCCTCCTGCCTCTGCTGATACTCTGCTCTTCCTCATTCTGTCCTCAAGCCCAAGGCTCGGACTGGAATAAGTAAACCTTATAATGTCAAGCAGATCAAAACCACCAATGCCCAGGAGGCAGAAGCAGCAATCCGGTGTCTCCTGGAAGCCAGAGGAGGTAGGTGCTTTCCTGGGGGCAGGGGAAAAACCAATTCTCCTTTTCTTTTTATCTCCCTGCTAAAAGTGGTCTAGAAACGAAAATAACTCTTTTTATTCTTCTGGAGGCAATATTAAATGAAAACATCCTTTAGCAACATTTTATATAAATCTATACTAAGATTGATTGTCCATTTAAAATTGTATTTTCAGAATTCTGGGTGTATATAAAAATCATCCCAGAGCTATTAAGCGGCATCTAAAGGAGAGACCGAAATAAACCAAAATGAGTTTTTAAAAAAGGTGAATGCTGCCGGCATGAAGTCATTCTGCCAGCTTTATAAAACAGAGACAGTTCTAGTGTTTGTCCTAATTTCAGCCACAAAATCTACCTTTTAAATCACTGGCAAGTGGAAATAAAGTTTTTAGTGTCAGGCAGGGACCTCTTTCCCACCACATTATTTTTTGTTGCTGTTACTTAAACCATGTTAGTTACCTTGGGCTCTCCCCCACTTCATTCATAATCACTGGTAATTTACACTTTTAGTTTTGGCCTTGGCTTTGTTCCAGAATCTCCTGGAGAGGAGAGTGTGCCCTTTTCGTTTTTTTGTTTGTTTGTTTGTTTGAGACTGAGTTTCACTCTGTCAGCTGGACTGGAGTGCAGTGGCTCAATCCCAGGTCACTGCAACCTCCGCCTCCCAGGTTCAAGCAAATATCCTGCCTCAGCCACCTGAGTAGCTGGGACTACAGGCGCGCACCCCCATGACGAGCTAATTTTTGTATTTTCAGTAGAAATGTGGTTTCACCTTGTTGGCCAGGCTGGTCTTGAACTCCCAACCTCAGGTGATTCATCCACCTTGGCCTCCTAAAGTGCTGGGATTACAGGTGTGAGCCACCACACCTGGCCGAGTGTGCCCTTTAAAAAGGTGTAAGCAATCACCATTGCTTAATTTGCTTTTAGTCAGCATGTTTAACTTCTTTGGAATTCTCAAATAATATTTAAGGGGGCATGAGTTAAAAGGTCGAGAACTACTGTTGTAGAATGATACTGCCACAACTGCTTTCTTTTTTTTTTATTTTAGAAAAATAACTAAAACTAGGCCAGGCACGGTGGCTCACGCCTGTAATCCCAGCACTTTGGGAGGCCGAGGCGGGTGGATCACGAGGACAGGAGATCGAGACCATCCTGGCTAACACGGTGAAACCCCGTCTCTACTAAAAATTCAAAAAATTAGCCGGGCGTGATGGTGGGCGACTGTAGTCCCAGCTACTCAGGAGGCTGAGGCAGGAGAATGGCTGAACCCGGGAGGTGGAGCTCGCAGTGAGCCAAGATTGCGCCACTGCACTCCAGCCTGGGTGACAGAGCAAGACTCCATCTCAAAAAAAGAAAAAAGAAAGAAAGAAAAATAACTAAAACTATGGATATAACAACCCAAGTGTCCATCAGCTGATAAATGGATAAACAAAATGTGGTCCATCCATACAATGGAATATTGTTCAGAATGGGGCTGGGTGCTGGGTGCAGTGGCTCACGCCTGTAATCCCAGCGCTTTGGGAGGCCGAGGCAGGCGGATCACAAGGTTAGGAGATCGAGACCATCCTGGCTAACACAGTGAAACTCCGTCTCTACTAAAAATACAAAAAAATTAGCCTGTTAGTCCCAGTTACTCGGGAGGCTGAGGCAGAAGAATCATTTGAACTGGGGAGGCAGAGGTTGCAGTGAGCCAAGATAACGCCACTGCACTCCAGCCTGGGCGACAGAGCTAGACTCTGTCTCAAAAAAAAAAAAAGAATGAAGTGCTGATACATACTACTTCATGGGTGGACCTTGAAGAGATTATACTATGTGAAAGAAAGAAAAAAAGGCCACATAGTGTACCATCCCCTTTTTATGAAATGGCCACAGCAGGCAAATTCATGGGGTCAGAAAGTTCTTCGTGCTTTCCAGGGACTGGAAGGAGGCCTGGGTGGGGAGTGGCTGCTGTGGGGCTTCTTTTTTGTGTGATGAAAATGTTCTGGAGTTAGATCGTATGATGGTTGCACAACTTTGTGGATACACTAAAAACCAGTGAATGGTACACTTAGAGAGGGTGAATTTCACGGTATGTGAATTATGTCACAATAAAGCTGTTAAAAAAAAAAAACTCTAGAGATGTAGATGTTAGTAGAGGTGTGAAATCTACCTACAGTCCCAGCTTAACACTTTCTTGGTCATGGCCCCATTGAGATTTTGATGTCTTTGGATCATCTACCCTGAGAAATGTAAGTACACATGAGACTTTGCATATGATCTCAGGGTCTCACTGGTCCCCATCCAAACTATCCACAGACCCCAGATCACCACCCCTGCTAGGAAGGTGAGCATGAAAACCTGGGACTGCTGGGTGCAGTGGCTCACGCCTATAATCCCAGCACTTTGAGAGGCTGGGGTGGGAGGACTGCTTGAATCCAGGAGTTCAAGACAAGTCTGGGCAACACAATGAGACCCTCTCTCTACAAAAATTTTAAAATTAGTTGGGCGTGGTGGTTCGCACCAGTAGTCCCAGCTACTTGGGAGGCTGAGGTAAGACTGCATGAGCCCAGGAGTTCCAGCAACATAGTGAGACCTCATCTCTACTAAAAATTTTAAAAATTGGCTGGGCGTGGCAGTGCTCACCCGTAATCCCAGCTACTCGGGAGGCTGAAATGGGAGAATTGCTCGAGCCTGGGAGGTTGAGACTGCAGTGAGCCGTGATCATGCCGCTGCACTCCGGCCTGGGTGGCAGAGCGAGAGCCCATCGTAAAAAAGAAGAAAGAAAAAAAGCTGGGACTGAACCTAGCTGATTACTCCTGAAATACACTGAATTAGTAAATGACACTTAGGATGTCAACTGTCTAAGGACGAAATCATGCAGTGAATTGCCTTGTCCTTTACACTTCAGCCATGTGGTTTTATGTTTCAGGTGCCTCCGAAGAAGCCCTAAGTGCCGTGGCCCCAAGGGACCTTGAAGCATCCTCTGAACCAGAGCCCACACCGGGGGCAGCCAAACCAGAGACCCCACAGGCGCCCCCACTCCTTCCCCGTCGGCCCCCACCCAGAGTTCCTGCCATCAAGAAGCCAACCTTGAGAAGGACAGGAAAGGTAAAAGCCTGGTAACATAAAACCTCTTACTCCTAAGTTGCTCACATGTCTCGATAGTTAAGAATTGTGGCCTGTAATCCCAGCACATTGGGAAGCCAAGGCAAGCGGATTACGAGGTCAGGAGTTCAAGACCAGCCTGACCAACATGGTGTGAAACCCCATCTCTACTAAAAATAGATGCCGGCGTGGTGGCACACGCCTGTAATCCCAGCTACTCAGGAGGCTGAGGCAGGAGAATCACTTGAACCCAGGAGGCAGAGGTTGCAGTGAGCCGAAATCGTGCCACTGCATTCCAGCCTGAGCAGCAGAGTGAGACTCCACCTCAAAAAAAAACAAAAACAAAAACAAAAAACAGATTTGCGTCTCACAGATAAAAATCTAGTTCCCTATGGACATCCTCACGTTCATGAGTCCCAGACACAGGTGTGTCTTTGGGGAAAGTTTTGACAACTGCTTCTTCCCTCATATCCTACTGTGTCTTGGCTCTGGCTGAGAAGAACGAGGAGTCCACTGTCGCACATTGTCAGTGTGACGAGAACAGGTTGGAGGTATTATGCTTCCTAAGTGTTTTGAGTCCCCAGAGGGAACCATAGTGGGATGCTTTTCCCCACGTGTTCTGGTACCGCCCATTTGCGTGTGGTCTGTGTTGTGTGCACATGGTTTCAAGGCATTAGGAAAACAGTAACCGATTCCCAGATTCGCCATGTTCACATGCTCTCGTGCGGCCTCAGCCTACGAGAGGTTCCACAGCTTTTCTTGCCACTTTTCTTGCAGATTGTTTTTTGCTCTCGCTCTCAAGCTTCTCAGCCTTGCTTACTGCTTCAAAGACATGAGTTTGTAAGGACAGTAGCAGCCCAAAGACTGGCATCTGTAGACACATCTGGATCTTCCGTTTGATCTCAGTGTTCTAGTAACGGACCCTCGGTAATCCCTTTCTGGTCATCACAGCACGATGCTGCTTCCCCCCTAGAGAGTGTGAGGGGGGCTTCGGCTTCACTCTTGACAGCGCTTGCTTTGTATTTCCTGGGTTGCTCTTCTGTCCCACATTGGCTCATTGCCATCCGTCGTCCCTTGTCCATGCTTCCTTACAAAGTGGACCTTTTTCCTCCGCCTCTTCCCTGTTCAGATGCTCCTCGACTTAAAATGGGGTTACATCCCAATAAACCCATCGTAAGTTGAAAAATAGCGTGTCAAAACTGCATCTCATACACCTAACCTAGCAAACGTCATGGTCTCGCTGACCTTGAACACACTCAGAACACATACATTAGCCTACGGCTGGGAAAAAAAAAAAAAAAAAACACCCATCTAACACAGCCTATTTTATAATAATAAAAATAAAAGATCAAACTTCAAAATTCAAAGTATGCTTTTTATGGAACATTAGTGCTTGTGCACTAGGGTGAAGTGGAAAATCCTCAGTGGAACCATTGTAAGTCGGGGACCACCTGCTTTGTCTTTTCTTGTAAAAGCCAGGAGCAGAAATAGATTCATTTTCCCAACCTGCTGCACAGGAGTTAAAGTTAAAAGGCTGTTGGAAAAGAGACTTTCTTTTTTTTTAGTTTGTTTTCTAAAGAACCAAAGAAACACTGAAACGCCAATGTTTAACTAGTCTACTGATCACCTTTTCTGAACAAAAGCTTCATTTTGCCTGTGCAGTTGTTTTCTTTGTGATAGATTTGAACCAGAACCAAGGCAGTGTCAAGGTTTCCATTCTTTACCAATATTTAAGTATAAAAGATTCAAGGAGCTGGGCGCGGTGGCTCACGCCTGTAATCCCAGCACTTTGGGAGGCTGAGGCGGGTGGATCACCTGAGGTCAGGAGTTCGAGACCAGCCTGACCAACATGGTGAAACCCCGTCTCTACTAAAAAATACAAAAATTAGCCAGGCATGGTGGCAGGCGCCTGCAATCCCAGCTACTCGGGAGGCTGAAGCAGGAGAATCGCTTGAACCTGGGAGGCGGAGGTTACAGTGAGCTGAGATTGCGCCATTGCACTCCAGCCTGGGGGACAGGGCGAGACTCCTTCTCAAAAAAAAAAAAAAAAAAAATTCAAGGAGAAAGTATATCCATTAGTCCTTCAGTTAGCTTATGTTGTAACACAAGTTACTTCACCCTAGCATGATACAGACCATGAATCAGCCCAGGTTGCAACTTCAAAGAGTGTTTTCAGAGAGGTTTGCTTTCAATAAAGGAAGAGCATCACCCCATTTCCTAAAGGACAAAGAAAAGTTTGTCTGATTATTTACTGTGGCCCTGGTTTTAAATTTTCCACTCGTTTTCATTGGACCTGCTGGTGTGACCTGATAAATGTGTGTTTCTCCTGTGCTTTTTCTTTTTCTTACCTGGTCACATTTCTGGCACCCCACACATTCTCAAATCTCGAATTTGCTAGAATGTCAGCTTGGTCTCATCTCTGTTCTCTGCTGGCCACTCTGTTCTCCGATCCTCAGCTGCCTAGTTATTGGCTTCTTATTTACACTCTTTGTCCCACCTTTTCTCAGCCCCTGTCACCGGAAGAACAGTTTGAGCAACAGACTGTCCATTTTACAATCGGGCCCCCGGAGACAAGCGTTGAGGCCCCTCCTGTCGTGACAGCCCCTCGAGTCCCTCCTGTTCCCAAACCAAGAACATTTCAGCCTGGGAAAGCTGCAGAGAGGCCAAGCCACAGGAAGCCAGCATCAGACGAAGCCCCTCCTGGGGCAGGAGCCTCTGTGCCACCACCTCTGGAGGCGCCACCTCTTGTGCCCAAGGTACCCCCGAGGAGGAAGAAGTCAGCCCCCGCAGCCTTCCACCTGCAGGTCCTGCAGAGCAACAGCCAGCTCCTCCAGGGCCTCACTTACAATAGCAGTGACAGGCCCTCTGGGCACCCACCTGCCACGGGCACCGTCTTCCCACAAGGGGACTTTCTCAGCACTTCATCTGCTACAAGCCCCGACAGCGATGGCACCAAAGCGATGAAGCCAGAGGCAGCCCCACTTCTTGGTGATTATCAGGACCCCTTCTGGAACCTTCTTCACCACCCTAAACTGTTGAATAACACTTGGCTTTCTAAGAGCTCAGACCCTTTGGACTCAGGAACCAGGAGCCCCAAAAGAGATCCCATAGACCCAGTGTCAGCTGGCGCTTCAGCTGCCAAGGCAGAGCTGCCACCAGATCATGAACACAAAACCTTAGGTCACTGGGTGACAATCAGTGACCAAGACAAGAGGACAGCACTGCAGGTGTTTGACCCACTGGCAAAAACATGACTGAGCGGCTTTGAAGGCTGCAGTCCTATAGAATGCATACCTTCCTCCCTCTAGGCATCGCTCCACCAGAAGAGACATCTATTTAAAGGCACACTGGCCAAAACGTTTGTGCATCTGTCACTCTCGTGTAGTTTACAAAAATCGTGTCTCTTATTCAGTAAGATGGTTACTCAGCCACCAAAATATATTTCACTCAAGGCTTGTACATCTGAAGTTTGCTCTTCAAGGAATGGGAACCTTCCTGTTAAATTCGGTGTATGGATTTTAAGAAAGGAATCTAGCCAATGAGGTCCAAGAAGTTCTCACCCATTGAATTTTTAAATGGCTGTTCAGTTCATGTTGTACGTGGTGGAGATTTGTCTTTTGTTTTATTTGCATTTTACAGATTTGGTATAACATTTTGGGGAGCCACCTGAAGGTTGATGTATAAAGTAAGGATTAGAGAAAGAGGTCGTTGTGACCATTAGTAGCTGTTCTGGCCCACTTAAACAAGGTTACAAAAAATCAGAGTCGGAAGCAGCCAAATAGGTCAACCTAATGACTAGACTGTACATTCCCATGAGCCTTCATGTTTAAGTGTGTACATGTGCGTTAACCTTGATGATGCGTGAATCCCGAGGGAGCCGGTGGCATACACCGTTAGCTTAACCTTAGCTTAAACTAGCTGAAGGCTCCTGTGCCATGTCTTAGACATTGCATGCCCTATCAATTACTATAATCCTGAGCCATGGTGTGCTACTGAAACCAATTTTTATCCACCATCTAGTCCTTATTAAATGAAACCTCACGGATCCTTTGTTCCGCTTATATTCCACGCATACCACATAAAAGCACACAGTGCGAAAACTCTTGCTGATACGCGATATTCTCATTGTTAGAATATGGAGAGTGTTTCAGCCTCGTCTGTCCGGCTGGAGCTTTGGGATGGAAAGTGCTATGTGTCCCTGCATATAAGAATCACCAGGCCAGTGTTTCTGGGTTTGCTTGTCTATATGTTTGTCTATATTTTTTGCCTATACATTTTTCCCACGTTTCCGACAGCACTTCTCACCTATTCAATAATTGAAAAAGACGTTACCATAGTGCTTTACATTTTTAAAGTAATGTTACAAGGTCTGGAATCCATTTGGAGCAGATACCGTGTTTTCGCTATTTAATTAGAAGTTCAGTAGTGAAATCTTACTGTACCGCCTGTTGTATCTGGGAGCCTCGTACGGAGGCTCGCACAGCAGTGATCAAGTGTCATCCCTTACGTGACTGGGGGATGTCTGTCCTAAAAGCTGACCGCTAGGATAGTAAGGATCATCTTGCCTGGGCTATGCCACTGTCTTGTTACCAATTAGACATCTGGAATTTCATAATTAGTTTTCATTGTCACTATCAAGATATATTGCAGATTACTTAAATCTGGCCATCAAAACAAAAGTTACAACACGTATCTCTTTTCATCTGAAAACTAATACCTGGAAAAGGATAAAAAAAAAAAAAAAAAGAATCCGTGACCCACAGAGCTAGACAGATAAGATGCATAGTTGACCAGTCATAAAAGGCGGTGTTTAGGTGATCAGGATGCCGTTGGTGGCATTTACGTGCTTTATATGATTTTTACCTCCGTAACAAACACAAGAAATAAACAGAATGGTCCTTAACAGAGTTTGGGGGAGAGAGCAAGATGGGTTCCTTGGAGAAGCTGATTTGCCAAGATGCACATCGCTATTAACAGCCAGAGTCATAAATGAAATGAAATTGAAGAATTCATTCAAATGCTCTTTTCCCTATAACCTCTTTTCTCACCAAAAAGGAGATAAATTTGAAAACAGATAAATGTAACAACCAGTCAAAGAAGCAGGGGAAAAGTAAGCTCCTCCAAAGTTGCTTGCAGTGCTGGAAATAGATCTCATTTTTAGGTTTTCTCTTCGTTCCAGATAGCAAATAAATGGGACAGAGAATAAAATTTTTGTTAAAATATGTGCTCATCTCCTAAGTAGCTCTTCAGAGTCTGACCGTAAGTAAAAACACACAGAATTGTGTTGACCGGGGGAGGTGAATCACAAAAAAGTTACGAGGAGTTTAAGAGTTAAATATTATTTGATCGTGGCTGTCAAATTTAGTGAACAACATAGATTGGATTTGGAGTTGGTAGTAGGTATGGTTCTCATACCAGAATTCTCTTAAAAAAAAAAAAAAGGACAATTGGAATTGCCTCATTTATTTTTAAAATCAATGCTTACTAGTTGGTAGGATTCCCAGGTCAGCAGCAGAGTTGATTAAATAATCTTGACAATGAGCAGCTGCCATCTTGGGGGATTTCATTCTGTGGTTTTTTAAATGTTTCATCTTTGATGCTACCATCCAGGGCTTCTTATTGTGACCTTGTAGCTTATTTTGTTCCTGCTGTTCTCTAACATGGTGCAGTTCACGCAGACTGGCTTAGGTACTTCACAACTCACCATTGTCTCTCTGACCCCAAGCCTAGTCCCTTTTACATCACCATCTTCTCAGACTTCTTGCCTATTCTTAAAATATGTTTTGGTTAATGATTGAATTAGGACATCAGCTTAAGCAATTCCTGTAACGGTTTAACGTTGTTGAAGTTCAAGGCACATAATAAAATTCTCCCTGATGTGTGTGTAAGTATAAACAAAGTAATGTATCAAAGCGTTCACTTTATAATGAAGTCATTTCATTGGGAAGGAAAGCTGCAAAGATTATTGGGGGACTAGTGATTAATAAAATCCTGTAATATTTTTTGAAGTGAAAATTTGTACTGAAATTGTACATGATACCTATTAAATGTTTTTGTCTTTTTTTAAATTGGGCTTATTTCTTTTCAGATATGAAGAGAACCTTAGAATATCTTTGGCTACCTTCTGTTCTGGATCAAATGTAATTACTAGTTATTTAGTAATTCCTCTTGAGTTTTGGGTTTTGGTTTTTTGTTTTTTTTGTTTTTGATTTTGTTTTTTTTTGGAGACAGTCTCACTCTGTCACCCAGGGTGGAGTGCAGTGGTGCGATCTTGCTCACTGCAACCTGCAGTGAGCAACCCGGGTTCAAGCAATTCTCCTGCCTCAGTCTCCTGAATAGCTGGGCTTACAGGCATGTCCCACCATGCCTGGCTAATTTTTTTGTATTTTTAGTAGAGACGGGGTTTCACCATATTGGCCAGGCTGGTCTCAAACTCCTGACCTTGTGATCCGCCTGCCTAGGCCTCTCAAAGTGCTGAGATTACAGGTGTGAGCCACTGCGCCCAACCGGTTCTTTTTTTAACTATTAAATTAAGTTCAAAAACCAGAAAAGTAATCATCTGGTTAAGAATTTATGACTTGAATGCTGCTAGCAGGGAATACTGCCATAACATATAATAACTTTATGCTACTTAGAGATGCTAGAATTCATTTTCTGTACGATTTTATAGCAAACTTATAAAAACTGAACTGCTAGCTTGAGTCCATTACAGCATAGAAGCAGGAGACGGAAGTAAACACTTCAAGTTCTGTCTAGGTTTGCTCTAAGCTAATTAATACAATATAGATCATAAGTGTTCTCTGATGATTTTCAGGAATAAGAATAAATCTCTAATAAATATGGCTAGTTCTTCCTGACCAGTAAGGAGGCATATTGAATTTACTAAATCTGACAGCCAGTTGCAGAAACTTCCTTTTCAAGGGACTAGGGGAGATAGGTTTAAAACGCACTCTCATCCAAGGCAAATTGTTTGCCTTTATCTCAATGAGGTAATAAGAGTACAAATGAGGCCAGGCACGGTGGCTCACGCCTGTAATCTCAACATTTTGGGAGGCCAAGGCGGGTGCATCACCTGAGGCCGCCGGGTGTTTGAGACCAGCCTGGCCAACATGGTGAAACCCTGTCTCTACTAAAAATATGAAAATTAGCTGGGAGAGGTGGCGCACACCTGTAATCCTCAGGAGGCTGAGGCAGGAGAATCCCTTTAAGCCCAGGAGGCAGAGGTTGCAGCGAGCCGAGATTGCACCACTGCACTCCAGCCAGAGTGTGACTCTGTCTCAAATAAATAAATGAGTATAAATGAGAGAGTAATTGTGAACAGACAGGGAAGATTTGGTAGAAGAGTATTAAGAATTTTGGGCCAGGCACGGTGGCTCATGCCTGTAATCCCAGCACTTTGGGAGGCCGAGGCAGGCGGATCACGAGGTCAGGAGATCGAGACCATCCTGGCTAACACGGTGAAACCCCGTCTCTACTAAAAATACAAAAAATTAGCCGGGCATGGTGGTGGGCACCTGTAGTCCCAGCTACTCGGGAGGCTGAGGCAGGAGAATGGCGTGAACCCAGGAGGCGGAGCTTGCAGTGAGCTGAGATCGCGCGACTGCACTCCATCCTGGGCGACAGAGTGAGACTCCGTCTCAAAAAGGAATTTTGAACTATTTTTTTAATTAATTATATTTTCAGAGCTGTTTTATGTTCACGGCAAAATTGCCCAGAAAGTAGAGTTTCCATATCCTCCCTACCCCAACACGTGCACAGCCTCCTCCACTATTGACTTCCCCCCACCAGACTGGTACATTTGTTTCAATCAATTGACTGCATTGGTACATCATCCTCCCAAGTCCATAGTTTAGGGTTCACTTTTGGTGTTGCACATTCTATGGGCTTGGACAAGTGTATAATGACATGGATCCACCATTGCATTATCATGCAGAGGAGTTTCACTACCGTAAAAATCCTCTGGGCCCCACCTATTCATCCCTCCTTCCTCTCAATCCCTGGCAACCACTTATCTTTTACTGTCTCCATGGTTTTTCCCTTTCCTGAATGTCATAGAGTTGGAATCACACAGTATGTAGTCTTTTCATGAGTGGATAGCTCTTTTTTTTTCAGTGCTGAATATAATCCATTGTCTGGACGTACCAGTTTATCCATTCTCCTACTGAAAGACACCTTAGTTGCCTTCAAGTTTTGGCAATTATGAATAAAGCTGCTATAAACATCTGTGTGCATGTTTTTGTGTGGACATAAGTTTTCAATTCATTTGGGTAAATATGAAGGAGTGTAATTGCTGGATCATATGGTAAGAGTATGTCTGTAAGAAACTGCCAAACTGTCTTCGCAAGTGGCAGTACCATTTTGCATTCCCCCCAGCAGTGAATGAGAGTTCCTGTTGCTCCACATCCTCACCAGCATCTGGTGCTGACAGCATTTTGGGATTTTGGCCATTCTAACAGGTATGTTGTGATGTCTTAATTTGCAATTTCCTAATGACATGATATTGAACATCTCGTATGTTTGCCATCTGTGTGTCTTCTTTGGTGAGGTATCTGTTCATATATTTGGCCCAGTTTTTAAATGGATAAAGTTCATTTTCTTACTGTTGAGTTTTAAGCGTTCTTCATACATTTTGGATAACAGTCCTTTATCAGATACATCTTTTGTAAATATTTTCTCTGAGTCTGTGGCTTGTCTTTTGATTCTCTTGACATTGTCTTTTTGCAGAGCAGAAAGAGGATTAAGAATTTGAAAAGTAACAGAGTCGATTAATAGAAAGGATGTTAGTCAATGGTAAAGATAATTTCAGAGGACCTATAGTTTAGGATTTTATTCTGTGTATAACAGAAGAAGTTGTTTGTAGAAATATCTGAATAAATCTGTGTGGTAGAATGGTTAAGGTTATAGGCTTTGCCTGGGATAATAGCAGCTCTTCAAAGCATCTGGAATATAGTTTAGAAATGGTATGAAGTGGACCCAACAGCTTCTTCCTGAGGGACGCCTATACAATGACCATTTGTTAAGTAATAAACCATTGCTCTTGCTTCCCGAATTAGGTTTCTCAAGGGGTTATTCAATTTTATTGACATTTTCAAAGAACAACTTTGGGATTTATATATCCTTTCTATTGTTTTCTTTTTAGAGACAGGATCTCACTCTGTCACCCAGGCTGGAGTGCAGTGGCATGATCATAGCTCACAGTAGCCTTGACCTCCTGGGCTCCAGCAATACTCCCACCTCAGGTCCCAAGTAGCTGAAACTATAGGGGCTTGCCACCATGCCTGGCTAGTTTTTTGTATTTTTTGTAGAGACAGGGTTTTACCATGTTGCCCAGGCTGGTCTCGAACTCCTGGCCTCGAGCAATCCTCCCCCCTTGGCCTCCCAAAGTGCTGGGACTACAGGTGCGAGCCACCATGCCCAGCTCCCTCTGTATTGTGTTTAAAAATATTTTTCTTTGGCCAGTGCAGTGGTTCAGACCTGTAATCTTAGTACTTTGGGAGGCCAAGGCAGGCAGATCACTTGAGGTCAGGAGTTCAAGATCAGCCTGGCCAAATATGGGAAAAACCTATCTCTACTACAAATACAAAAATTAGCCAGGCATGGTGGTGCATGCCTGTAATCCCAGCTACTTGGGAGGCTGAGGTACAAGAATCACTTGAACCCAGGAGGTGGAGGCTGCAGTGAGCCAAGATTGTGCCACTGCACTCCATCCTGGGTGACAGAGTGAGACTGTCTAAAAATATATTTTTTCTTTGTATTTTTAAACATCTTTCATTAATTTTTAACTTGGATCTGTTTTGTACTTTTACTTTTGTTCTTTTCCTAATCTTAATAGAACTGGGTTTTCATTTTTGGTCTTTCATAGTTAATAATAAAGATATTTAATTAAAGTTATACATTTTCCCTTGATTTTAGCTTTAACTGCACCCTATACATTTTGGAATGAAATTTTCTCCTTGTCATTAATTGCTAGATTGTAATTTGTCGTTGCGTTCTCTTTGATCCATTGGTTATTTAGGAGACTGTATAATTTCCAAATAGTTAAGGGTTTTTTGTTTTTATTTTTGATTTTGGGTTTTTTTTTTTTTTTTTTGGCATTTTAAATTACTTAGCCCTAATTTTATTGGCCTGTGACCTGAGACTATGACCTAGAAAACCATCTACTTTTAAAAATGTGTTAACGTTCGATGTGGCCATGTGGAGGATTGATTTGCAAAGTGGTTTCATCAATATAATTTTTTTTTTTTTAGTCATAGGGTACAAAATTGTGTGTGTGTGTGTGAGAGAGAGAGAGAGAAAAATTGATTTGCTGTCAATTACACTCTACCTGCTGGAACAGGTCTTTGTGCAAGGCAGATCTGTGGGGGATGGTGAAGGCTCTAGTTCTAGTTCCAAAGTGATGCCCTCGCCTTGCTCCTACCAAGATTCCTTAGATCTTGCTGAATAAATGTTTCACAATTTGTTGTCAGCCTTTTGGTCAATCTCTAGAGACATTGAATGATTGCTTTTGCTAATTTTGACCAGTTTAATAGATGTCTTTCTGTGGGAGAGGTTTCCCTGAGCAGCTCATACAGCTGTTCCAGAATGTAGACTTTCTGGGCTCTCCGTGTTCTGTAGCATTGGCCTGCTTGTCTATCCGTGTGCCAATACAACGTTGCCTTATTTCATTTAACTTTGTTATCTGATAAGCACTCTCACCATATTCTTTTTCTTTAAGAGTATCTTGGCTATTTTTGAGTCTTTGTATTTTTAGATCAATTTTAAAATCAATTGAAGTTTCATTTTTTAAAAACCTGTTGGAATTTTTGGGATTGCATGGAATAGAATAGACAGCTTTACGGTATTGAGTCTTCAGTCCAAGAACCCATCACATCTCTTCATTTAAGGTTTTCCTTGATGTTTCTTAGTTTTTAACTTGTAAAAAGTTTCAGACATACATTAAATCAGAGGGAATAGCCTGGACCCTCGCATATCTGTCACCTGGGATTTAACAGTAATAACACTTTGCTATATTTGCTTTATATATTTTTCCTTTGCTGAAATATTCAAAGCAATTCTGCTATCATACTTGATTCCTCGGTACTTTCAACGTGTATCTCCAACATTTTCTTTCATAACCTTAATGTCATTATTATATCTAACAGACAATACTTATCTTAAAATTCATTTGCTATTTTTTACTAGTATACTTACAGACTTTTTATATTGAATGCATCAGCAACCTTGCCAAACTCTCAAAATTCTAACAATTTACTGTATTTTGATACACCTAGTATACCATCAATTATCAGACACACCATTTATGTACCATCATTCTTAAGACGGCTTCCAACTAAGACTCAGTATCTATTGTGAGATGCAGCCCAATTACAGAGATGTTCAAATATTGTAAAATGTGTCTTGGAATTGATAAAACATGGTATCTGTGGTTTTTTTGGATTTTCTATGTAAATAATCATATTAGCAAACAATGAATTTTGTTTATTCCTTTCTCATCCTTGTATCTTTGTGTCTTTTTCTTGCCTTACAGAGTTGGCTAGGACATTTAGGACGATGTTAAAAATGCTGCTGGTAGGCATTCTTGTGTTATTCCTGTTCTCAGAGGGAAGATGTTAATATTTTTACCACTAAGTATGATGTTTACTGTTGTTGTTTTTTTCTTTTAATATCCTTTATTGAGAAAATTCTCTTCCTGGCTTGCTAAGTTTATCTTTTGCATGAATAGTGGTTGAATTTTATCAGATATTTTGTGTGTATTGCAATGATTATGATTTTTCCTTTTGTTTAATTTGGTGAATTACGTTGATCAATTTTTCAGTGCTAAGCAAACCTTGCATTCATTGTGTAACTCCAACTTGGGGAGATTATTTTACCCCCTTAAGTGTTGCTGGCTTTAATTTGTCAATATTTTTGCTTGGGATTTTTGCAGCTACATCCATGAGAACGGCTTGTAACTTTCCCTTTTTTATACTGTCCTTGAATGGTTTTGGTATCAGAGTTTTGTTAACCTCATAAAATGAGCTGGGGACTACACTCTTTTTCTATTAACTGGGAAAACTTGATAATATTGGAACTATTTCCTCCTTAAACTTTCGGTAGCACTCACCAGTCAAGTTCTGTCTAGGTTCGTTCTAAGCTAATTTTAATACATGAAATATAGGTCATAAATGTTCTCTGATGATTTTCAGCAGTAAGAATATACTGATAATCTCTAAGTCATAAATATGGCTAGTCCTTCCTGACCAGTAAGGAACAGTACATTGAATTCACTTGGGCCTATAGTTTGTGAGATTTTAAAACCACTTATTCTATTCCTTTTATAGGAATAGGACTATAAAAGTTTTCTATTTCATAGGCAACTTGGGTAAGCTGTATTTTCCTTGGAGTTTTCTATTAAAAATTGAGTAATATTGGCCTGAAAGTATCTATTAATATCCTCTTATCTTGTAATGTGTGCATTGTAGTGATATTTCCTCTTCCTTCCTAATATTGGCAATTTGTGCCTCTTTTTTCACTTGATTGTGTCAGGTGGGTCTCTTATAAACACATATAGTAGGGTGTTATTTCTTATCCAGTCTGACACACTATCTTTTAACTGGGGCATTTAGTTCATTTACATTTAATGCAATTATTACTATATTTGGGTTTTCATTTGCCATGCCATTTTGTGCTTTCTCTTAGTACCATCTGTTCCTTATTTCTTTTCCCCTCTGTTTGTGCCTTAAGATTTTTTTTTTATTCCCCTTTTTCTTCTCTCCTAGTTTGGAATTCATTATATACACTATTTTTTGTCTATTATTGGTTATCTTAGAAACAAAATACGTATCATTAAATTCTCAAAGTCTAGTGATAATCATTGTTTTACCTTCCTCGTAAATAACGCAACAACCTTGGAGCACTTAACTCCACTTACCCACCCCCAACTTATATGCTATAGTTGCTGTGTATTTTAACTTTACACATTTTAACACCCACTTGATATATTATGTTTTATAAAATTTTTATTTACTTTATCCTAGTAGTTACCTCTTTTTTCACTCCACATTCTTTCTTGAATTCCAGTGCCTCTGGCTGGATCATTTGCCTTCTGCCTTCCATTAATGAAGGTCTGCTGGCAGTAAACTCTTTTTCTTTATATAAAATGTCCATTTCACCTTAATATTTTAAGTGTTTATGATTTGTACTGGATGTATAATTCTAGATTGGAAGTGGTTTTCTTTTAGCACATTGACAATATCATTCCAATGTCTTCCGGCTTCCATTGACTTAGGACTTCTCAACAGCAGCAATTTTAACTGTTGTTCTTTACACATTTTTCTCTAACTACTTTTAAGATCTTCCTCTTGTCTTGGCTTTTCTGCAGTGTCCCTATTCTCTGTATAGATGCAGATTTATTTTTATATGCTCTGCTTTGGATTAACTTCTTCAGTCTGTGGAATGAGCCACCACGCCCGGCCTCCTGGATGCTATTTCTATAGATAAAATAGTGGGCCAGGTATGGTGGCTCACGCCTATAATCCCAGCACTTTGGGAGGCCGATGTGGTGGGATCACCTGAGGTCAGGAGTTCGAGACCAGCCTGACCAATATGGTGAAACCCTGTCTCTACTAAAAATACAAAAATCAGCTGGGCATGGTAACACATGCCTGTCATCCCAGCTACTTGGGAGGCTGAGGCAGGAGAATTGCTTGAACCCGGAAGATGGAGGTTGCAGTGAGCCGAGATTGCATACTCCAGCCTGGGCGACAGAGCAAGACTCTGTCTCATAATAATAATAATAATTTATTTTTGCCAATAAATCATTATTATTTTCTTTGTAGCTCTTTGATCAATTAAAAACATTTCGTCTAGATTCTTTAATTGTCCTCACTGGGAGATTAGATCCAAATGATCTATCCTGCTATTACTGAAAGCAGAAGCCTGTTATTATTTTTTAAGATTCCTTTTTCACTAATATTCCATCTTATGTTGCAATAACTTGACCAATGAGCACAGTGGCTATGATTTGGATTTTGACTGTTACAGAGATTTCTTTTTAAAATAAATTGTGTATCAAAGTAACAAATACTCAGCTGGGTGCAGTGGCTCATGCCTGTAATCCTAGCACTTTTGGAAACGGAGGTGGGTGGATCACTTGAGGTCAGGAATTTGAGACCAGCCTGGCCAACACAGTGAAACTCCCATCTCTACTAAAAATACAAAAATTAGCCGGGTGTGGGTGGCAGGTGCCTTTAATCCTAGCTACTTGGGAGGCTGAAGCAGGAGAATCGCTTGTACCCAGGAGGCTGAGGTTGCAGCAAGCCGAGATCGCACCATTGCACTCCAGCTTGGGCAAGAGTGAGACTCTGTCTCAAAAAAAAAAAAAAAAAGAAAAGAAAAGAAAAAAGTAACAAATACTCATAAAATTAAGCATTAAAGTATGAAAAGTTCACCCAAAATCTACCCAGAAGTAATCATAAACATTATTTTAGAAATCTTTCTATGTGTATTATAGTGTCTGGCATTTTACTATACATATACACATAGATTTCTAGAATATATAAAACATGTTTATTAAATATAGGTTATTAAATATATATTCTAGAATACATATATTTTTAATGTTTAATATTTAGATGACAGTATGCTATATGTCATATAGTTTGTAAATTATGTTTAATATTAATGACATATAGTATGATGGCATACTATATGTCATTATCTAATAAACTTAC
The DNA here is from genome assembly GCF_028858775.2 of Pan troglodytes. Lineage (NCBI taxonomy): Eukaryota > Metazoa > Chordata > Mammalia > Primates > Hominidae > Pan > Pan troglodytes. Next base: position 170,143,598 of record NC_072403.2, read on the forward strand.
CTTAGGCTAAGAAGGTCAAACTAGAACTGCACAGTATTCCCCAATTCTTGCAGGCTTGAGCATGCTGGTCCATTACCTTTGTACCCATTTCAAGGGCAACTTAGCTGAGCACACAATTTTTTCTCTCCAACATTATTGTTTTCTAACGTAAGTATTTTTGTTTTTAGTGTTTTTGTTTGCATTTTAAAGTGTGCTATTTTTATTCCCTTTTTTTTAAATGTCTGGATTTAATTAACAAGCAAATTTGTCAGGAAAGGCACATAGGTCCCTATTCCTTGAGGTGATGTTGACAATGCCTGTCTGTCTATTGCCTTTACAATTGAACAGCTTATCTATTATCTTCTAATTATTTTATTTTGCTTCTGCATCTATTGTGGTTCCATATCCATCCAGCCACCTCTCTATTGATAGAATTTTCATCCATTTCTTTTTTTTTTTGAGATGAAGTCTTGCTCTGTCGCCCAGGCTGGAGTGCAGTGGTGAGATCTCAGGTCACTGCAACCTCTGCCTCCTGGAGTCAAGCAATTCCCCTGCCTCAGCCTCCTGAGTAGCTGGGATTACAGGTGTGTGCCACTACACCTAATTTTTTTTTTTTTTTTTTTTTTTTTTTAGTAGAGACGGAGTTTCAACACGTTGGTCAGGATGGTCTCAATCTCCTGACCTTGTGATCCACCCACCTTCGCCTCCCAAAGTGCTGGGATTACAGGCGTGAGCCACCACACCCAGCCCCATTTCTATTCTTTAATGTGCTGTTTTCTACTTCTGTAATTGTGCTGATTTGATTTTCAAGTGCTTTCCACCTTTTCCTTCATCACTTTTTTGTTGTTCAGGGATTATATTTTCTTTTAGAATTGTACCTTCAGCCATCATTTTATACAGATGCTCCTTGATTTACGATGGGGCTGCAACCCTATAAACCCATTGTAAGTCAAAAATGCATTTAACAATCTGATAAACCCATTGTGAACTCAAAAAATTATGAGTTGAACCATCGTTAAGCTGGGGACCATCTGTACTTGTTTATTTTGCTTTACTGTGTTGCTTATGTGCTATACCATTTCTGTTTATCTTGCTTGTGTCTAATAAATTTTATCCAGACTATTCTAATTTAGTTAGGAATACATTGGATATCTCTTCCACATCTTATTTTTAAAGCACGGCTGTATTAGTTCTATTAAAAATTTAAGAAACAGGGTTTCCATTCCATACTCTGAATTAATGAACAGTTGTTTCAACTGTGGTTTATCTGCCATGGTTCACAGAAAGCAGAACAAGAAAATTTACTAAACAGGGCCAGGTGTGGTGGCTCACGCCTGTAATCCCAGCACCATGGGAGGCTGAGGCAGGCAGATCACAAGGTCCAGAGATCGAGACCATCCTGGCCAACATGGTGAAACCCCGTTTCTACTAAAAATACAAAAATTAGCTGGGCATGGTGGTGCATGGCTGTATTCCCAGCTACTCAGGAGGCTGAGGCAGGAGAATCGCTTGAACCTGGGGAAGCGGAGGTTGCAGTGAGCCGAGATCGTGCCACTGCACTCCAGCCTGGTGACAGAGCGAGACTCTATCTATCTATCTCAAAAAAAAAATATATATATATATATACTAAACATATCTACCCCTTCTCCCCATGTTATCACATCGGGTAGTACATTCGTTGTTAGCAACTGTCATATTTGCTGTATCTACTACAGCAATAAATAAGTGGGTTTTGCTAGGTTGTTGTACAATGAAACAATTAATTGATATCGAGTTTATTGATGAGCTACTTACCTTCAGATGCCATACTCCAGTTTAAGCTTTGACTATCTCATTCTACAAAAGTTCACCATCTTCAAAATTTAAGCATAGACTTACCATTTGACCAGCAATTCCACCCAAGAGAATCAAAAACATCTATCCACACATAAATTTGTACACAAATGATCATGGTAGCATTATTTATCATAGACAAAAATGAACAGAACCTAGACAAAAATGAACAGAACCTAGATGTCCATCAGCTGATGAATGGATAAAGAAACATGGCATATCATACAATGGAGTAATTTCGGCCATAAAAAGAAATGAAGTACTGATACATGCTATATCATGAATGAACCTTGAAAACATGCTAATAGAAGGAAGAAGGCAGAGAGGGCCACATATTATATGATTCCATTTACATAAAATTCCCAAATCCATAGAGACAGAAAACAGATTAGTGTTTACCGCAAGCTTGGGAAAGCAGAGGTGGGAACTGACTGCTCATGGGTATGGGGTTCTTTGGGCGATGATGAAATAGCCTGAAATTAAATAGCAATGATGTTGCACAACTCAGTGAACTATACTAAAAACCAATGAATTGAGCCTGGGAACAATGGCTCTGGCCTATAATCACAGCATTTTGGGAGGGTGGCTTGAGATCAGGAGTTTGAGACCTGGGCAACACAGTGAGACCCTGTCTCTACAAAAAAGTATTTATTTATTTTTTAATTACCCAAGTGTGGCGGCATGTGCCTGTAGTCCTAGCTGCTTGGGAGGCTGAAGCAAAAGGATCTCTTGAGCCCAGGAGTTTGAGGTTACAATGAGCTATGATCATGCCACTGCACTCCAGCTTGGGCAACAGAGTCAGACCCTGTCGTCTCTAAACAAAACAAAACAAAAATGAATTGTACAATTTAAAAGGGTGAATCTTATGGTATGTAAATTATATCTCAATAATGCTGTTACTCTAAAGAAAAAAAGGTCATCGACATGATTATCTACTTTCTACTTCTCACATGCTATAGAGGTCAATTAATACCACTTCCAAATGAGCAAGGAAGAAGAAAGGTTTATTTAGCCAAAGAGAATCTGAGAATCTTGATACTAAGAATTGCTAATTCATATAATGGCTTAGAATAGTTTTATTTCATACTGTGATCAATAATGGATTAGCTACTTTATCCTTATCTAGGACAAATTCCAAGCATAGGCAGCTACAGTCTGAAAAGAATTATCATAAGCTAGAATTTTTCTAAGAAAAAGATTTGTTCTCAGGAATACGAAAATAGATACAAGGAACTGACCCAGACATGACAATAAGTCTAACAAAGTTAACACTAGTAATAATGTGTCAGATAAAAGGTAGAACTGAGCTAAAAACTCAAACTTTAAAAATGTACAGCAAATCAATACCCAGAAGTAAAAGAGTCTTGAATGTTCTAGTTCATTCTTCTCTCCATTTTAGGTACTCTCTTAATGGCATTTTTATGGTAAGTTGAGTTACCTCAGAACCTGCCATGCCCCTCCTGGATGCACCAGGAAAGTCACAGATGGGAAAGGACACTCTCTCACAGCAGCTTTGCTCCAGTCACCAGGCCCAACACTGCGAACCATAAAGCAGCACACAGGCACTTCTTTACACCAAAGGGGCCCAATCCAGCCCTTCCTTCTGTGCCTGCCACTTCCGGGTTGGTGCTTTACAGCGCTTGAAGGGAGAACAATGTTCTGTAGTCTGCAACACGCTCCAGACCATGTTGACGCTACGATCACTATGTTTGCATGATTGCTTAGAGCTTAAAAGAAGAAACAGAACGCCAGGTTTCTTGCACTGAATTCACATATGAAAACTGGAAGAGCACAACTGTTAGTTTTCAAGGTCTTTGGCTAAAGCTTCACGGATGAATTGTAAAGTACGCTGGTACAAAAAAGCATCCTTTTTCTTTGGCTTACAAATGTTCAAATGGTTAACATCCACAGGAATTAGATCTCCAATGCCTAAATCTGAAGAAAATAAAAAAGTCAATAAACCTAAGTAAAAATATAAGCTTTCCCCTTGACAATACTGAAAGAGGCCAAATGGGTAGTTCTAGACATTGCTTTGGTTGTGACAAGGGACTCTTAAAAGATAAAGGAACCTAAAGTTTGATTGTAGCTAAACTACATTTGATGAAACATGCAGGAAGGGATTCTCAGTCAGTATAACCATAGTTTTATGCTTTCCATAAACTTTTCGTATGTGTTCTGGCCTACTTCCTTATTTCAGAGCAAGCAGAGATTGAGCACTAGCATATTCAAAACCTTCTTACACCTGCAGGTTATTACTAAGTTACTTCAGAGTTTCTATTATAAACTTCCTTTCTCCCGGTGAAATGAATGGGAATGTCTCACATGGGATCCATTCTATACCTAAATCCCAATGATCACTTTCAGGGTAAAAATGATTTAGTGCTTGAGATATTTCGGTCTAACAAAGTCCTCTTGCACGGAAGTGATAAAGAGGTACTAGTGAGGCCACCTAGGTGAGGAATGCAGGTGGTGGTTATGAAGGAAGAAAAGCCTCTTGGTGACAGAATTAGGGCAAGGCTATGCCACTCCAAGCAGCTGGTCCATGATATTAACTTTGCTTTTGGGCGAGGCACAGTGGCTCACACCAGTAATCCCAGCACTTTGGGAGGCCAACGCAGGAGGACTGCTTGAGGCCAGGAATTTGAGACCAGCCTGGGCAACACAGCAAGACCCCATCTATACAAAAAATTTAAAAATTAGACAGGTGTGGTGGTGTGCGCCTGTGGTCCCAGCTACTCAGGAGGCTGAAGTGGGAGGATCGCTTGAGCCCAGGAGTTCGAGGCTGCAATGAGCTATGATTGTACCACTGAACTCCAGCCTGGATGACAAAGTGAGACCCTGTCTCTTAAAAATAAAAACAAAAAACTATGCTGTTGCTTCAAGCTTCCAAAGTCCTTTTTAAAAACATCTGGCAGCTGTTCTTTGGAACTCTTCAAGTTCTTCAACTACTAAATAGTAACTCCTCAACCTACAGCATATTATTAAGGTAAAATTTTTCAGTTCTACTACACAGTATGACATTTTTCATTTTATGTAGATAGCATATAATGAAATTAGGACAAAACTCATTATGTAGACAAAAGAACCATCTGGCAAGCACTCCAGATGCATGCTGTCCCTAGCCTGAAGGACCCACAATGTGGCTGGCTACCACCAGAACAGCACCTAAGCCAGCCTCAGAGGCAGTAAGAAAGGCGTTCCCAGAGATAACAGGCAAGCTGAAGACATGGCCAGGTGAGGCAAAAGCAGTTCAGGTGGTGAAATGTACAGGGTATCTAGTATGTACAGAGTAACAGAGGAGTCTATGAAGAGAGTTAAGATCTGGGCTCCTCCCTCAAAGAATCTATAATACATTATATGACACTAGAGAGTGGGCACTGGCCATTTCCCTCAACCCCAGGATCATGAAGAGATTGTAGTTCAACACTAGTTTTCCCCATTGGAATATTTCTGGAGCTTTACTATTCCCCATGGATCTTCTATTTACGAAAGCTTCCACACTTTTAGATGATTTTCTTAAGGGTTCTGCATGTAAATATAAGTCTAAGTCTATTAAATAAATGCCCCTTTTGATCTAGCTGATAGAAGAGCTTTCTTTCTTTACTGCAAAAGAGTTCACTGTTGATGCCTAACTTAGAGTTAGCCAATTAACCCTTCTCATCTAATCAGTTACATAAAGGGCAGGGAGAGGTAACACCCGGGTTATATGTTTACAGATAAATTTTAATCTATTGCTGAAAAGAATAAAAGAAATCAAATCTAGATCTTCATAAACTATCTCTTAAAACTGAGAACCTGGATATAAAAATTGCTGTTTACAAGTAAATGCTAGGTATAATTAAGCATCTAACAGCCAACAAGTTTCAAAAGAGTGAATACCTGCTGATTCCACAGGTACCACATGGAGCTTAATCATGCTGCCAATGTAGGTTGGTAGTGTTTCCACAAAATTCAGCACCTGGAAGTTTTTGTCTTTAGCAAACTCCAGAAAGTCATCTTGTAGTGTTTTAAGTGCAGGAGAATCTGTAAAATTATACAGAACAAGACTGTGACAAGTTGTTTACCCAATTCATAATAAAATGCATTATCTTTCAAATTTAGAGAGGAAATTAGAATTCTGATTCAAGACGGTGGCTTGAGTACACATGTTTATTTTCTCCCCTGCCAAGAAGCCATTAAGATTCAAGGAAAAAGCTAAAACCAAGAATCGACAGGTCGGCAGCAGGAGAGGGTTTATCACATTACTGGGGGCAGGAAGCAGTTCCCAGGGCAGTCTGGTGTGTGGGACCACAGGGGTCCTCCAGTGTGATGATGACACCACTACACCCACCCCAAAGCCCAGCCTCCCACCAACAAAGCCTGTCTACAATCACAGAATGCCTGTCCCTTCCCATCCCTCACCCTCACATATGAAAGAGCAACCAAGAGGCACCAGATAGATAGGCCTATGACCTAAAAGAGATGGATCAGATAAGCAAACAGAAAAGCTGGCCACAGAAAAAAAACAGCTAGATGAGGAATAGAAGGGAACTCACAAACCTTCTACTTTTAGGATCTTTAAAATTATTTGAAAAGATAAAGGAGCCACAAAACAAGAAGAGGACATGAGTGCAGAACCACCAGGGCACAGGAAAGAAGGCATGTACGGAAAACACAATCTGACTCCACGAAAGGAAAGTCCAACAGAAGGTTTAGAAGAAATCAAGAGATTCTCCATAAAGTAGAACAAAGAGAAAATAGGAGCAAAAAGACACCTGGTATACTTAGGCTCGAGCCAGGGAATCCAAATTCTGATTAACAGGTGTTCCAGAGAGAAAACTGCTTATCAAACCAAATAGAGTACTTTAAAATTAATACTAACAATCTCAAAGTTTCATTTACATTTTAACAGTTGATGATTCTCCACTCATGGGGGAAAAAAGCCATTTATTGGTAATTTGGAATAATATTTAAAAGCAAAACATTATGTGATTTTTCTAATTTTAAGTATTTAAGATAATATTAAAATTATTGCAATGCTTGAGTAAATAATGGCTTAAGAACAAAATGAGAAGTTATCAAAGAAAAATCAAGCCCAACCCAAAATTTCCATGAATAATCTAAACACAATTATATACAAATTATAAAATGAGATAATATATTCAAGGAAGAAACTTTTTCTTCTTCTCTGTATAACTGATGTTAATATAACCCCAATTTCCTTTATGACAGAAAGTATTACCTTTGCTGAGTTCTTTGACTTCCAACGAGGGGAAGAGAAGATAGCGAATATTAACAGAGTATTCAGCCAAACGTGATCCATGATGAGGGACACTATAAAAAATTATTCCCCTGGTATTGTTGATAACAGTACTCATTTCTGGCTTCATAGAGGCTTCCAACAGCATCTTTTTGACAAGAAGACCTAGCCACAGACAAGGAAAAAAAACAATGCATAAGCTCTTTTCCTTCCCTTTATTACTGTAAAAAAAGAAAAGGCCAAACAAGAAATACATAAAAAGAGATGCTTTCTTTTAAAAAAAAAATAGTTTAAACAATTCTCTGTACAGTAGTATAAGAAATAAGGCCTTAAAACACTTAATAATACTCCTGATCCTTATAGTGCAAGCCTACAAACAGGTAAGATTCTAGAAACTCATTTGTAGGGCAGAGCCTCGTCTCACAGGATCTACTGTCCCACTGCAGGAACATGAGGTATGCCCAGCTGGGAGCTCCCTCAGGACATGAGCGTGGTGTGGCTGGTCTCTCAGCCTGCCATGGCAGCCCGCTGATGACCACACTGTCAGGACGGTGCTACGATTCCACAGCACACAGTCCCCCATGGAGAACACAGCTTTCATGGGAACTGTTCCTCTGGAGGCACCTTTTTTCTTCCATCCCCCTGCCCCGGCTTTGGAACCGATAATGAAACACAAAGATCTAAAAGATGATGACAGTAGGTCTTTGAGGACACGAAGGGCTACACCCACCTTTGTCTCAGAAAAAATCCCCACCTCAGAGGCAATCCTGAGTGCTTCATCAGATAAACTAGGCCACGGGCTACAGAAAGGCCTTCTGCAAGGTGGGTGGTGAAAATTTCAAAGTGGACTGGGGGAGTCGCACACAGGGGAGGCCATTCCATAAGCAACCACTAGGACCCCAAGAACAGACACTTGATCACACCTGCACCTCAGCAGCTCTGGGCCTGGTGTGAGCAGGCACCCAGAGTCTGGGACTGTGGGCACTAAAGCGACCATAGACTCTGCAATGGTGAGGGGGAGCAGGAAGAATAAAGGGGCACCCCTGGGGCCACCCAAGAATGCTGAGGCACGTTGACAAGGTGGGTGTATATGAAATGGGCTGCTTCTCATGTTTATTCATTACCGCTATGTGAAAGCACTACGCTGTCAAACCCATATCCCTCTTAGATGATTTGTAACAGGTTGCCCCTTTCTAGAGAAAGGAACAGCATGGAAGAAGAGTAGTAATTTTAAAAGTCCTAGCCATAGCTACACAGATTAATTTAGCGGGGGGGTAAGGGAGCCGCTATTAAGTAAAATGGAAAGATAAAATAACTTTAGGTTGGCCACAGTGGCTGAAAATAACATCACAATGGCCACTTCACAAAGTTGAAGCCACACTTACCTCCCATGCTATGTGATATCCAAACCACTGGCCTATCCCCAACACCAGCAGCTCTGAGCTTCCTAAGAAGTTCGTTGCTTCTGAATGCAATGGACTTTCTGAACAAAACAAAAACAGCAGGCTATGACACAAGGCTATCGATCCCCTCAATTTGCTGTCTAATTTTTAGAGTTAAGAACTTTAGTCTACAGGACCAATGCTACATACTACATTTAGAGTAAGAAATACCCCCATTCTCTCTGCTTAATATAAAATACCCCTATTCTCTCTTATTGAACTCCTGGCCTCAAGGAATCCTCCCACCTCAGCCTCCCAAAGCACTAGGATTATAGGCATGAGCCACCACGCCTGGGATCTCTCTGCTCAATTCCTGAAATTGTTAATTCTCTATTTGTAACTTATTAACATTGGCCTAATTAGGAATATCTAAGCCCAGAACAGGTCATTCGTTTACGGCATGAACATTGTTGGAGCACCTGTGTCAGGCAATTTTTTCAGGTCAAACTTGGGTCTCCCTGCAACTGCCCCCCAACACTTAGGATATGGATGTCCTTTTTCATCCAAGGCCTGACAATGAAAGTATCACCAAAGACTGTGGTCTCTCTACTGGTAGTTAGGCTGCAAAAATATTAAGCTTTCATAATTTTGGTTTATTCTTTAGAAATACTAGGATGCTATTTAGAAACACTAGAATGAGTCAAGTTTATTAGCACTTATTCCTTCCAATGCATGCTTTTGTAACTAGCATAAACAGGATGCTAATAGAATCAGAATTTGAAATAAGTAATTTTTAAAGAGGAACTTCAAAACTATCTAGTCTGGTAGTTTCAAACTGTTTATTTGTAGACACATTTCCTCAAAATAAAGGTTCTCCAGAGCTCCTCTGGGTGAAATGGGGAGGGAGACCTGGGGTCTTGCCTGCTCACCTTGACACCCTTCTTGGGCGCCTACGGGAGGTTCACTCAGAAAGCAGTTTGATAACACTGATTTAGACCAACGCTCTCAATCTGTAGACAAAGCTTCCCAGAAAAGTTAACTGACTGACTGGTCTAAGACTGCACAGCAAATCAAAGGTAGGATCTGGCTACTCTCAGTCCAGTAACTCTGAAATCCAGCACTCCTTCCCATGTATACAACTGGCACAGATGACATACAAGGGAAATAGCAGCTGATATTTCTCAGCATCTTTCTCTTTGCTTCCTTTAGCCAGTATGATTGTGGACACAAGAACAAAAAAACATCACTTTTACTTCTGATAGAAAAGGAGACTGCTAGAGAATCCACGATCCTTCACTATTAGAACAGTTGTAAATAAACCATGTTAGGAGCCCACCATTGGTGATATACCTAAGCCTTCTACTATTCCACTGCTTATTGACAGCAAACTGTTTCTAGAAGGAAGACAAAAAAGATTAGGTTTGTTCTTCATAAGAAAATCCTGTCTGTGGCATCAAAAAATTAAAATCACTTCCCATCCAAGAGGACCTAAACTTGCGGCCTGAATTCTTCCCTGTGCTCCTGGTCTAAAGTCGCCTCTGTTACCTTTCCATAGGGCACCTGGCTCTCCAGTCGCTGAGGCTGGTGTCATATTCCACAGATATAATTCGGAGAGCAGGACAGTCTTTTGCTAACCATGTCTAAGTAAAATAAAACATATGTGAGAACAAGTATGAATCTTCACCACTGCAATTACTGCCTAGTAAATCAAATTTATAACTAAAGGCCTCTTGCACTATAATTAAAGATAGCACTGGAATAAGGTTTGAAGGTACTGTAAAAACAATTCCAGCACTTTATCTTTTCAAGTCTCTGGTCTCGAAGTGGTACCAGTATTCATAGCATAAGGCCAATGAAGGTTTCAAGAGAATATTTTCCATTTTAAGCTGCTATAGCCAAAAGCAAGGCCTGTTTTAAAGTCTAGATCAAGTTGGCTTTTTGAAAGAATTTAGTGGAATGCTATAATCTCAGGACAGATGGCATAGTCTGACAGATTTTGGATCTGAGAATTCAGAGACACTAATAATAATCATCACAGTTCTATCTCTGTATACCCTAGGTCTATCATCATCTCTGTACTTCAGTGCCACCAGAAAGTACAAATCATTCTTCTACTTGATAAGCCTTTGTGAAGGAGAATAAGGAGTAATGGAACAATGCCCTAAAAACTATTCACACGTATATGCAGCATCACTTTTAAATGAGCTTTAGATAAATTCCATTCAATGAATTCATTCCAGAATTAAGGTTCTTTGGGAGAAATAGTATCAAAGAAATGTAAAGTATTAATTAGCCAGGCATGATGGCATGTGCCTGTGGTCCCAGCTACTCAGGAGGCTGAGGGGGAATGACTGTTTGAGCCTGGGAGGTTGAGACTGCGGTGCGCTAGGATCGCACCACTGCACTCCAGTCTGGGTGACAAAATGAGACCCTCATCTCAAAAAAAAACAAAAAAAAAAGAAGGAAAGAAATGCAAAGTATAATTACTTCTTCAAAGACTTTCTATTTTTGTAATTATTAAGGTCATAGAATTAGGTAACTATTATAAATGTAAGTATTGTTATGTTATTTTTGCATTATATTACAACAAAAGTGAACTATTACTGGCTCTTGCCCCTATTTTTTACTGAATAGAATATTTTTTGAGTCATACACTGCACCCCAAATGGAAATTATACAACATAGGGTGACAAGCCCAGTTGTTGTCATAACATACTACAAATCTCCCTAAGGGAAAGAAGAACTGCATGGAAAAAAAATCCCAGAACAAAGAGAAAAACAAGCAAGCCACAATCAGGGCCCCAGCAACCAGGGCCAGAGTCAGTGGCTCCCTTACCTTGGGCCAGCACGTCGTATATCTGTCTTCATCCTCCATAGGTTTTTCAATTACAGCCTGCTCACTGTCCTGCTGGCGCCATGTTTTGAATGCTGCTCCCATAAGGCCATGAATAAAAAGGACATCTGCTTTAATGGGCTGACTAATAGGGAAGAGAGTTTTAAAAAGAAGCAGAATAAATGCATTACTGCTTTGGTAAGAATCTACACAGCATTCTCTGTGGATGGTGCTTTAGCAGGCTTATGTGACATAAAACTGAATTAAAGCAAGCTCTATAAGCACAGGTTTGCTGGGAAAACCTAGAAGGAGCTTTGGCAAAGACATACATGAAGCATGTTCACTGTTCTCTAAAAATAGAGACTATTCTAGTCAGGCAGACCAACCACAATCAATTGTAATGAGCTTAGCAATCAATCAACTGACAGATGTCATAGATTACCCTCTAAAGACTTCCATTTGAGAATATTCTACAAATCAATAAAAGTATTTAAGAAATTAAAGAAGAACGTGCTAATAACAGTTTCAAAGTCAGTATATATAAAAGAGATTTTCAAAAATGTGTTAAGGAAACTAATACTTATAAAATGAGATTTCAAAGTAACATTCACTCATTGCATATGACACATTAAAAACTGTAGATAGTATGTTAGTTGCAAGCTATTTACAGTACACATACAATTATGCAATGCACATATATAACCATAATATTTTATTTACAAATTGTAATTAACCAGGTAATCCACTTTTTAATTTAAAAGTTTTTGCTATTTTCTGAGGTATTTTTTGTAAAGTGCCCTAAGAAAACCAAGAAATATGTTATTTTTTCAGTGTGGTCCCTTCTATATTTATTGTCTTAGCAATTATACAACTAGATATAATGACCACAAATAACCTTAAGAAGGGGCATGAGTCAAACTTATTACAACTTATTCCTTCTAATGCATCCTTTTATAACTAGCATAAACTTTCTCCAGTCCCTTGAGTTCTAGGCCCAGGCTAATTTGGTTGCCACATAAGACAATGTCTTATCTCCTTCCTATTCAGCTGACTTCTACAATCCAAATCAGTTATTAACTCAGATCTAAGTGAAAATGCCTTGAACCAAAGGAGATATGTATTACAAAGTTTAAGTGTGACGCATTATCAAATGTGAATGCCACCTAACTGAAGGGAAGCCCTTTGTAAAATAACCATGACAATTTAGCTAGTTCACATACTTTTCATGACAACCTCCAATTCTTTTGTGGTTACTATAGACAAATTATTTTAGTAAATAAGATATTTGACTTATAAGTTATTTAACTTATCTGAATTATGCAGAAATAAGTTAAAAATTTGAGGCCTCTAGGCTTCACATTTCCAAAGGGGACAAAGCAACTCTCTTCTGCTTCCTTACCTTGTTCGATACTGGGGATGCAGCACATACACGCCATCCTGGTATTTTTCTTGCACAGTTTCTCGGTCTAGATTTGCCAGGATTCTGGCAGCGTGTGAGGACTCCATAATGTGGGGAGATTTCATTGCTTCTGCCATGATGGAAACCCAGCCTGGTGAAAAGTACACATATCCTAAATACTGATGCAAATCCATCGCAGACCACAGAGAGAGCAAGGTTTCAAACTGAATATGATGGGAGAAAGGCAAACCTTGCGTGTCTGTCCTTGGCGGAGAAGTCCGACTATTCCAACCCCATTCTGCCCTACGATCCTCTGAGACCTGTGGCACAATACCATCCACATACCCCTTAAGGGACCTCAAAGAAGGAAAGAGGGGTTGAAGAGCCATTTTCTTTATTTAGAAAGCCTAACACTAATAGCAATTATAGAGGTGTTCACAAAAGTGAACAAAATACCATGATGTTTTGCTTTTAACAAGAATTATGAAACTCAGTGGGTTAATACTAGTTATTTCATCCTGACCAGCAATCAGTAATACCCTTTCATACAAATGAGGAAATTATTTCTTAACAATGAATTTGAGACACAAAACTCTTGTAGAATCTGGAGATCAGGAAGGAAAAAACATTTTTTAAAGGGAGGCAAACAGAAAATGCATGGATAATAGTATCTACGGTATGATTTCTTTTTTTTAATGTTTTTGTTTTTAAAACTTTATATACATAAATATAAAAGTACATGTGCACACACATACACAAACAAACACACAAAGATTTATACACTAAACTTATAAAGTCATTACCTTTTAGGAGAGAGAGAGGGTAGAAGAGGGCTCTGTAAAAAACGTATGTTTAGCTTTTTCGCTATATCTATTTTCTGAAGTACGGTGAAAATCTATGTATTTATTTATATAATTCATTTAATTTAAAATAAAGCAGAACATGGGCCTTGAAGTTAGACTTGGGCTCACATTTCTGCTCCTCCTTACTTGCTCTGGAACCTCAGTCAAGTTATTTAGCAACTGAACTAGAGGAAGGTTTTAATAAACTAATGTATGTGAAAACCGTGGGCCCAGGCCCAGCAGGCACTCAATACACGACAGCTGTCCCCATGCCCTTCTCCCACTCTTTACGACAAAAGTGTTGAGTCACTGTGATGATGGGAAGCTAGCATTTAATAACCTAGAAGAAGCTTCAGACTCAGTACTTAACAATATTCAAATTTATAACATCAGAAGATTCCTCTTCAAAATCTGTTAAAGATTTTAAAATAATAAAATAAGAATATTTAAAAATTATATCTGTAGAGATAGACAAGTATGTTATTGGTATATATGAAAATACGGCTTTATTTTTAATGAAGTCACAAGAAAAAGCATGGTACAAGCCATCTCTGGCTTTTTTCAGTTGACAAAATATGTTCACAATGTCCGAGATACTCCACCTTTGAAAAATATCAAATGCCCTTTGGAAAACTTACTTCTTTAACACTGAGCATTTTAAAATTATATAACATCTGAATGCACTCATGCAAAACACATAATAATGTTTCAGTCAACAACGAACCACAAATACTATGGTGATCCCGTAAGATTATAGTACAGTATTTTTGCTGTGCCTTTTCTATGTTTAGCTGTGTTTAGATACTCAAATATTTCCCATTGTGTTACAACTGTCTACAGTGTTCAGTACAGTAACCTGCTGTATAGGTTTGGAGCCTAGGAGCAATAGGCTGTCCCATACAGCCTAGGTGTGGAATAGGCGCTACCATCCAGGTTTGTGTAAGTACACTTTGTGATGTTTGCACAGTGACAAAACTGCCTAACGATACATTCCTCAGAATGTTTCTCCACTATTAAGCAATGCATGTCTGTACATGTTAACTGTAAAAAATAATGAAATAACTAAAAGTAGCATCTAATGATGAAAGTCTTGCTTTAGTACTCCCATAATTTCCCAACTCCATTTACATCCTCAGAGTAATGAAAGGTAGAAGTTTGGTGGACACCCTTTTGAAAAATATAGTCATATATCTATAATTTAAACACATACAATGGGCCAGGCGTGGTGTTTCACGCCTGTAATCCCAACACTTTGGGAGGCTAAGGCAGGCAGATCACTTGAGGTCTGGAGTTCAAGACCAGCCTGGCCAACATGTGAAACCCCATCTCTACTAAAATTACAAAATTAGCCGGGTGTGGTGGTGGGCGCCTGTAATCCCAGCGACTCAGAAGGCTGAGGCATGAGAATCACTTGAACCCGGGAGGTGGAGGTTGCAGGGAGCCAAGATAGCGCCACTGCACTCCAGCCTGGGCAACAGAGTGAGACGCTGTCTCAAAGAAAAAGAAAAATGTAGCTCTATGTGCACTTTTTGAAACCTAAATGGAATCATACTACTGTTCTGTGTCTGTACTTCAGCAATATGTCTTGGAGAGCTCTCTATATATATCAACTTCATTCCTTTGAACTATAGTATTACATCACATGAGTACGCCATTGTTTAACCACTATTCATTCCTATTGGCAGACATTTAGGTTGCTCCAACTTTTGTAAATCTGAAGGCAAAAATCTGCAGATCTGATACTAAGATTGATACAAAATATATAAAAACAGAGAAAGACACAGGATGCCTAAAGAGAAAAAAACACAGGGCAAGGTAGCAGCATTCAAATTGGAGTACTGAGAAGTAATGAAGGCTGAGCAAAAAGAAGGTATATGCAGGTAACTCTTTCAGAAGTTTAGCTATAACAGGGAGGACAGGATGTTATAGGGGATGCAGATTATGTTTTTCACATCTTCCTCCAATGTATGTGATCAGAGGATCCAGCTATGAGGCAGCAGCTGACCATGAGACCAGAAAAAAGTATACATTCCTGAGACTGTGAAAGGAGATAGGCCCAAACATGGCTAGAGGGCTTACAAAAGAGGTGTCTCTTTTCCTATTACCAAGAAAAGGAAAGAACAGGGTTTGGTTTTTGTTAGTGAGAAAATTCCTTTTAGGGCTTCAATTGTCTCAGTAAAGTAGGAGGAGAAGTCATCCTCTGAGAGGAAGGAATATGTGGAAGGTTTAAGGAACACGTAGAAGGTTTACAATAGTCATTGCTAAGAATGTTAAGGTAGTTGATTGGAGAAACATAATTACTGAGCAATATTGAAGGTTCTTTAATTTGTGATCTCATAAGCATGCTGACAACCAATCTGCAATGATTCCACGTTCAGCCACAGAGTAGTAAGCAGGCAGTAGGTTTCATCAAGGTCTTGACCAAGAGACTGCTAACAGGATCAAAGGGAAAGGGAGTTGTAGGTACTGGCAAAAATATTACTGAAATAACAGACCATGGAATATAAGCTGGGTTTAGGGAGGAAGTAAAGAATAAAAAGAGTGATGGATTGGGAGAGGATAAAGGGGTCTGTGGATAGAAGATTTCAATAGAGAAGAAAACCAGTCCTTATGGGGTAGATGCAAAAACAAGCTTGAATGAAAGAAGGACGTGCTCAGGGCTGATTTTTAGGTGAAGTGGTTTCAGGCAGTGATTAGGTTCAATGTATGACTTAGGAGTAGAGTACTAGACAACTCAGGAGCAGAGCAGGAAATCAATGAAGATGAGGTCATGGAATTGAGGCCAAGGTGGTGAGTGGGCTATCCAGGAGATAAGAGGACTGAAGACTTGGGGTAGACCCAGGTTTCAGAGAAGAGTCATTTTTTTTTCTATAATAAGATACTGATTTGATCAGGTCTTTGTCCTGCTTTGAATCCCTTAGTCTCCACCTCATCAATGAACCTGTAGATAGGTCAATAGAAACCATCCAAAGTAAAGCACAGAGGAAAAAATTTAAACATAATGAATAGAATCTCAATAACCTGCAGGACAGAAAAAAGAGATCTAATATACATAACAGAAGTTCCAGAAAAAGATAAGAATAAAAAAGGACAAAAGAATAAATATTGGATGATATACTGGCAGGAAAGTTTCTACATTTGATCAAAAACACCAACCCATCAATACAATGTATTGTATTCTTGAAAATTGCTGACAGAATAGATTTTAAATGTTCTCACCACAAAAAATGATATGTATCAGGTAATGCATATGTTAATTCTCTCAGTTCAGTGGAGCCCAAGCAGGATAAATATGACACCTAGGCATTTCAGAGTCAAAAATCAAACAGAAAGATCTTAAAAGAAGCCAGAGGAAAAAAGATATTACATATAAGAGAACAAAAGTGGGAATTCAAAGAGACTTCTCATCAGACAATGGATTCCAGAAGAGAATGGAATGACATTTTAGAAATGCTGGAAAACACACACACACACACACACTCAACAAAGAATACTTTATCCAGGGAAGATACCTTTTCCTGGACATAAAATAAAGGCAAATTAAAGACATTTTCAAATAATGAGGTGAGAGAATTTGTTGCCAGTGGACCCAATACACAAGAAATACTAAAGGAAAGTCTTTAGGCTGAAGAGAAATATTATCAGATGTAAATCCATATATACAGAAAAAAGGGAGAGCACTGGAGATTATAAATATGCAAACAAAAAAGATTTTTGATTTCTTATATTCTTTAAATGTCACATGACTGTTCCTATGGTTTCAATGTGTCCCCTCCAAAATTCAAGTGTTGCCAATGTGACAGTATGAAGAGGTGAGCCTTTAAGAGGTGACTGGGCCATCAGTGTTCCTCCCACATTAATAGAATTAATTCATGTTTGAAGTGATTGCTATCCCAACTGCCCTGACTTGATCACTACACATTGTATGCTTGTATCAAAATATCACTACATATTTACATCCTCATAAATATGTACAACTATCATGTACATAAAATTTTAAATTCAAAAATTTTTTAATAAAAAAATAAAAGAGGCTTCATGCAACATGCAGGCTAGCTTGCCCTTCAGTCTTCTGCCATGTGATGATAAAACAATGAGGCCCTCACAAGACACCAATGGCCAGAACCTTGATCTTGAACTTCCCAGCCTCCAGAACTGAGAGACAATAAATCTGTTATTTATAAATTACCCAGCCTCCAACATACAGCCTCAGGTTACAGCAGCACAAAATGAACTAAAGCAACTATTATAAATAACAACAATGTAACCAGGCACAGTGGCCCAAACATATACTCCCAGCTACTCGTGAGGCTAAGGTAGGAAGATCGCTTGAGCCTAGGAGTTTGAGGACAGCCTGGGCAACACAGCAAGACCCTGTCTCAAAAATTAATAATAACAATGATAATGTATTGTGAAGTCTATAAATAAGAGTAAAACATATTACAACAATACCACAAAGAATGGCAGGGGATGTGAACTGAATTATGGGGTTGTAAGGATCTTACATCATATGAAATGGCATAATCTTAATTCAAAGTAGACTATAAGGATACAACCATTAAACACACAAACACAGTATAAAAAGCCAAAAGAGGAGAAACAACAGAATTTAAAAACAAACACTCAAGTAATACAAGAAGTCAGAAAAAAGAAGAAAAAGAGGGACAAATAGAAAGCAAAGAGCAAGATGACCAACATAACCAAACGATATCAATAATTACATTAGTAAGTGTTGAAAGTATATCTTCCATCCCACAGCACACATATATGTGTACATATACATTTACACATATTTGTCTATGTATGTATATCTATATATATGTGTGTGTATGTATTATCCAGCTCTTTCTAGTGAAAGAGGCAAGAAGCAAAGACACCCCAGGAGCAATATGCACTCCTATCATTTAGACCTTGGTCTCTAAGAATCATTCTCCACTAAAAGTATAGAGGTTTCTTCAGAGAAATGAACCTAAAATATCTTGTTATACCAGGAAATAAGAAATGCCTCCCCAAAATAATGTGGGCATATCATAAAGGACATGGGCCAGTTTGCTGGGGCTCCCATTAGTCAAAGCTGGAACAATTTGGCATCAAATTATTAAGTACAGCAATAAATTATAAACTTTTAAAAATAGGAATTCATGTACCTGTCCATAGAAGGGAGGGAGGAGATGGAGGGAGGGAGGAGGGAAAGAGAAGGACTCTTGCTTCCAGTAGAATGCCAAATGCTAACAAGTAACTGCAGAGGGTGTGCTGGAGCTAGAAAATCATTTTAAAACCATTAAGGTAAAGACTAGATCGGACAGGAACTGTCAGAGGACAGAAAGCAGGATATTTGCTTGGTCTTAAGGTATCTCCCCACAGCTGGTTTACTTGCAAGAGGGAAAATCATTAATCATAAAATGAATCTCTTTTTAGTCTGACTATGCCTCTTGGTTAACCAAATCACATCAAAAATTACAGGCCAGGCATGGTAATCTCAACACCATGGGAGGCCAAGGCAGGGGGATCACTTGTGTCCAGGAGTTCGAGACCAGCCTAGGCAACAAAGTGGGACCCCCGTCTCTATAAAAAGTTTTTCAAATTAGCCATGCACAGTGGCACGTGCCTGTAGTCCCAGCTACTCGGGAGGCTGAGGTGGGAGGATCCACTGAGCCTAGGAGTTTAAGGCTGTAGTGAGCTATGACCACACCACTGCACTCTAGCTTCGGCAACACAGTGAGATTCTCTCAAAAAAAAAAAAAAAAAATTACATAAATAATTAGATGATCATCATGGCAAACCTGCTCTCCTATGATCATCTACAATACTGATTATCTTAGGCGCAGATTATCTACAGTCTCAAGCAATTCCTTGCCTCTACCAAAATAACATGTTCTAAGGACCCATAACTAACCCTAAGTAGAGCCTTGTCTATTGAAAAATGAACATATCATGAGGGGTAGAGGTGGGAGAACAAAGTAAAAAATACTCAGTATATAAAGCTGTTACCTGAGCGAACTATAGAAGAATGAAGATGTTCATTCAAAGCCATATTTCCAATGACACGCATTATATTTCTCTGTACTTTAGGGCAGTCCTTGTGAAGTCGGTACAGCCTCTGAAGTAGCTGCAGGCCTCCATTTGCTTCGATTTTATCACAATGTGTGGATATCTGGCACAATAAATAAACAGAAGCTCCCTTGACATTGTACAAATTCATGACGTGAGATGACACAGCCTGGTCATGGGGACAGCTAGGTAGCTCCCACTCAAGGGCAGGGATGCAGGGAGACTCCTCAAAGCTCTCGTCTCAGCTTGCTTAAATAAGCAAATCCCTATTTAAGTGGGAAGTGCTTCAAAATCATAGAAAAAATCCCAAGAAGGCATCTCTCACCAGGACTACTAAAATCATTATTCTCATTCTGCTTAGCTCTTGGTTGGATGTAACCTGACAATGTCATTATTACAAAATTGTTTTAATTTATAGTGACACTTTGACTTGAAATTACCTTAAAACAGTTCTCACCTTGAGAAATCTGCCACCTATTCTCAGGAAATAGTCCCCTGTGCAAGCGAACAGATTTCGTTCAGCAAACAAGGACTCACACAGGGCGAGACCAGTGACCTCTGTGGCCCCACACCCTATCCCACACAATGCCCACAGCTATGGGGCTGGCCTCAAACTTAGAATTTGGAAGATTTTTTAAAAGAGAAAGATCAGGTAAAAATAAAAAGGGATTTGAAGTTTTAATGGAGAAAACAGATAAAAGAAAAAGAAAACATGCATATTAAGTTAAGGGAAGAGAACTGACCAACAAGTCAGTCTTTCTAATGTCACTGGGCACAGCTTTGCCTCTTCCCATCACCAGTTTTACTCAAGGACATGACACCAAATGTACATATAGCAATTTTCACTTTCTAGATTTTTGTTAAATTATATCACATTTTAAGTGCCTTAAAATGTATGCCTTTTAAATATACTGTATATCAAGTGAGATCTGCAATAATTTCAGAGATTTCTGGAAAGGTAACTATTATATTCCCTGCACTGCCCTTTCTACTGAAGATGCAGCTATTGCTTCAGAAAAACAACTCAGGAGACACCACACTCGAGCAAGTTTTCCCAGGTCCCTTCTGTACTACAACACCTTATTCCCTCTGCTTTGTGGTCAGTTCCTAATTTCATGGGCGAGAACTAAAGATGACTTTCTACACATGGCTTTTAAGCCATGTCCAATGTGTCCCAAAACTGAACTGGAGAGTTCCGAATCTCAAGGATGGTGTTTGTCTTGATGTGGGACAGATCACCTGCATTCACCTCACCAGGGTGCTGGCTACAAATGCAAATTCCTGGACTCCACACCAAATCTATGATGTTAAACTTGATACAAGTGAGTGGAAAAATGTGCATTTTAAAACACATTTCCTGGGTGATGTTTCTGCACTATGAGCACTACAAGGTTTCTTGCTTTTTTCTTTTTTAAACTGTCATCATGATAGAAAAGTTTCTATGGTACCAAAGAGTTTAACAATCATTGATATATGCTACAGTTACACTTCAAGAGTATAGTCATCTAATATTTCCTTGTGTTTTTTTTTGTTTTTGTTTTTGTTTTGAGATGGAGTCTTACTCTGTCGCCCAGGCTGCAGTGCAGTGGCACAATCTCAGTTCACTGCAACCTCTGCCACCAGGGTTCAAGCGATTCTCCTGCTTCAGCCTCCAAGTAGCTGGGATTACAGGTGCGCACCACCACACCTGGCTAATTTTTGTATTTTTAGTAGAGACGGAGTTTCACCATGTTGGCCAGGCTGGTCTTGAACTCCTGACCTCAGGTGACCCACCCGCCTCAGCCTCCCAAAGTGCTGGGATTACAGGTGTGAGCCACCGCGCCCGGCCTGTTTTTTCTTTTATCCTGTCACATCTTTGGCAGTTGTTTTAATGGAAATTATCTGAAAATAATATGTAAAAATATCTGAGAAAGGCAGTAGAAAACAACATAACTCAAAGGCAAATGCCACATTTAGATGATAGGCTGCTTTCTTTTAGGCAATTAAATAAATTTTTAGAAATACTTAGCAAAATAGAATCTCATTTATTGGTGCTAAATCATGATTATTCTAACAATTAAAATTGGAGGAAAGCAGAAATTTAAAAATAAGTGAAGGGCTTTTCTCCTTTTACAGTAAATGATTATTGCCCTTGCAAGAATCAACCTATATAATTATTTCAATAAAATCAGAAAAAGTAAACTACATTTTGAAAACGTAAATTACCTCAGAATGTTTTACTATAGCTTCTAAACAGAACATTTCCACTGTTGCTGAAGGAACTTCTCCAAAACTTTCAGCATAAGGAAGTCCATTTCCTCCAAAACACCATAAACCACCCTGAAATTAAAATAATTAAAATTTTTACTGAAAAAAAAGTGACTAATATTTTTGTTTGACCAAAAAAAAAGAAATCTCTGTACTAATAGATTGTATTAGAAAATACTAATGTGTAGGGTCTCAAAATATGTTGGAAATGTAAAAGGAACTTTATGCAAACTGTGGGTTATCAGAGTAGAAAACATACAAATTATTCCAAGAAGAGTGCAACCTGTGTCCTCCTCAAGTCTCTCCTCTGTGTCCTTTTGTATGAAAGTGTGAAGACTAACTCACAATTCTTTTAACAAGTAAGAAAAGCCCAGGATGTTCTAGTGTCATCTCTTTCAGCCCCCAGTAGTCAGTACAGTATATTATTTTCCAGATTCTGCTAACAGCCTACTTAAAGTCTAATAATCAATATAATTCGAAAGATATAAAGCATTATTGGACAAGTTAAAAAGAAAGAACACGATGACAATGATCACAGAGCTTTCAATTCTTCTTAAGTTGAAATTCAATTCAAGTTCTTATGGAAGGATAAACAAAAATCGTTACAAAAATTACAAAACAGAAGAGTAGTGGGGACTATTTCTAACATATTAAAACATAAATAAAAACATTTCAATTTTCTATTGAATGTTTTCGAAATTAAAGCATTTCAATTTCAACTCTTATCACAGATCAAGGGTTAATGTCACTAATATGCAATAATCTCCTACAAGTCAGTGACAAAAAATACCAACACTATTATAGAAATACAAGCACAGTCATAAACATAAAGTTGTTAGGAAAATAAATATAATGCCTCTAAAATATATAAGAATATATTATAAATTATAAATTATATATTTATATATGTATTTATATATTTATATATTGTATAGTATATATTTACATTTATTATATATTAATATACTATATATTTATATCTATATATTATATATGTAAATTATATATTTATATTTTTATTTTTATATTTTAGAGGCATATTTCTAAATATAATTCATTATATATAAAATACATAAATATAATATATATTTTTTGTATATTTATTTTATAAATATATATAAACAACGCTCAGCACTGTTCATAATGAGAGGCGTGCACACTGAAAGGACACTAAGAAGCTACATTTGTCATCCATCGAACAGATGAGGTTCTAGGGAAACAAGCACGCACAGCACCCTGCTGCAAGTGGTATCAATGGCACGACTTCTATGGAGGACAACCTGGCATCAGCGATCAAGATCACAAGTGCACATGCCCTTTAATAATTGATCCTACAGAGATGCTCACACACAGGGAAAGTGATAGATATGCAAGTTTGCTCACTGCTGCATTGTTTGTATAATAATAAAGACTGAAAACCAGCTAATATTTATCAATGGGGGTTAGTTAAATCAATTATGGTACAGTTGTACAATGGAATGCCATACCGGTCTGAAAATTTTGAGTCTCTTCTTACACTGATATATACCAATCTCCACAATAATCCTTAAGTGAGAAAAAGGTATAGAACAGTGTGTATGTATCCTGTGCTACTACTCGTGTAGAGTGAGAGAGTGTGTGCGTTGGGGTAGGAGAGATGGAAGGGATGGAGAGAAGATGTATTGCTGCATTGCTGTAGGTGCTTTGGAAGTGCTTCACTTTGGAGCTAGGGGTCATAATTGTGTGCATACAGCCCACCTGCTGGCAAAAGAGGACAACTACAAGGTAATGGCTAAAAAATGTATATATTAATATAAAGCCCAGTGTTTTCTATAGGAAATATAATCCATAAGATTCTGCATTTTTAGTTAATTTATAAGGTCCATGGTTCAGTAAACCAACTAAAAATAATTTTTGGCCACTCTATACTTTTTATTCATGTCTTCTTCTCGTATATAATATTCTTTTTTTCTAAATTTAAACATGCTTGGATCTCAGAGTCACATCATTTAAATTGAGGATTGAGATGGAGCTAAGTCATGAAAAGTCATCCTTCTCTGGCAGAGATAATGGTAAATTAGTGGATTGGTAAACTTTGTCAGGGGGTAGGAATTTTTAGTTGAAGATTTATCACCACATCCTGGCTCCCCCAAACCCCTCTTCCCACCTTGTACCCTTGAATTATCTATCTCATCTAGTTCTACTCTAAATTCCCCAAGGACAGAGAGGAGAGAAGGCAAAGAAAAATGATCCAGGACTTTCATTTGTCTTGGCCATTTCCGCAGTGTGATGTAGAGTGCAGTTCCCATTTTATTCTCATTTTTGGCGAAGGTTGTTACTTATGAATTGGCAGATTTTGTGGCAGTAAGAAGTACAAGCAAAAAGGAATGAATACAAAGGAACAAACTCACAGTATGGTTGTATGGATTATATTCTAAACCCTAATGTAAAAATAAATGTACATAGTTACTGCTGCTTTATACTGAACTAAGATATGACAAGACTAAATAAATTCATAAAGATTTAAGAAACACCAAACATCAAATTCTATGAGTGCAACAAAAAATAATTGTATAAGGATTAAGGAAGTGCATACGAAAAGCTAGAGAATGACAATATTAAAAACAATAATAAAGAGTAGGTACAGGCCGAGCGTGGTAGCTCACGCCTGTAATCCCAACACTTTGGGAGGCTCAGACAAGTGGATTGCTTGAGTCCAGGCGTTCAAGACCAGCCTGGTCAATACAGTGAAACCCCATCTCTACAAAAAATTAGCTGGGCAAGGTGGTGCACACCTGCTGTCCCAGCTACCCGGGAGGCTGAGGTGGGAGGATTGCCTAGCCCAGGGAGGTCAAGGCTGCAGTAAGCCATGATCATGCCACTGCACCCCAGCCTGGGCAACAGAGACCCTGTCTCAAACAGACAAAAAAAAAAAAGGAATAGGTAGAAAAATGTAAAGGCAACAGTAATATAAAAGAGCTCATCTCTGGTGTTAATCTTTTTTTTTTTTTTTTTTTGAGATGGAGTCTCTCTCTGTCGCCCAGGCTGGAGTGCAGTGGTGCAATCTCAGCTCTCTGCAAGCTCCGCCTCCCGGGTTCAAGTTATTCTCCTGCCTCAGCCTCCTGAGTAGCTGGGACTATAGGCATGTGCCACCACGTCCAGTTAATTTTTTGTATTTTCAGTAGAGATAGGGTTTCACCATGTTAGACAGGATGGTCTCGATCTCCTGACCTCGTGATCCACCCACCTCGGCCTCCCAAAGTGCTGGGATTACAGGCGTAAGCCACTGCACCTGGCCCATCTCTGCTGTTTCTTCATAAACAGTTACAACCTTAGAGCTCTGTGATTTGTGCAAACTAACTGGGCTTTAAAATGATGTTCATTCTAAAGCAGGAGTTTTTAACAAGGGTCCTTAGGGGTATGGGGTAGATAGAATTCAAGGCAGGTAGGGTGTAAACTTGGATGGAAAAAAAAATTACCTTTGTTTTTTCCTAACCTCTAACTGAAATTCTGCATAGTATTCAGTTATGAACACAGACAATAAACCACAGTAACACTAGCAGTACCTGTGATTCTAGCAGTAAGGGAAAGCACAGGTATTTTCATATCACATCTCATGTTGCAGCTATCTGAAAATACGGTTATATTCACTCTTCCTTTCAATGCCAACTATCACCAAACAGTGAAGTTGCACATTCTCATACTAGTGATCCCAAATCTACACTGCTTTCAGCATTCCCTAGCAACAATGATTTGAGATCAACAGTTCAATGTTCTTATTCAGCGAAGCAACAACAGCATTCACACTGATGTCATTAAAAAATAAAAGGTACATATTGAATGGAACCATATGAAGCTGCCTCTTTCCCCAGCTCTATCCACTGAAGGCCTGAAAGGAATGACAGCAGCAATGAGCTTACCTAACCCAGAACTTGGTTACTAAATACCATTAGCCCTAAAAGGAACCAAGCCTGCTTAAAAAATCAGCTTATTCTAGGGCTAGAACAGGGAAAGTCTAAGATGAACATTTTCTAATACCAAAAAGTAAGCAAGAGCTCCAAAAATAATGAATGAAACCATTTACAAAAGACATGGGAGACAACCTGAAGGGGCTCCCACAGCCAAACCTGGGACAATTTGAACATCAGTATGAATAAGGATAGTAAGAGATTATAATCTAGTGAAGAAAAATAACCATGTGTTATCCCATATGGATTAGAAAGGCAGAAAGCAGAAATGGGAGGAAGAAGAAAGCTTTTCCTACAGAAGAATACTAAATAAATGAATAAGGAGTAATAAAATTAGGGGGAAAAACTCAGCATTTTGCAACCACCTAACAATAACTGTTATTCAGGCAACATTCATTCAAAGATTATTATTAAATAAAACCACTGGCTGAAAGTTTGAAGAGCAACAGGACAGTCTCCTAATCTCAAAGTATCTCCTCCTCCTACAAATCATGTATTAATTTCAAATAAATAAATATATTAACATTCAAGCAGAGAAAACTGGCAGACATCACTTTAACCAAGTGAACAAAGGAAACATCAGCCAATAAGTGTTGAGCTGGCATCATGCACTTCTGGGCATGACATACTGGGAAGGACACAAAATCACCTCTATCGTATTCCTGTAATAAATGCACACTCAAATTTAATCATGAGGAAGCATGAGACAAACTAAACTGAGGGCCAATCTACAAACCACTGCTTTGTACTCTTCAAAAATGTCAATGTCATGAAGACAGAGAAAGGCTGAACAAATTTTCAGGTGAAAGGAGACTAAATACACAAGACTCACATGCAATGCTTAATACCAGCCTAGATCCTGAAATAGGTTTTTTAAAAAGAAAAAAGCTGTCATAGCCTGGGTGCAGTGGCACATGCTTATAATCCCAGCACTTTGGGAGGCCAAGGCAGGCGGATCACCTGAGGTCAGGAGTTCGAGACCAGCCTGATCAACATGGTGACATCCCGTCTCTACTAAAAATACAAAATTAGTCAGGCGTGGTGGCAGATATGCCTATAATCCCAGCTACTCAAGAGGCTGAGGCAGGAGAATTGCTTGAACCGGGGAGGCAGAGGTTGCAATGAGCCGAGATCGCGCCACTGCACTCCAGCCTGGGTGACAGAGCGAGACTTCATCTCAAAAAAAAAAAAAAAAAAAAAAAAAAAAGCTGTCATAAAAGAATTACCGGGAAAATCCAAATATGGAGTATTCAAATATTAGACAACAGTATTATACCAATATTAAATTTTCTGAATCGATAACTGTACTGTGGTTCTTTCAGGGAATGTCCTTGGGGCATCAGGTCTGTACCTAATGAATGGCTCAGGCAGAAAAATATTAAATGTGTGTGAATAGGTACATTAAAATATATCTGCAGAGAGATGGAAAGTAAAAGGGAGGGATGATATAACAAATGGGATAAAATGTTAGTAATTGGTGAATCTTTTTTTTGAGACGGAGTCTCACTCTGTCACCCAGGCTGGAGTGCAGTGGTGCAATCTCAGCTCACTGCAAGCTCTGCCTCCCGGGTTCACACCATTCTCCTGCCTCAGCCTCCCAGGTAGCTGGGACTACAGGTGCCTGCCACTATACCTGGCTAATTTTTTTGTATTTTTAGTAGAGATGGGGTTTCACTGTGTTAGCCAGCATGGTCTCAATCTCTTGACCTCATGATCCACCTGCCTCAGTGTCCCAAAGTGCTGGGATTACAGACGTGAGCCACTGCGCCCAGACAGTAATTGGTGAAACTTAATGAAATGTATTATTTTCGCAATTATTTAAATTTGAAATTATTCCAAAATAAAAAGAGAAAAATTTTAATTAACTTCAACTTTCATGTTTTAAATATATTTTCTTATTATTGAATGCATCCATACATATATTAATTATATCAGAATTTTTCTCTTTTGATAACAGTATTTCAGTATAATTTGTTTCTTTTGTAATCTTATGTATTATATTTTATGCATTTAGAACTGAGTTCCTAGACTTCACCAAATCACCAAAGGAGTCCATGGTATTCAAAGGTTAAGAACCCTGTTCCAAAACCAAGCATTATCGTGTTGGCTGTATGCTGGGGCTGACAGTCACCTCTGTACGTGAGGAGTTTTGTTTGTTTATTTTTTAGAGATGGGGTTTCACTATGTTGCCCAGGTTGTAGTGCAGTGGCTGTTCACAGAAACTATCATAGAGCACCACAGCCTCGAACTCCTGGACTGAGGTATCCTCCTGCCTCAGCCTCCTCAGTAGCTGGGACTACAGGCATGAGCCACTGTGCCCAGCTTGAAAGCAGTTTTATATAGAAACAGCACACTGACACTGAAGGGCCCTTGGGGACCACTATGAGGCAGGTCTGTCATAAACTGGGCAGACAGATCACTACAAACCAGATGGACTCTCTCCACCCCCCATGTCAGCACCCCCAGCTTCCTGGCATATGTGAAATCCAGGAGGCATGATAAACTTGAGGCAGAGTAGAGGGAATAAGAATAACTAAAAGGCAGCCAGGTGCAGTGGCTCATGCCTGTAATCCCAGCACTTTGGGAGGCCAAGGCAGGCGGATCATGAGGTCAAGAGATCGAGACCATCCTGGCTAACATGGTGAAACCCCGTCTCTACTAAAAATACAAAAATCAGCTGGGCATGGTGGCTCGCGCCTGTAGTCCCAGCTACTTGGGAGGCTGAGGCAGGAGAATCGCTTGAACGCGGGAGACGGAGCTTGCAGTGAGCCGAGATCAAGCCACTGCACCCCAGCCTGGCGACACAGCGAGGCTGTGCCTCAAAAAAAAAAAAAAGTAAAAAGCAGTGCTTACTCGCCTAAAGAGATGAGACATCAGAATTACAATTAAATATTTATTTAAATATTAAATTAATTAAATATATGCTACCTCTTGTTTAAAAAAAAAGAACAGGGACTCAAATCAAAGTGAAACTAGTGCCTTCCAAGTGGAAAAATCAAAGGTGCTTCATTAAACATATAGCATTCGTTGTTTTTTGTTTGTTTGTTTGTTTTTTGAGACGGAGTCTTGCTCTGTCATTTAAAAAAAAAAAAACTAAAAACAATGTATTTACTTAAAGGATGGATGTATGTGTCTGTGATCTGCCCAAGCAGAATGGAAATGTTTCAAGTGTCAGTTTCATCATTTCCAGTGTGATCTATGGCTCCTAAATACACTGAATTGGAGTAGCATAAAGACAATGCAATCAAAAGGTCATACGGGCCAGGCACGGTGGCTCTCGCCTGTTATACTAGCACTTTGGAAGGCTGAGGCAGGGTGGACCTCTTGAGCCAGGAGTTCGAGACCAGCCTGGGCAACATGGCGAAACCCCGTCTCTACCAAAAATACAAAAAAAATTAGCCAGGCATAGTGGTACACGCCTGTAGTCCCAGCTACTTGGGAGGCTGAGGTGAGAGGATTACTTGAGCCCAGAAGGCGGAGGTTGTAGTGAGCTGAGACCATGCCACCATACTCCAACCTGGCTGACAGAGTGAGACCCTCATCTCAAAAAAAAGGTCATACGAATTACTTTTTCAGAAAAACTTTGGTTAGGGGAAGATCTTTAAAATGAGGCACCTGAAATGGGTAGGGGAGGGTGGTGGAGAAGTTGTCAGAAGACGCAGGTCCTCTCCAAGGCGGTGAATGTTAAAACACACAAACACATGATATGTTAACTATGAACACACACACACATATGCACAAGGCCAATTTAAACTATGTAACTCTTTAAACTACTGGCTGAGGCCAAGAATTCTGCGCCAAGAAGCAGCATAGTGGGGCCAGTCACAGTGGCTCACGCCTGTAATCCCAGCACTTTGGGAGGCCAAGGCGAGCAGATTACCTGAGGTCAGGAGTTCGAGACCAGCCTGACCAACATGGTGAAACCCCATCTCTACTAAAAATACAAAAAAATTAGCCTAGTGTGGTGGCACATGCCTGTAGTCCCAGCTAGTCGGGAGGCTGAGGCAGGAGAATTGCTTGAGCCCAGGAGGCAGAGGTGGTAGTGAGTCAAGATCACACCACTGAACTCCAGCCTGGGTGACAGAGGGACACTCTGTCTCAAAAAAAAAAAAAAAAAAAAAAAAAAAAAAGTAGCATGGTGGTATTAAACCACTTTCCCTCTCTTCACTTGGCAAAAGGTAAGGTTACAGAACACTATAGAAGGTAGAGGAATATTAACTAAATAGTAATGTCAGGCCAGGTCTCAGGAGCTCCGACATGGGGGTGCAGGAGAGAAGTTAGTGATGGGAGTGGGAGACACCATGGCAGAACACAGAGAAGTACACAAGACCCTGTCTATAAATAGCCTGGTCCCAACCAAGCTGAAACTATCAGATGTTAGACAAGGCCTGCTGAAATTGAGGTGGCTCCCTGGCTTCCAGATGAAAAGCGGGGGCATAAGAATAGAGAAGGGAAGAATACAGATTTAGATAAGAAACTACTTGGCATGACAGGGTTGTGGTTTCCTAGGTTTGACACCAACAGCACAAACAACAAAAGGACAAAATGTATCAATTGGACTTCATCAAAAATGTTTCTTATTTTTTAATTTTTTTTAGAGACAGGGACTTGTTCTGTTGCCCAAGCTGGAGTGCAGTGGCATGATCACTACTCACTGCAGCCTTGAATTCCTGGGTTCAAGTGATCCTCCTGCCTTAGCTTCCTGAGAAGCTGGGACCACAGGCGCACACCCCACAACTGGTTAATGTTTTTCTTCTTTTTAGAGATAGTCTTGCTATGTTGCCCAGGCTGTTCTCAAACTCCTGGGCTCAAGTGATCTTCCCACCTCAGCCTCCCAAACTGCTAGGATTACAGACATAAGCCACCATCCCTGCCCAGACTTCATCAAAATTAAAAACATTTGGGGTGCACAGGTCACTATCAAGAAAGTGAAAAGAACCCACAGAATGGGAGAAATATCTGCAAATTACATATCTAATAAGAGATTTGTATCCAGAATATACAAAGAGTTCTTACAATTCATCAATATAAAGAATTCTTACAATTCAACAATATAAAGAACTCTTACAACTCAACAAAAAATTTCAACTCTTACAATTCAACATATCTAATAAGAGATTTGTATCTAGAATATATCAAGAACTCTTACAATTCAACAACAACAACAACAAAAGTCCATTTTTAAATTGGGTGCTGCAACATGAAAAGATGCTTCAAAAAGGACAAGTAACCCAATTTTAAAATGAGCAAAGGGAGCCATGGTGGCTCACATCTGTAGTCTCAGCTATTCAGGAGGCTGAGGTGGGAGGATCACTTGAGCCCAGGAGTTCAAGGCTGTAGGGCATGTTATGATTTTGCCTGTGAATAGCTACTGCATTCCAGCCTGGGCAACACAGTGAGACCTCATGTCAAAAACAAAAACAAAATCACTAGTTAAAAAAAAATTGGGCCAAGGGTTTGAATAGGTATTTCTCCAAAGAAGATATGTAAGTGCCAATAGCACGTGAAAAGATGCCCAACATCATTAAGCATTAGGAAAATGCAAATCAAAGCCAGAATGAAGATACTACTTCACACACAATGGGATGGCTAGAATAAAAGATGGACAATAACATATATTGCTGGTGGGAATGTAAAATGGTAAAGTCTCTGTGGAAAACATCTGAAAGTTACTCAAAAAGTTATACAGAGTTACCATAACACCCAGAAATTCCACTCCTAGGTATATACTCAAGAAAACTAAAAACATACATCCACACAAAGACATGCACATAAATGTTGATATTGAGATCTAATAAGAAATACGTATTTGGTCTCTACCCCTGGTTCCCTCCAGAGTGATGAGTGTCTTTTGTATGCTAATGAGATGACTGGTGGACGGAGGGCCCCTAAATAGTTTCAGGAAGGGGGCTGGTGGCCAGAAAGACTAAGGGCATGATTAGATGGTAGGGACTTTCTGCCCTACTCAACCTCTAGGGAGGACAGAGGGCCTGAAGGTTGAGGTGATCACCAAAGGTCAATGAGTCAATCAATCATGCCAACTGATTAAAACCATGAAAATCTGAAGGACAGGGTTCAGAAAGTTTCTGGATACCGGAACCCATGGAGATGTCTGGAGGGTGATGTACCCGGAGGGGCATGAAGGCTCAGCGCCCCTTCCTACATAGCTTGCCCTACGCATGTCTTCCATCTGCTGTCCATCCCTCTCCTCTGTCATATCCTTTATAATAAACGGTAAGCATAAGTAAGGTGTTTTTCTGAATTCCATAAGTCGTCCCAGTAAATTAATCAAACCCAAGGTGGGGGTCATGGGCACTCCCAGTTTATGGCTGGTTGATCAGAAGCACAGGTCACACCTGGAACTTGTGACTGGTATCTGAAGTGGGGGGCAGTCCTGTGGGACAGAGCCCTTAACCTATGGGCTCTGACGCCATCTCTAGGTAGAGATGTCAGAACTGAACTAAATTGAAGGACACTGAGCTGATGTTTGATGGAGAATTGCTGAGTGTGTAGGGAAAAACCCTCCACACTCCTGGTGTCAGAAGTGTTAAGTGGTGTGAGAAAGTAGGAAAAATGCTTTGCTTTTTTCCTATCTTGTACAGTACAGTTTTTTTTTCCAATGAGAAATGTTCATAGCAGTATTATTCATACATAATAGCCAAACAATAGAATGTTCATAGAAGTATTATTCATACATAACAGCCAAAGAATAGGAATGACCCAAATGTCCATCATTGATGAACAGATAAATAAAATGCGGCATAGCCATACAATGGACTATTACTTGGCCATAAAAAGGAATGAAGCACTGATATGCCACAGTGTGGCTGAGCCTTGAAAACATTATGCTAACCGAAGGAAGTCAGACACAAAAGGCCACATATTGGATGATTCCATTCATACGAAATGTCCAGAACAGGCCAATCCATAGGAAAAATAGATCAGTGGTTACCAGGGGCTGGAGAGGGGAATGAGTGGTGACGGCTAATGGTTACAGGGTTTCTTTGGGGGATGGTGAAAATATTCTGGAATTAGATTGGAGTAATGATTATACAACTCTATGAGTATATTAAAACCCAATGAATTGTATAGTCTTAAAGGGTTTTATGGTATGTGGATTAAAAAGAAAACTAGTTGAATTGGAAATATTACCATAAATTTAAGACCTTTTAAGAAAAAGGTAATTGTTCTGCTCCGTCACTTAGGTGTCTAGGAGCCCCCAGGGTCCACCAGCTCTACCTTCATGAAGAACTATTATGCACACCTAGTGCCTGGGTTCTGGACTCTTAACCTTTTCCTGTAAGAAGAACCAGATCTCCTTGGAGAAGCGGCCAAATCTTGTAGGGCAGGAAGAATCAAAAAGAGCCAGGGATACCTTGTCAAAAAACCATGGCACCTTCCAGCCACTTTGGGAACAGAATTTAAAAGCATAAGAAGGCCAGCATACAGAAAGGGCTATAGAGGCCAGATGACAGAACTCTCGGCATCAAAAAGAAAAACCATTATAATTCACTGGAGCAATTCCAAGACATGGCCCAAAAGGGGAAATTATGTAAAGTAGTCATATCTACTGATGCGTCCCTAATTTCTCACAAAAGGGAAAAATGAGAAAACGCATTTAATTGGTCAAAGAATATAAAACACTGATTTTTTTTTTTTTTTACTGACAAAATACGTTCCTCTCATTGAGACTACATAGTTATTGCAGTTAATAATGGTGGTTATTCGTTCTGATTTCTCTTAGAGATATGAGATTTTTATAAAGAAAAACTCGCTGACATAACACCCCAAGAATATCAGAATTCAGTATTCACTGATAGCCTTTTACTTTTTCTTTTCTTTTCTTTTTTTTTGAGACAGGGTCTCATGCTGTTGCCCAGGCTGGAGTGCAGTGGCACAATCACAGCTCACTGAAGCCTCAGTCTCCTGGGCCCAAGCAATCCTCCCAGCTCAGCCTCTCAAACAGCTGGAACTACAGGCACATGCCACCATGTCCAGCTAATTTTTTTTTAATGTTTTATAGAGACAGGGGTCGCACTGTGTTGCCCAAGCTGGCCTCAAACTCCTGGCGTCAGGCAATCCTCCTGCCTCAGCCTCACAAAGCACTGGGCACTGGGATTACAGTTGTGAGCCACTGCCCTCAGCCCTATTCATTCTTTTTTTTTTTTTTGAGGCGGAGTCTCGCTCTGTCAGCAGGCTGGAGTGCAGTGGCACAGTCTCGGCTCACTGCAACCTCCGCCTCCCGGGTTCAAGCGATTCTCCTGCCTCAGCCTCCCGAGTAGCTGGGACTATGGGCATGTGCCACCACGCCCAGCTAATTTTTGTATTTTTAGTAGAGACGGGGTTTCACCATGTTGGCCAGGATGGTCTCAATCTCTTGACCTCGTGATCCACCCACCTCGGCCTCCCAACATGCTGGGACCACAGGCATGAGCCACTGCGCCCGGCCCTCGTTCTTTAAGATAAAATTTCAGAGTTACCTCCTGTGAAGCTGTAAATGACCTCTTAAGCATAGTGAAGGGCTCCTGAAATCACCTTTATCTCTCTTACACACTCTGTGACTGTTCATTTACCTGCCTCCCTGTCATCCCTGACATCCAGCCCAGGGCATGACACACAACCAGAAGTTAGCATGTTTACTCAGTTACTGGGTGAATGCCAGCCACTGACACAATACATTGGAAAGGGTGGACACTCAAAAATATTTACTGAATGAATACATGAACTAACCTTCTGAGCAGCTAGACTCTGACTGCTTTCACTAAGAGCCAAAGATGTAAAATACTGGATACACTCATCTAGCTCTGTTTGAGGTAAGGAAGCCAGCAACTGTCTGAGCTCTTCTTCAGTGGAAGAATCCTGAAATAAAAGGAAAGGAAAGTCTTCATAAATACTCAACAACTGAGTACAACAAAAAATATCCAAAGACTCAAAGCCAATATTTGCCATATACATCAAAGCCATATATTATGTGTGCATGTCTCTCTCTCTCTCTCTATATATATATATATACACACACATATATATGATATAGAGATCTAGGAAAAGAGATATCAGAGATTAATTACTGCTTTCAGTCTTGAAAACAGTCACCCACCCAGGTAAATAAACAATCATTTAATTTTGAATTCTATACTTTCATGTCTGCTACTTCAAACTGACAGACCTATTGTAAACTTTAACTCTCAATGTTCATCTGACATCTTGACATTCTCAACATCTTGACTCAAAATGAATTATTGCACCCTTACTAATTAAAGCTACTGCTTTTTAAATCCAGAACTTGTTACTATCTCATTTTCTCTAATAATTAATATCTAGTATATTCATTTTTCTATTTTTCAAAAAGCTGCTAACACAGAAGTTTTAAGAGTTTCATTTTCTAGTCTAGGAAAGATACTCAAGAAACATGCTTTAAATCTATGGCAGTGTTTCTCAACCAGGGCCTATTTTGCCCCAGAAACATCTGGCAACGTCTGGGGTCATTTTTGGTTGTTACAACTAGGGGGTGCTACTAGCATCTAGGGAGTAGAGTCCAGGGATGCTACTACACACCCTACAATTTACACAACAGCTTCCTACCACAAAGGAGTATCTGGCCCAAAATGTCAATGGTGTTGAGGCTGAGAAAACCTGACCTACAGAAACTCAGAAGGGACCAACTCATGGATGCTGATATGCTATGGCATGTCACCCAATGGTTTATAGAGACTCCAAATTCCCAAAGGCAGAAAATAATATAGAAGGAACAGCCCCTCCTGAGGAACCAAATCTTTGTATAAAAACTATGATTTCAGTTTTACATTCCAGTTTATCTGCTTGTGAGAAGTAGCCAACAACTACTTTTTTAAAGTGTTTTGTACCCCAAGTGAAGATAATATATTAAACCATTTTTCACTCTCTAAATTACTATTATTATTGTTTTACTTACTTCTTTTAAAGATGGCAAAGGAGGTGGTAGGAGAAAAAAGCGAAGATCACTCTCTTCGCTTCGTGCCAAACCAATAAGAGTTTTCGGATCACAGGCTTGAGCAATTATCCTATACTGGTAATCTATTGAAAAAGCATTTTCTTTTGTTAATACCAAAACTAGCTGACAGATGTCATAAAGATTAACTGAACAAACAACTTGAAAGCACTCTAATTTTTAAACTGCTCTGCAAATTTGTAATCCAAAATTTCCCAAGTGCAACTACATTTACAATACCTATAAGCTAGATACATTTCCAGGACTGATCTCACAATTCTCCTCAACATATATCTGGAGACCGGGTCACAGCCTAACTTTTTGGAAAAAAAGAAGCTCAAAGGTGGAAACTGGTAAGTCAGAACCAATTTAACTTCTTTTTAAAACAATTCCAGCATTCAAAAGATGTTCTGACCACTACTCAAAACACATGAGGTGGCATTTAAGCCTACTGCTCCGTGGTGATGATATGGTGCTTTGGTATTCATAGTGTCCATGAATATTTAGTCTGCAGTTCCAGATAGCAGTACTTTGAATTAAACATGCCATTCTTTATATATCAAAAACAAAATTCCAACCATGAAAGCAAACATTATTTTCAATAATGGCAGTTTATAACCTGGGGTTGGCCAGTCGCCATGGTTCAGGCCTGTAATACCAGCACTTTGGGAAGCCGAGGCGAGCGGATCATTTGAGGTCAGGAGTTCAAGACCAGCCTGGCCAACATGGTGAAACCCTGTCTCTACTAAAAATACAAAAATTAGCCAGGCGTGGTGGCAGGCACCTGTAACCCCAGCTATTCGGGAGGCTGAGGCAGGAAAATAGCTTGAACCCAGGAGACGGAGGTTGTAGTGAGCCAAGGTCACACCACTACACTTCAGCCTGGGTGACAGAACAAGACTGTCTCAAAAAACAATAATAATAATAACCTGGGTGAGTACTTCTGGATCAAGTGGGGAACTTTTCCAAAATCTGTGGGCCAGGGCACTTCCTCTGATTTCTCTGATACAATAAGTCTGGAATGGAGCCCTGGAAGGCAAATTTTGAAAAATATTTCTATTCTAAATCTCCACCAACATTAAGTGAGCTTATACTTACATTATAAATTATAATTATAGCCACCAACCAATTAACAAATTAATTTGCAGAGATCTCATTCTGAGCTTAACTTTTCTTTGAGAATTTTTCTTTTTTTTTTTTTTTTTTTTTTGAGACAGTTTTGCTCTGTTGTCCAGGCTGGAGTGGAGTGGTACAATCTTGGCTTGCTAACAACTCCACCTCGTGGGTTCGCAATTCTTGTGCCTCAGCCTCCCAAGTAGCTGGGATTACAAGCACACGTCACCATGCCCAGCTAAATTTTTTCTATTTTTTTAGTAGAGACAGGGTTTTGCCATGTTAGCCAGGCTGGTCTTGAACTCCTGGCCTCAAGTGACCCGCCTTCCTCAGCCTCCCAAAGTGCTGGGATTACAGGTGTGAGCCACCGTGCCTGGCTGAGAAAATTATTTTTTTCTACTTTTCCCATTTTTACAAGACAGCTCTACTAACAAATTATAGTTTTATCCATGTACTATAACCAGAGAAGATATGAGTTCTTTTAAAAATATTTTTATTGTAAAATTTGTGATTTTTAAACACAATTACATATTTCAAATAGTCCATTAAAAATGATATACACAAATACAAATTGGGTACATTCGACTATTAGTATTAGAGCCAAGTAGATTGTAAAAGTAAAAGCAAACATAATTGTATGGTGTAGCAAGCAATTAAATGTACTTCATTAAATAGAAACCAAAAGAAAACTCAAGTACATTAGGTAACTATCAGAATCAAGAGTTGCTCTCAAAGAAGTATGTAACCAAATAAAACTTTGTTCTGGTAGAAAGTTACACAAATATATATACCTCATTTTTGAGCTTATTCTTACCAAACACATTTGACTACCAGTTCAGCAGGCTTTCTACTTTCCGTATCACTGAAGCTTCTTAAAATTTTTCAAATACTTTCTATATATACTAACACTGCCTGAATTATTTTCCTTCCTGAATCTCACTCCCACTCCCTTTTTTTTTTTTTTTTTTTTTTGAGACGGAGTCTCACTCTGTTGCCCAGGCTAGAGTGCAGTGGCGCAATCTCAGCTCACTGCAAGCTCCGCCTCCTGGGTTCACGCCATTCTCCTGCTTCAGCCTCTCGAGTAGCTGGGACTACAGACGCCCGCCACCATGCCTGGCTAATTTTTTTGTATTTTTAGTAGAGATGGGGTTTCACCATGTTAGCCAGGGTGGGTCTTGAACTCCTGACCTTGTGATCCAACCAGCGTGGCCTCCCAAAGTGCTGGGATTACAGGCGTGAGCCACCGCACCTGGCCACTCCCTTGTCTTTTATGTCAGCAATCAAGAGCCAGCTGAAGCCATGCCACCTGTTCAGGTAGTCTCATTACCATGCCAGTGATGGGTCTCCGACATTTCCCGCACAGCCTCGAGTCGCGTGGTTTTGTCATCTGACTTGCTCTTCCGTAGGAGCAGCCACACAGCACACTCATGATCTTCTATATCAACTGTACTAAAAGGGTCTTTGCAAAAAGAAAAAGCCAAGACAATGTGAAAAGTTAAGATAATACTTTTATCTTCACTTTAAGATGATAATTTATAAACATTTGAAATCTACAATTGGAGAGTTAAATCCATATATATAGGTATTGATAAAAACTAATATTATTTGTTCTCAATTCTGTCATATTATCTTTTACAGTTATTATGAATATTGTGTGTGCTTTTTTTTGGATGGGGGGGCAGGGGTCAGTTTTGTTTTGTTTTTTGAGACAGTCTCACTCTGTTACCCAGGCTGGAGTGCAGTGACACAATCGTGGCTCACTGCAGCTTCGACCTCTTGGGTTCAAACAATCCTCCCACCTCAGCCTCCTGAGTAGCTGAGATCACAGGGGTATACCATCAGGCCCAGCTAATCTTTTTTTTTTTTTTTTCTAGAGACAGGGACTCAAGAAATTGCCCAGGCTCAATGTGTGTGCTTTTGTTTTGTATATTCTGGTGTCTTTCATATGTGGTCATTTTTAAAATCTTTTTCTCCCCAAAACTTTTTCAAAAAGATCAAATATATGAAAGAAATTAATAAGTTAACATAGGCTGGGCGAGGTGGCTCACACCTGTAATCCCAGCACTTTGGGAGGCCGAGGCAGGCGGATCACGAGGTCAGGAGATCCAGACCATCCTGGCTAACACGGTGAAACCCTGTCTCTACTAAAAACACACACACAAAAAAAAATTAGCTGGGTGTGGTGGCAGGTGCCTGCAGTCCCAGCTACTCGGGAAGCTGAGGCAGGAGAATGGCGTGAACCCGGGAGGCAGAGCTTGCAGTGAGCAGAGATCGTGCCACTGCACTCCAGCCTGGGTGACAGAGCAAGGCTCTGTCTCAAAAAAAAAAAAAAAAAAAAAGAATAACATCCATACATCACATCTAGATTCAATAACTGTTATTATTTTACCGTATTTTCTTCATCTATATTCACATGTAATTTTTCCCAAACTATTTGAAAGGATGATGTAGACAAAATGACATTTTACCCTTTCACAGTTCAACCTGCATCTCCTAAGAACAATCCTGCATTCTCTTAAATAACCACAATGCTATTATCACACCCAAAAACACTAACAAAAATCTTCCCAAATCATCTAAAATTCAGTCTAATTCCATATTCAAGCTTCCCCAATTTTTCAAAAAAAAAAATATTTAAATCTGTTTTTTAAAACCAAGATTTAATAGTCTCTTTCAATTATAGAAAGTCTTCCCACCTTTTATTTTCACGATGCCAACTTTTTAAGGAGATCAGATAAGCCCTTTTGTATCTAGCTCCACATTGTAGATTAACCTGATTGTGAAATCTATGATATTGGATATACTATGCTCATTATGAAGGCATGGGAGTGATTTTCTAACAAATTTAAAATTATAAAACACTTATCAAGAGAATAGGGTATATTTTATCTCCATATTTATTCACAATTACCTAAGGAAGGAAGAAAATTGTCAAAAGCATTAAGCCCTTAAAATTAAATACAGTCCAAGAGAATAATGTTAATTAATTTTCTTTGCTTTTTTTTTGAGACAGAGTCTCAGTCTGTCACCCAGGCTGGAGTGCAGTGGCATGATCTTGGCTCATTGCAACCTCTGCCTCCTGAGTTCAAGTGATTCTCCTGCCTCAGCCTCCCGAGTAGCTGGGATTACAGGCACCCACCACCACACCTGGCTAATTTTTGTATTTTTAGTAGAGACAGGGTTTCACCATGTTAGCCAGGCTGGTTTCAAACTCCTGACCTCAGGTGACCCACCCACCTCAGCCTCCCAAAGTGCTTGGATTACAAGCGTGAGCCACCATACCTGGCCTGATTAATTTTCCATAGCTATAAAAAATATTAGTATAAGAAATGAAAAAAAGTATCAGGTTGATCATTCCAATGACTTTCAGATTACTGATAAGGATTCCAAGTCATATAGTGGATATTTACCAGCAAATGGATTCCGCAGTATCTTGGCTGATGTTGCCAATACTTTTCTTACTGCTTTGTGAAGTTCTTTTCTTGCCTGCCAGGCAATACCTAAAATGATTATAAAATTAAGTAAAACCAAGAATGTATTTTTTTTTTCTTTTGAGATGGAATCTTACTCTGTCGCCCAGGTTGGAGTGCAGTGGCACAATCTCGGCTCACTGCAAGCTCTGCCTCCCGGGTTCACCCCATTCTCCTGCTTCACAGCCTCCCGAGTAGCTGGAACTACAGGCCCTCACCACCACGCCTGGCTAATTTTTTTGTATTTTTAGTAGAGACAGGGTTTCACCTTGTTAGCCAGGATGGTCTTGATCTCCTGACCTCATGATCCGCCCGCCTCGGCCTCCCAAAGTGCTGGGATTACAGGCGTGAGCCATCACACCCGGCCCAAGAATGTATTCTTAACACTATGCTCCAACGTTTCAAAGAGAAATGTATAAACTCCAAATTTTTTCACAAAGAAAATACAAAATAACACTGTTGTCTTTTTATTGTCACTACCGATGCAACTAAAACCATTATGGAAACACAGAGCTCTCAATTCCAAAATAAGATTGCTCTCCAAGTCAGGGAAAAGTAAAAACAAAAACACTAACTACAAAAATACTAACTAAAGCTAATGAAAATCCTCATATACAACATAGGTTTCGCAATATCCAGGAAAATGTTCCTTATGATGAGCTCACCTCAAACTGAAGTTTGGAGATACTTTATTAAAGAGATTAAGTCTCAATATACAGGTGTATTATAAGCAACAACAATCATCTATGTAACTGAAATTGTAAACATACCATAAAAGCATGTTGAAATACACAAAATGATATAATAACAAATAGCAACAGGGCAGCAAGGTGACAGACACAGGAGAGCAGTAGAGCCTGCCTCACTCGAGGAACATCATGTTAACTGGCACATTCTAGCTAACAGTGTATGAACAGGCAGCTGTGAGTCAAGTATGTGACTCACCATGCTATCCATATGTTGAGGAAAATATACTCCTCTGCTCTAAAAGTTCATGTTCCCATGCAACCATATGATCACTAATGAGGGCTTCCATGTGTCCTAAATATTGAGAAGTGGAGTGTCCTAACTAGTAAAGACAGGTTTTCTAGCCTTGGTGACAGATAATTATAATAAATGAGTTGGCATTCATATTTATGAATATATCTCATGAGTTTGGTTTGCATGAATACATCCCTTAAAGTAGAAATATCGCTGAGCTAAATTACAAAATCATGTTTTTTGTACTTGCCAAACTGAGAGCCAGCCTCTGTATTGACAGCCCCACTAAGATGTGGAATTCCAGGTTCAGACTAAAAATGCCAGTTAGTCTTCACTTAATTTTAGGAGAGTTGCAAACCTGGATTAAATACGGAAGCCTAAACTTTGGTCCTCAATTAATTCTTCAGGAACTTGGTTTTCACGGGGTTTGGTGATTCTTAGAATTAGCTCAATCTGTATTACTAATACTGTGTTTTAAATAGACGCATTTTTAAATGCAATAACTAGCTTCCATTTTTCACAGAGGATTACTTTACAATAAACTTACCATGATTTTCTCCTTTATCTAAAGAAACTGTGTGCACATATATATATGACTTCATTTTTTCTCTTTCTACCACTTGAGTATCTAATGTCACAGCCTTCTTCAGGGCCAGAACTTCATATGTAAGAAACAAAGAACCTCTTAAAGAGAAAAGAAAAAATGCATCATAAATACACAATCAAAATGTAACACAAGAGCTACTCTTCTCTATTAAGCTTGTCATAGTAAACTTCTTTTTTATTGGGAAACATAACATGTATACAGTAATATGCATATAACATTTATACAGTCATGTACCACATACTGACTTTTTGTTCAAGGACAGACCTCATATACGATAGTGGTCTCATAAGATTATAATGGAGCTAAAAAAATTCCTATCTCCTAGTGACTGAGTAGCCATCGTAACACATTACTCACGTTTGTGGTGATGCTGTGTAAACAAATCTACTGTGCTGCCCGTCCTATAAAAGTCTAGCTCATACAATTACGTATAGTACATAATACTTGATAATAATAAATGTTACTGATTTATGTATTCACTATAGTATACTTTTATTGCTATTTCAGAGTGTACTCCTTCTACCTACCTGTAAAATGCCTAGGGCAGGTCCATCAGGAGGTATCCAGAAGAAAGTGTTGTTATCACAGGAGATGACAGCTCCATGCATGTCACTGCCCCCGAAGACCTCACAGTGGGACAAGATGCGGAGGTGGAGACAGTGATATGGATGATCCTGACCCTGTGTAGGCCTAGGCTAATGGGTTTGTGTTTCATTTTTAACAAAAACATTTAAAAAGTTAAAAAAAAAAAAATTTGCTGGCACAGTAGCAAGGCACGTAGTCTCAGCTATTCGGGAGGCTAAAGCAGAAGGATCCCTTGAGCCCAGGAGTTCAAGGCTGCAGCATGCTATGACTGTACCCACGAGTAGCCACTGCTCTCCAGCCTGGGCGACAGAGCAAGACCTCGTCTCAAAAAGATTTTTTTTTTTATTTGAGGTGGAGTCTCACTCTGTCGCCCAGGTTGAAGTGCAGTGGCACAATCTCGGCTCACCACAAGCTCTACCTCCTGGGTTCACGCCATTCTCTCACCTCAGCCTCCCAAGTAGCTGGGACTACAGGCGCCCGCCACCACGCCCGGGTAATTTTGTTTTTGTATTTTTAGTAGAGATGGGGTTTCGCCATGTTAGCCAGGATGGTCTCAATCTCCTGACCTTGTGATCCACCCACCTCGGCCTCTCAAAGTGCTGGGATTACAGGCGTGAGCCGCCGCGCCCGGCCTCGAAAATATTTTTTAATAGACAAAAGTTTATAGAATAAAGACATAAAGAAAGAAAATATTTTTGTATAGCTATACAATGTGTTTGTGTTTTAAGCTAAGTGTAATTACAAAAGTCAAAAAGTTTTTCAAAAATTTAAGTTCATAAGTTAAAAAAAAAAAAATACAGTAAGCTGAGGTTAATTATTAAAGCCAGGACTTTATTTATATTTAGAGACAGGGTCTCAACCACGTTGCCCAGGCTGGCCTCAAACTTCTGGGGTCATGTCATCCTCCTGCCTCAGCCTCCCGAATAGCTGAGACTACAGGCCCACACCACTACATCCAGCTAGGTTAATTATTGAAGAAAAAAATATTGTTTTATAAATATAGTGTAGCTGGGTGCAGTGGTGCATGCCTGTAGTACCAGCTAGTTAGAAGGCTGAGGCAGGAGGATCACTTGCGTCCAGGAGTTCAAGGCCAGCCTAGGCAAAACACAGTGAGACTCTGCCTTTAAAGAAAACACAAAGTTCAGCCAGGCACAGTGGCTCACACCTGTAATCTCAACACTTTGGGAGGCCGAGGCGGGCGGATCACCCGAGGTCAGGAATTCAAGACCGGCC
Source organism: Pan troglodytes (assembly GCF_028858775.2). Taxonomy (NCBI): domain Eukaryota; kingdom Metazoa; phylum Chordata; class Mammalia; order Primates; family Hominidae; genus Pan; species Pan troglodytes. Next base: position 170,187,306 of record NC_072403.2, read on the forward strand.
TGGCCAACATGGCAAAACCAAGGCTCTACTAAAAATACAAAACTTAGCCAGGCATGGTGGCGGGCGCCTGTAATCCCAGCTACTCAAGAGGCTGAGACAGGAGAATTGCTTGAACCAAGGAGGCAGAGGTTGTAGTGAGACGAGATCATGCCACTACACTCCAGCCAGGGCGACTGAGCAAGACTCCGTCTCCGAAAAAAAAAAAAAAAAAAAAAAAAGTGTAACGTAGCCTAAGTACACAGTGTTGATAAAGTCTATAGTAGTGTGCAGTAATGTCCTAGGCCCTCACTCTCACTCACCCAGAGCAACTCCAGGTCCTGTAAGCTCCACTCATGGTAAGTGCCCTATATAAGTGTACCATTTTAAAATTTTATTTACTGTACCTTTTTTTGTTTGGATACGTTTAGGTACACAAATACTTCCCATTGTGTTATAATAGCCTACCGTGTTCAGCACAGTCACATGGCTGCACAGGTTTGGAGCCTAGGAGCAACAGGCTGTCCCATACAGCCTAGGTGTGGAGTAGGCTCTGCCACCCAGGTCTGTGCAAGTGCACTCTGTGATGATTGCACAACAATGAAATCACCTAACAACACATTACTCAGAATGTATCGCCATTATTGACACATGACTGTATATATACATATACATGTATATACACATTTCGGCTTACAAATAATAAATAGCTGCATAATCATATCCAGGCAAGAAACAGAATGTTAACAGAACCCCAGAAACCCACAATGTGTCCCTCCCGGATAATGACCTGTTCTCATCTCTATATATGATTCTGATTTTTATTATAACAATGTGCTTTTCTTTACAGTTTTACCACCTATATATGCATCCTTAAACAACAGAGCTTAGTTTTGCCTGTTTTTGAAATTCATATCAATGGAATCACACTACATGTATTCTTTTGCTCAGCCTTGTATTTGTGAGTCATCCATGTTGTTGCATGTAAAATGTAGTTCCCGCACTTAGATTTTCGTATAGTATGCAATTATCCATTGCATGGATATACTACAACTTACTTATTCACTCTCCCATAGATGGGTATTGAGAACGTTTCTAGTTTGAGTCTGTTACAACAATGCTGTGACATATCTTATACATCTGTACTGTGCATACACGTACGTGTTCCTCTACCTACACGTACAGGTATCTAGAATTACATACCTTCTGATAGTATACATATTCAATTTTACTAGAGAATGACAAACCGTTTTTGCAAAAAGATTAGCCAACGTGTACTCCCATCATCAGCATATGAAAGCTTTTCCTTTCCTAAGAGCAACACCTGAAGTTAACTTTAAATGTTGTTTGTTGTGAATCTCAAAATGAAGATTTCTTTTTTCCTAATCAGATTGACTTACACACTCCCTAAATCCTGACACAAAGATTGCACTCTGGATTCAGAGTTTAGCACCTTCTTCTGACCTTTGGTTTCTACCCTCAGGCAAGCAGGTAAAACAAAGTCCAGACACTAGCTAGCACCAGAGGAACACAAAGAAGCCTCTTTAGAATCCTCTGCCCTCGGCCAAGGGCAGTGGCTCAGGCCTGTAATCCCAGCACTTTGGGAGGCCAAGACGGGCAGATCACCTGAGCTCAGGAGTTCAAGACTAGCCTGGGCAACATGGCAAGACCCCGTCTCTACTAAAAATACGAATACAAATAATAATAATAATAACAATGATAATAACAGCCAGGTGTGGTGGTACACACCTGTGATCCAGCTATTTGGGAGGCTGAGGTGGGAGGATCACCTGAACCCAGGGGGCAGAGGCTGCACTGAGTGGAGATCATGCTACTGCACTCTAGCCTGGGTGACAGAGGAAAACTCTGTCTCAAAAAAAAAAAAAAGAATCCTCTGCTCTCTTCGGGATGTATCTGAACAGCCAACAAAAGGGGTAAATGTATTCAGTACTTTTATCCTGTTTTCCATGAAAGACAAAATTCTTTACTATAATAAAAAACTGTAATTAATGTTCACTATATTCCTGAATATAATTGTGAGCTAGACAAACTGCATTACAGAAAAGGTTACATATACATTTATGCTTTGCCCAGAATGAGTCAAAGGGAAAAATTATCTAAATATATTTTGCCTTACATTACAATGTCATGGAGAAATGTATGCATTTGGATAAAATGCCAAATATATCTCTTTTATCATTTCGGCATCTGAGAGTTAATTTTATATTTGTACTAGTAAAAAGTATTAACAAATACAGTACGATAGTATTACATATATATTCCTCCCCCTAAAAAAAAGTAAAAGAGTATGAAAAATAACAATTTGCTGAAAGAGGGTCACTGCATTCATTACACATGCTCCTGAGGGAGCATCAGATAGGAGACGTCCATCTGTTGGTTTTCTCAGTCAGCCTCAATTTCCTTTCATGCGAGCTTTATGGTGAGTTAAGGGATTTTCCAAAATACTTTTGACCATAGTCAATTTGTACCTTTTTCACCCACTTTAGAACCTAATACCAGATGTGACCCTAAGTGTGTCAGAGCTGAGTGAGTGCCCGATTTAACTGTGTCAGAGCTGAGTGAGTGCCCGATTTAAGCATGCCGGAGCTGAGTGAGTGCCCGATTTAAGTGTGCCAGAGCTGAGTGAGTGCCTGATTTAAGTGTGCCGGAGCTGAGTGAGTGCCCGATTTAAGCCTGCCGGAGCTGAGTGAGTGCCTGATTTAAGTGTGTCAGAGCTAAGTGAGTGCCTGATTTAAGTGTGTCAAAGTGCTTTTCTCACAGCAGCAGTGCCTGGCAGGCAGAGTTCCTAGTACACATTTGGCTCCAAGAGAAAGCACTCCTCAGAAAGTAAGGAAACCACATCATGACAACATTTAAGTGGTGGGATCAGTGATTAAATCCACTAGTCTAATTCCAAAATCTATACCCTTTCAAGACCTCATGCAACCTGTCAATCACTGCCATTGAGATTTCCAATAGAGTATAATGAAGCCAATTAATATTCCACAGTTGACGACTTACCCTAAAATAAGTGATCCAGTAAACTTTATTATATTTCCTTCAAAAGAAAAAAAGTCAATGTGATGAATTTCATTTTTAAAAGTGTGAAAGGAAATAGGCAACAGTGTCTCTACCTATATCATATATTATCAGATAAGAAGTTATTATTTTTCTATTAATATAATCAGTTGCTATTAATAAATGGTCTCCTATCCTTAGACACAAACACACAAATCAACAAGTACTAAGTGCAAATATAATGTATATTGATGACATTTCATACCTCCCCTTTCTCCACCTCCTAGTCCCTGTTCCACTACTGATGCTAGTAGGACTACAATGCTTCCACCAAATGCAACATGCAGGCAGCTCACTTCCCTTCTGACCCCTTTTAGTTAACAACCCATTAAAGAAAGAAATGGGAAGCATTGTCCCTATCACTACTAGGACTATACTGAAGGATTATATTGTCAAGTGGGGACACAAAAGAATGTTTTCTAAAGTAATTATGTTATAATTGATGGTTAGGTACATACGTACGTAGCCCCATTTAAAATAGAGATTAGGCCGGGTGCGGTGGCTCATGCCTGTAGTTCCAACACTTTGGGAGGCCAAGGCGAGTGGATCACCTGAGGTCAGGAGTTCGAGACCAGCCTGGCCAACATGGTGAAATCCCATCTCTACTAAATAGTAAAAAAAAAATTATCCAGGCATGGTGGCGCATGCCTGTAATCCCAGCTGCTCGGGAGGCTAAGGCAGGAGAATCGCTTGAACCACGGAGGCAGAGGTTGCAGTGAGCCGAGATTGTGCCACTGCACTCCAGCCTGGTCGACAGAGCAAGACTCCATCTTAAAATAAATAAATAAAATAAAATACAGATTATATTCTACAAGTTTGTTTATAAATGTTTGTTTGGGTCTTGGAAAACTTTTTTAATATTAAAAAATTCCTATGGCAGACACTGATAATTGCCTGTCCAATACACATGCCCTTTAATCCTTACAAATACACAACCTGATTACCACCTAAAAATATTCAAATTCCTAGACAACTCTGTAGCTAGGGCTAACAGTGTAACACAGTTGTAGCCAATCGGATATAGATGGAAGTCTATAGAGATGGATCCCTCCCCACATAAAAAGACAAAGCCTCAAAATGGCTTTTGGCCCTCTGCTTCTTGATGCCCAAGGATTCAGCAAGCATCTTGTGACCATGAGGACAATAAAGAGAATGGAACAGGAAGACAAGAAGATTGCTAAACTGTAATTCCTGCCCTAAAGTGTCTCCACCTTGGCTTATTATTATGTAAGAAGAATGAAAACCATATTAACTTAAGCCACTGGACTCAAGCTTCTGTTACATGCACTGAGCACAACCTTAACTGATGGTACTCATGATTAGGTACTGAGGCTAGCCCACAAAAATCTTTATATATATATATATAAATATATAAATATATTATATTTATATATAAATATATTTTATATATAATAAATATATTATATATGTTTAAATGTATAATATATTTATATAATATATTAATATATTATATAAATATATTTTTATATAATAAATATTAATATATTATATAAATATATTTTATATATAATAAATATTAATGTATTTATATAAATATTAATATATTTATATATAATAAATACATATAAACTATATATATATGTATAGACAGAGTTTCACTCTGTTGCCCAGGCTGGAGTGCAATGACACAATCTCAGCTCACTGCAATCTCCACCTCCTGGGTTGAAGCGATCCTCCTGCCTCAGCTTCCTGAGGAGCTAGGATTACAGGCGCCCACCACCACACCCAGCTAATTTTTGTATTTTTAGTAGCGACGGGGTTTCGCCATGTTGACCAGGCTGGTCTTGAACTCCTGACTTCAAGTGATCCACCCACCTCAGCCTCCCAAAGTGCTGGGATTACAGGCATGAGTCACCGCACCCAGCCTTAACCTATAATTTATTGCACGTATTGAGATAGTCCTTTGTTCAGAGCTTCAACTCATGCTGCCAAAATGACATTTGTCCTCACTTCTCTTTTTGTATTTAAAACACAGTATCAGAATTTTCTAGATGAAAATGATCTATCCCTAAAAACAGATTTCTCTTAAAGATCAAAAAGAAACTCCATGAGGAAAAGGACTTTGTTTTATTCAATATTGTATTCTTAGGGCCTAGAATTGTACCTGGCACACAGTAGATGGTCAATTAAATATTTTGTTTATTGTCAAATGAATAAAAGATGTTCTACGCCAATCTTCTCATTTTACACATAAAGGAAATAATGCTCAGAAAAGGTAAGTTATTTTATTCTTCCATTCAACAAACACTGTTTGATCACCTACTACATGCCATGCATAATAAATAACTAGGTTATAGTGGTAAACAAGATAAAATACTGCCTTCACAGAGTTTACAGCATATGGGGAAAGACAGATAATTAAGTTCTATACTGACCCTATGAAATGACAAGTAACAGATCCAACCGGGCCTAGGGTGTCAGAGAAAGCTTCCTAAACGAAGGCAAGGCTCCAAATGGAGTAGACTGGAGCCATATCCCGAGCCCCCGTAAGGCAAGGACAACATCTTCCTTGCTCACCAGTGTATTCCCAGAACCTAATATGGGTGTTGTTTTGCAAGAGCTTAATAAATATCTGCTGAATGAAAATGCAGTTATATTTAAGTTTAGGATGATGAGTATGAAATTTGACAGAAGAAGTAGAAGAGGGAAAATAATTCTCAAGAAAAAGGAGTATATATGGCTCTGGGCCTATAAATTTGGGGTGAACTATTAGTACAGAAAGACATAAACAAATTTGAGATTTAATCATGGGTTCAAAAAGTTTTTGTGGCCCACCTTAGAAATGGCCACAATTCTATCACTGTTCCTATAAGAAAATAAGAGTTGTTTAAGCTGTACTCACTGATCTCTCTCCAGTGTGTGCCACTTTTTGGTGGGGAAGTAGAGGTTCCTATTCTTCTGCAACAGATGACACAATAAGCAGCCAGGGACATTCTGTGTAAGTAGAACAATTACAACAAATTTAATTTAGCATCTAAATCAAAACACTTGTTTTAACTACAAGAACATGTTACCATCACAGTGGATGACCCACAGAGTTAGCTTTTTCAAGACTACGAAGAAAACTTTCCAATTAAAAAAAAATTCTCCATTAAAAACTTAAAAGGGACTTATTAGAATAATATTTTGTTAGAATTTTCATTATTCTTCCTCACACTGTGTCCAATTGTGCATAGTTTTCACAATTGGAAAGATGATCTAAATATGATACAATCATTCCCAGAACACAAGAATTAAACGGTAACAAGAACAGACAGACTATTAATCAGAATACCAATATAGGCATGAAAAAAATTTAATGTCTTTGAACATATATGTATATATGTATTTATCTCTGATGACTGAAGGCCCCACAGAAATGAGAAGCTCTACGTGGACGGTACACTTAGAATCCATAGAAGCATTTAGCTTTTCTCTAGTTCTTTCAGGATAGTACCCACGTTGTTTAAAATTTTTGAAATTTGTTCATTGTTGGCATTCTATCAAAGGAGAGCTGTCATCCACCTAATTCATCAACTGAGTAAAGATGATCATATGCTGCAATCATTCCCAGAACACAACTCAGTATTCTAGACCCATATCAGGTTGTCTTTGGATAGCGAGGTTTTTTTTTCTTTTTCCTTTTGCTATAAGGGAAAGGAAGGAAGGTACCTTGAAGGTACCTCTCTCTTTTGTTTTGTTTTCTATTTCTGCTTTTTATTATTTTCTTCTTTCTTTCTTTCTTTGGGTGCACCCTGTCCTTTTCCTAACTTCTTCAATAATGCCTAAGATGAGCATTTCTTGTTCTTTCACAAATGCATTTAACACTAGAAATTGTTATAATCCCAGCACATTGGGAGGCTGAGGTGGGCAGATCACGTGAGCTCAGGAGTTCAAGACCAGCCTGGCCAACACAGTGAAACCCTGACTCTACCAAAAAGAATTAGCCAGGTGTGGTGGCGCACTCCTGTAGTCCCAGCTACTCGGGAGGCTGAGGTGGGAGAATTGCTTGAACCTGGGACGCTGAGGTTGCAGTGAGCCGAGATTGCGCCACTGTACTCCAGCCTGTCGTCTCCAGCAAGAGTGAGACCCGGTTTCAAAAAAAAAAAAAAAAAAGACTATAAATTATCCCTCTAAAATTCGACTGTAATTTTTCTCTAATCTGTGAGCTGTTTAAGAGTGTAGCTTTTAGTTTCCAAATATATAAAACTTTTTAAGATTATCTTTTTTTTTTTTTTGAAACAGGGTATGGCTCTGTCACCCAGGCTGGAGTGCAATGGTGCAATCACCACCCACTGCAACCTCTGCCTCCCAGGCTCAAGCAATCCCCCCACCTCAGCCTACCGAGCAGCTGGGACTACAGGTGCCCACCACCACACTCAACCAATTTTTTGTATTTTTTGTAGAGACAGGGTTTCACCATATTACCCAGGCTGGTCTTGAACTCCTGACCTCAAGTGATCCACCCGCCTCGGCCTCCCGAAGTGCTGGGATTACAGGCAAAGATTATCTTATTCTGCTATGTGACATAGATTCTTTAAAATTGTGAAGACTTGCTTTGTTACCTGGTTCCAGTCAATATTTATAAATATATCATATAAGCTTATTCTTTGTTGCGAGCAGAATATATCCATTATACTAGGCTTGTTAATTTTGTTGTTTCTATAGTCTTGCTAATTTTTTTCACAGCTCCAAACGGCCATTGAACAGCCTTCCTAATTTTGTCTGCATGATCTACCAATACGAGACGGGTTTTTTAAAAGTTTCATACTGATTTGTGCACTTGTCGATTTACCCCTTTTGTTGTCCTTTTTTTTTTTTATTCATTAAGCAAATACTTATCTGAGTCCCTAGGAACGAAGAACTGTTGTAGATGCTAGCAATTTAACAATGAAAAAGAAAAATTTGCCCTTGCTTTCATGGATCTGACTCTCTAGTGCAGAACACCCCAATCTGTGGCAAACAAATACTACCCTTTTTGGGGGGTCATAATGTGAAAAGATATACCATTAGGTGCACACAAATGAATGATTATTAGAAACTTAGTACTTTTTTCCTTTTGTCATCACATACTATCTTCCTTTATCCCTACTAACATTTATTGCTTTAAGTTCCTTGCCAGTTTTCTAAGTATTTAACTATCTTACCTTTTCCCATCATGGTTATAATCTTTTGGTATCATTTATAATTTCAAAACCTCTCTTTGAATAGATGAATTTAATCCATTTACATTTATCGCATGTTGGATAGATCAGGATTGTTTTATTACTCTTTAATTGGCTTAAAGTTATACAATTTATTTCTATTCCTTTAGTAAATAGCTACATTTTAAATGTGCTATATACAGTATGAATTTAAACAATATAATTATCCTCCCAAATGAGAATATTACAATGCTTTAAATCCGATCCTCTCCTATCTTGGGTATTTCTGTCTAGTATTTTAATTCCATTTTATTTTTAAACATCCCAAAAGAAGTCATTTTTAAAAGCAGTCAACCTAAATTTTACCAACATTTTGTCAGTTTCCTTCCTTACTTTTGTTTCTTGCATCCACAACTTCCTCCTAGGTTCAAATCATTCTTGATGAAGGTATATCCTTTGATAGTTCCTTCATGAAGGCATATATGTAGTTAGCACTCTCACTCTCAGCATGTCTAAAAATGCTCTATTTTAGATATACTAAAAAATAGTTGTGTTTGGGCCAGGCGTGGTGACTCATGCCTGCAATCCCAGCACTTGGAGGCCAAGGTGGGCAGACTGCTTGAGCCCAGGAGCTCTAGGCCAGCCCAGGAGTTCAAGACCAGTGAGACTTCATCTCTCCAGAAAAATTTTAAAAATTAGCTGGGCCTGTTGGCATGTGCCTGTATCCCCAGCTACTCGGTAGGCTGAGGCAGAGGAATTGCTTGAGCCTGGGAGACGGAGGTTTCAGTGAGCCATGATCACGCACTACACTCTAGCCTGGGAGACAGAGTAAGACTCTGTCTCAGAAAAAAAAAAAAAAATAGTAATAGCTGGGTTTGGAATTCTGGGTTTAAAATTTAGAATAACAGTAAGTTTCCTTTGGTACATTAATATTTTCACTGATATTTCTTGTTGCTCAGGAGAAATCTAAGTCTAATTGTTGTTTCTTTGTAGGCAAAATAATAGCAAAGAAGTTTAAGAATGTGCTCTGTAGGACCACACTGCCTGGTTTCAAATCCAGTTCCACAAACAACTTGTATTAGTAATTTTTTTTTTTTTTTTTTTTTTTTAAGAATGCTTTGACATCTTAGGACCTTAAGGACCCAGGGAGTGACTGTCCCTCTCTGGGATAGCTAACTGCTAGAGGTAGCAAACAACCTGCCTGTGAGCATGCCTCTCATATGCAAACCAACCAATCCCAGGTGCATACCCCCAACCACCACACACAGCCAATGCTTCCCTTACTCTAAATCTCCTCAGAGCCAGGTACTAGGCAGCTAGAGACCACCTCTCTGGTCTGCCAAATTATTCGAACTATCCAATCCTAAATTTGTTCAGCTCGTCTACCCTGTCTCGCTCATTCCTTCCCACAAAAAACCACAATAAAAGAAAGCTCTGGCCCATACTTTCACATTGCTCCTTATGCCTCCTGAATGACCCTGGTACTTCCCCATGTGGCTTTGCATGGTATGGCACGCCCACTCTTCCTTGGGAACTGTACATAATAAGCTCTTCTTTCAAGGCAGTTGTCTCTGTGTCTGTCTTCTTACCATTCCTGATTAAAACAAAATCCAGGTACATTTGAAAACACTAGACATATGATAATGGGCTATTTAACCTCTGTGTCTCACTTTCCTCATCTATAAAATGGTGATAATAAGAGAACTACTGTAAAGGGTTGTTACAAATATCACATGAGTTAATATATGTAAAACACACAGAATAGTGCCTATTCCAAATTAAGTGTTCAATAAATGCTACTTATCATTAACTATCAATATTATATTCCATCTGGCAGTTTTAAGATCTTTTTGATGTTCTTACAATTCTCTACTTTATGTCTGGGTATGGGTTTGTTTTTATATACCCCACTCAAGATTTGGTATGCTCCTTCGATCTTAGAACTCACATTTTTCTTCAATTCTGCAATATTCTTAACAATTACCACTTTGACCCCCATTCGACTTTTACCTTCTGATACTCCTATTAGATGTACGCTAGATTTTTAAAGTCTAACCTTCAAATCTCAACTTCTTCCATTTTTTTCTATCTCTCTGACATGTACTATAGATTATTTCCCCAAATCTATCTTCCAATTCATCATCTTCTATTTAGTTGTATTTAGACTATCATTCGATCCATCCACTGAGTATTTCAAAAACTTTTATTTCTAAAATTTCCAGTTGGCTCACTTTCATACTTGCCTGCTTTTTTTACACATAGTTTTTGTCTTAAATGCAGATTTTTTTTAATGGCCACAAATTATTCCTTTTCGTATAACCATGATCTTTGGTAGTCCCCTCCCGCGGTGACTTTAGATTGATCTTACGAGTAACTTTGGCCATAGGACAATAGAAGCATGATGCAAGCTGAGACTTGGGAAGTACGTGCACATTGACGCTCCTGTCTTTTTGCTCTTGAGAAACCTGTGACCAGCACCATGTAAAGATGCCTAGGTTAGTCTGCTGGATCACAAGAGAAATGTCCAATATCCCCATTAATGAAGCCAACAAGTACCAACTGACAGCCAGCAACAGCCGCCAGGCATGTGAAACCACATCAAACTAGCCAGCCCCTAGGTGACCCTACAAATCCATATTCAGTCCTTAGCCTGTAAGCAATAATAAATGTTTGTTTTAGCCCGTAGCCTTTGGGATGGTTTATAATGCCTCAAAAAGCTGACATGTAACTTCTAAACTTTCCTTCACACAAGATATATGAGGTTGCTGCCAGCATAACTTGTTTTACAGTAAATTTTTTTTTTTTATAAGTAGAGGGAATAGAGGAATACACTATAAAATAACAATAAAAAGTATACCATAGGGCCAAGTGTGGTGGCTCATGCCTATAATCCCAGTGATTTGGGAGGCCAAGGTGGGATGATTGCTTGAGACCACAAATCAACTGACTATATCTGTGGCACATGCCTGTAATACCAGCTACTCAGAAGCCTGAGGCAGGAGGACTGCTTGAGCTCAGGAGCCCAACACCAGCCTAGGCAACAAAGTGAGACCCACATCTCAAAACAAACAAACAAACAAAAAACCCTAATGGAATACAAATGTATGGACCTATTCCACTCCATCGATCTATTTATCTATCCTTATATAAACACTGCACTGTTTAGATTATGTAGGGTTTTTTTTGTTGTTGTTGTTTGTTTTGTTTTTGACAGAGTCTCACTCTGTCGCCCAGGCAGGATGGAGTGCAGTGGCCTGATCTCGGCTCACTGCAACCTCCGCCTCCCAGGTTCAAGCAATTCTCCTGCCTCAGTCTCCCAAGTAGCTGGGATTACAGGTGCCCACCACCATACCTGGCTAATTTTTGTATTTTGGGTAGAGACAGGGTTTCACCATGTTGGCCAGGCTGGTCTTGGAACTCCTGACCTCGTGATCCACCCACCTCGGCTTCCCAAAGTGCTGGGATTACAGGTGTGAGCCACCGCACCAGGCAGATTACTGTAGTTTTTAAGGTAAGTCTTGAAGCTAGTAGTATAAATTTTCCAGCTGTGTCCTTCCTTTTCAAGACGGACTATTCTAGGTCCTTGGCACTTCCACATAATTTTAGAGTCTGCTTGTCAATTTCTATTTAAAAGCACCTTTAAGATTATGGGGCCAGGCACGGTGGCTCACGCCTGTAATCCCAGCACTTTGGGAGGCCGAGGCAGGCGGATCACGAGGTCAGGAGATTGAGACCATCCTGGATAACCCGGTGAAACCCCGTCTCTACTAAAAATACAAAAAAATTAGCTGGGTGTGGTGGCGGGCGCCTGTAGTCCCAGCTACTCGGGAGGCTGAGGCAGGAGAATGGCGTGAAACCAGGAGGTGCAGCTTGCAGTGAGCGAAGATTGTGCCACGGCAGTCCAGCCTGGGCGACAGAGCGAGACTCCATTTCAAAAAATATATATATATATATATTATGACGGTGATTACATAAAATCTGAAACACTGATTTTAAGTAGAGAACGGAGAAATTTTGAGACTAAGAAAGACACAGAAAATAAAAGGGAACAGATTATAATTTAAAAATAAAACAAATATTTGAAAATTCCATTAAGTTTAACAATATGGAGGTCACTGGGATCTTCATATCAGTAGTTTCATTGCCCTGGTGGAGGAAGCCAGAGTGAAACATCATTTCATGCTTTCATTCTGATTAATAAAACGTGAGTTGTAGCTAGGTACACAGACAACAAAAAAGACTACATCACCTTTCTTTCTTCTAGTTAACTATGGGCACTTACAAAGAATTGGCTAATGAAATATGAGTGGATGTGTCATGTGCAATTTCTGAAAAGTGTCCTTAAAAAGAAGGGTATGTGCCTTTCTTCCTCCTTCCCTCCTCCCTCTTGCTAGAATGAGCAACTGCCAGTTTGAATTAAAGCAGTCATCTTACCATGAAGCATCTTATTAAGGACGGTAGAGCAGCCAGATAGAAGAATCTGAGTCCCTGATGATTACAGAGCTGCTTCCATAAAAGCATGGCTGCCTACCTATGCAATTACATACATATTTAAGCCAGTATTATCTTGTTTTCTGTGTAACACAGCTGATTCCAACACACCACAGTTTTTTTGTTTGTTTGTTTTTTGTTTTTGAGACGGAGTCTCACTCTGTCACCCAGGCTGGAGTGCAGTGGCGCGATCTCGGCTCACTGCAAACTCCGTCTCCCAGGTTCACACCATTCTCCTGCCTCAGCCTCCCGAGTAGCTGGGACTACAGGCGGCTGCCACCACGCCCGGCTATTTTTTTGTATTTTTAGTACAGACGGGGTTTCACCGTGTTATCCAGGATGGTCTCAATCTCCTGACCTCGTGATCCACCCGCCTCGGCCTACCAAAGTGCTGGGATTACAAGCGTGAGCCACCGTGCCCGGCCCAGTTCTTAATATCTATATGCCAGTGATCTCAGAGTACCTCTAGCTACGATCTTTCCTGACCTATCTATCCAACAGCTATTGGAACATTTCCACTTGGATGTCCAACAGGCCTTTCATACTCAACTGTCCAAAACAGAATTCTTTACTTTTTCTCCCCAAACTCTTCCTCCACAAATCTTCTCCATCACTATCCACCAAATGGTCAATGCTTTTTGATTGTAAATGGTAAATGATCTACCTTTTAACTGAAGCAAAAAAACAGATGTTGCCCTTGATTCCTTGTTTTCCCCTTACTCTACATCTAAACCACGCATAGTTGCTCTTCTCTACCATCAAAACATACCCCAAAATCCATCCATTTTTCTCTGTATTCACTGCTACACTCTTGTCTAGTTCAAGCCAACATCATCTCTCATTTGGAGTAATAAAATGACACCTCAAAGGTGCTTTTTGTAACTTAAGAAATCCTTCTCAGAGACATTAAAAAAAAAGTTCTGGAGATAGATAGTAGTGCTGGTTGCACAATGTGAATGTCACTGAACTCAACGACTCAACATGGTTAACATGATAAATCTTATGTGTAACAAGATTTAACAAAGCAAACAAAAAAGAAATCTTTCCCAGAGACAATGGTCTCTTATATTCCTTTCCAAATACCTTGCAGCTGTGCCATTCACATTTAGGTCTTTATCTGGAAACTGTTGTCAATAGTTTGAAAGTAAGAATCTAATCCTGTCTGTATACCATAACAATGCCAGATATCTCAGCAACCATATATTTCATCATCCTTTATTGAATAGTCTATGCTTTCCCCCTGCTTTGCAATACCACTTAGTGGTATACTAAACTCCCATATGTAAATAGGTATGTTTCTAGTGTCTCTATTCTGTTCCATGAATCTAATTCTCTATCCCTGAATCAATATCATACCATCTTAATAATTACAACTTTATATTAAGCTTTGGTATCTGATAGGGAGAGACCTTATTTTTCTTCTTCTTCAAAATTGACTTCACTATTCTTGGTCCTTTGCCTTTCCATATAAATTTTAAGTTCAGCATGTCAAATTCCATAAAACAATACGGTGATTTTAATTGGCATTACACTGAATTCGTAGAACTGAGGAAAACTGACATCTTTTTGTTGAGTCTTTCCATCTATTAATACGGTATATCTCACCATTTACTTGGGTCATCTTTTGTGTTCCAACAGAGCCTTACAATTTTCTGTCTAAAGGACTACACAGCTTTAGGTTCATCTATTTCTAGGTACCTTTAGTTTTGAATGCCATTATGAATAGTGTCTTTTTATTATTAAAACTCCTAGTTAATTGTTACTGGTATACAAAAGTTTTTAAATGCAGAAATTAAGGCCATTTCTGACATCCCCCTGGCCAAAATAACCCCTCTAGTCACTCTTTATCACATCACCAAATGGTACTTATTCCTTAACTGATTTCAGAGTCTCTCTGCCCCCACCAAAATTAGTTACCTGTTCACCATTGTATCCCAAGCGCCTAGAATAATAGCTGACACCCATCAAGTGCACAAAAATGGAACTGATGAGATCAAGGAAGAGAATGTATGCAAGATGAAAAAAAAGCAAATAAAAGATACTTGGGAAGAAGAAGACTTGGAGGCAATTTTTTTATTTTAAAGAGAGTGCAACAATATGTAAATCACCAGTTGGAAAAGATTTGAGGGATAGAAAGAGGGAACTAAATGGAAGAGCTGGGTTCCTTAGCGATCACATGAACACACACGATGTTAAAAAAAAAAAAAAAAAAAAGGCAGCATGAGGTCGGGCGCGGTGGCTCACACCTGTAATCGCAGCACTCTGGGAGGCCGAGGCGGGGGATCACCTGATGTCAGGAATTCCAGACCAGCCTGGCCAACATGGACAAACCCCGTGTCTACTAAAAATACGAAAATCAGCCGGGCGTGGTAGCGCACGCCTGTAATCCCAGTTACTAGGGAGAATGAGGCAGGATAATTGCTTGAACCCAGGAGACGGAGGTTGCAGTGAGCCCAGATCGCGCCACTGCACTCCAGCCTGGCAGACAGACCGAGACTGCATCTCAAAAAAAAAAAAAAGGCAGCATGAGCTTAATGCGGGAAGTACAATTTAACCTAAGGAACAGAAAACAAGAATCTCATATCTCAACTAGTAAAAATAATGAGAGTGTTCCTTTAGACTACAGAACAGATTTGGGGAAAGGGAGTAACTTTAGAACCGTCTGGGGTCTTTCACTTTAAAATGACCGTTGCCGAGTTTAGAGCTCTCTCAGCATGCAATCTGTTCCATCTCTGGGGTTAGAGAGGGAGCAGGAAGCGGTGGTCTGGAAGGCTCAGAAGTGACTGGTGAGGCCCTTTCCTCCTCCTCCTCTTCTCTCCGTGACTACCGAGCCCGGGAAGACGGACCGACAGGTGCACTCCCCAAGGCCTCGACAGCAGCCAGAGAAAGGCAGCGACAGGGAAAGACGAGTCAGGCTCGCGACCACCAGAGAGAGAGGCCCTCACGCCCAGCCGAGCGTCAGCTGGTCGGTCCGGTCCGCGCGCCAGACGGCGGTGCTCGGCCGTGCCCGGTCCCTGCCCTCCCCACTCTCCGCTCCCCACCGCGCCCAGCTGCGCCGACGCCCCCGTCCGCCCCCACACCACCCCTGCCTTCACGTCCTACCTGCCGGCAGGCGGACTCAGCCCGTGCCCAACTGCTCGTCGGACCCCGTTGTCTGGGGAGCCCTCCTCTTTCCGCGGCTCCCGGCCGGGGACCTCCACCCAGCGGCTGGCGGCTCGTGACCCCGCCCCCTCGGCCCGCTCTGGGCCCGCCTCCCGCCGGCTGGCTCCACCCACCATAGCGTCCCTAGCGCGATGACGTATCGGCGCAGGCGCACTCTGCCGGCAACGCCGAGGCGCTTCTGCATCTGTGAGCCGAGGTGTGTGGCGAGCGTCCGAGCGGCTGGGGAAAGTGGGGTGTGGGAACACTGAGGGGTCCCAAAGAAAGGGGAGAGGAAGAGAAAAGCCCCAGAAGCCTGTCCACCGGGTGCTGGGGGCACAGGGCGGTGTCCCCCACTCTCTCCGGGCCCTTCCTGGCGGGGCCGCACGGCAGTCCCCCCTTCGTTTAATCGTGGGTTTCCTGTGGGGCTAGGGCTCGCCCTGCGCCCAGGTGTAAGTGGAAGTTAATTAAATGGGCGGAGCTGAGTGGTTTGTTTCCAGCCTAGGTCCGCACGGGACGTGATTTATTTAGTGAAGGGGCACAAGATCTGGAGATCTGGCTTGTGCTTTTTTCCTTTGGCCAGGAACTACGGCTTAATCTCTTCCTTTGGTCTCCTCATATGTAAAATGAGGTGGCTGAGGCCGGGCGCGGTGGCTCACGCCTGCAATCCCAGCACATTGGGAGGCCGAGGCGGGCAAATCACTTGAGGCCAGGAGTTCGAGACCAGCCTGGCCAACATGGTGAAACCCCGTCTCCACTAAAAATACAATAAGTTGGCCTGGCGCGGTGGCTCACACCCGTTGTCCCAGCACTTTGGGAGGCCGAGGTAGGTGGATCATTTGAGATCAGGAGTTCGAGACCAGCCTGGCCAACATGGTGAAACCCTGCCTCTACTAAAAATACAAAATTTAGCCTGGCGTGGTGGCGGGCGCCTGTAGTCCCCGCTGCTTGGGAGGCTGAGGCAGGAGAATCCCTTGAGCCCGGGAGGCAGAGGTTGCAGTGAGCCGACATCACGACACTGCGCTCCAGCCTGGGCGACAGAGTGAGACTCTGTCTAGAAGTGTATATATACATATATATATATAATGTATATATGTATTATATATTATATATATTTTATATATAATATATATTATATATTTTTTCTGTATTATATATTATATATTTTTATGTATTATATATTATATATATTTTATGTATTATATATTATATATATTTTATATATAATATATAATATATATTTTATATATAATATATATATTTTATATATAATATATAATATATGTTTTATATATAATATATAATATATGTTTTATATATAATATATATTTTATATATAATATATATTTTATATATAATATATGTTTTATATATAATATATATTTTATATATAATATATGTTTTATATATAATATAATATATATGTTTTATATATAATATATATTATATATAATATATGTTTTATATATAATATATATTTTATATATAATATATATTATATATAATATATATTTTTTATATATAATATATATATTTTCTATATTATATATTTTATATACTATATATTACATATATATTATGTATTATATATGTATTTTATATATAATATGTAATATGTATTTTATATATATGTATTTTATATATAATATGTATTTTATATATATGTATTTTTATATAATATATAATATGTATTTATATAATATATGTATATTATATATAATATGTATATTATGTATATTATATATAGTATGTATATTATATATAATATGTGTATTATATATAATATACGTGTATTATATATAATATATTGTATATTATATATTATATTATATATTATATTATATATTATATATTATATATAATATATTATATATATTATATATGTATAATATATATTCTAGAATGTATAATATGTATATTATACATTCTAGAATATATAATATGTATATTATATAATATGTATATTATATTATATAATATGTATGTTATATAATATATAATATGTATGTTATATAATATATAATATGTATGTTATATAGTATGTATGTTATATATTATAATATGTATGTTATATATTATATAATATGTATGTTATATAAAATATAAAATATATAATATGTATGTTATATAAAATATAAAATATATAATATGCATATTATATAAAATATATAATATGCATATTATATAAAATATATTATCTATAATATACATATTATATATCTATAATATACATATTATATATCTATAATATACATATTATATATCTATAATATACATATTATATATCTATAATATACATATTATATATCTATAATATACATATTATATATCTATAATATACATATTATATATCCTATAATATACATATTATATATCCTATAATATACATATTATATATCCTATAATATACATATTGTATATTATACATATTATATATTATATATTATACATATTATATATTATATATTATACATATTATATATATTATATATAAAAGTGTGTGTATATATATACACACACGCGATACAACACAGTACATTAGCTGGGCTTAGTAGTGCATGCCTGTAGTCCCATTTGCTCGGGAGGCTGAGGTGGGAGGATCGCTTGAACCCATGAGGCAAGAGGTTGCAGTGAGCAGAGATCGCGCCACTGCACTACAGCCTGGGTGGCAGAGCCAGACCTTGTCTCAGTAAAATAAAATATAAACTAAAAGGAGGTGGTTGGGCTCACTGTATAATTTTTGAAGCACCTTTCAGAACTATCTTCTTTGATTCCTGTCTCCCAGGATCTTACCCTTCGTCATTCTCCTGAATGGGAAAAGAAATCCTTTGAATAATGGACGGTTTATACCTGGGTTGGGCACACTGGTGTAGAGTTAGGCCGCTTGCTTCTATTAGGGCTAATTGACCTTGGGTAGAATTGGTTGGCGAGTAAGATGTGGCATTAATATTCCAAGTAGACTCATTTTAATTTTGTTAAAAAATCAGAATGTCTTTTTTCTTAATGTTAACTGTCTTTCATAGACTTAACTGTTAAATATTGACATTTAATTATTTTGCCTCGTTTCAGAGGCAGATCCCCAAAGTATATGAAAGTTAATGATTTTTAATTTAATGTTACCTTACTCTTTTTATTAGCATTCTTCAGGTCATCTGAACCTTCTGAGAAAACATGGTCAACGTCTTGAAAGGAGTGCTTATAGAATGGTTAGTAGTTTTGATACTTCATGAGTTTTAAGTTTAAATATTGAATCTTGACTTGTATGTATGTCTTTTCTAAAACCCTGTTGTTTTTAAGATATGAATGAAATCAAGTCTTTCGCTTTTAACAAGTGGCACAGATTTTGTTGCAAAGCTCCTGGTGCCAGATTTCAGTCCCTCTGTTGAATTGATGGAACTGGCATGATCAGAGGCAGCATATTTGTTAGATGAGTCGTCTTTAGAGAAACAGTGCTTGCATTCTCCTCAAACATGATGAATTTTAGGGCCTGAAAGAGTTCAGGAACTTGCTTAAGTCTTTAGCATTACAAACTGTGGACTTTAAAAAAGAGAAAAACAACAGAGCCAAATGGAGGTTTCTTAAATTCCTTTAGGTACATTCCAGAGGAGAAACTAAAAACCATAAATGAGCAGAGTTGAGTTCCTCAAAGCAATCCAGTGTCCAGGAACCCCGGGAACCCTGCTCTGTGGACACTCCCATTGTCTGAAAATACTACTGTCTACTTTCGGTGCCTCTAATAGGAGCCAGTGCATGGATAATGATACTGTTTACTGTGATGGCAAGGCTAAGGAGGAGCAAGACCAAACCCTAGGACACTGCCAACATTTAGAACAGCACTAGCCAATAGAAATCTAATGCAAGCCACAGATGTAGTCTTACATTTTTTCTAGCCACCTTAAAAGTAACTTAAAATGAAACAGGTGAAGTTAATATCTTTTGTTTAACCCTGTCTATGCAAAACACTATGCTTTGAACACGTACTAAGTCTTCAAAAAAATCTTCATCTTCAAAGTCGAATGGATATTTTAATTTTACAGCACATCTCACAGACTAGCCATGTTTCAAGGACTCTGTAGTGACCTGACTAGTGGGCTACCTTATGCAAAGTGCAGATTTGGAATTTTGATACAGGAGACACCAACAAAGGCAGCTAAGAAGAAAATAGCCAGTGAGGCTGGAGGGAGGAAAGTCAAAGGAGGAAGTGTTTTGTAGGGATGAGCGGCTGTGTTGGGCACTGATTGAGAACTGGCATGAGATGAAGACTGGAGTTTTGATGAGAGCCATTTGAATGGAGTGGTGGGGAGATGCCATATTGAAGTACTGTGGAAAAGGAAAGGGAGGTGAGGAGGTGGAGATGGAGACTTCGGAGAAGTTTTACTGTGATCATGAGCAATCTCATAGAGAACTGGATTGGTAGCTGACGAAGGACATGGTGAGGGGCTCAGGTTCTTGCTATTTTTATTTTAATGTGAAAGACTAGAATGTACGTTGATGAGAGTAAACCACTGCGGGGAGAGGTATTCACTTGGAAAAGCAAAGGGGGTGGGATCTGGACCCCGGAAGTTCTAAACACACTGTTCTGTTGTCTTTTGAAGACACTAGGTTTGATGTACTTATTTTCCTATTAATTTGACATAACATAAACATTTTCCTCGTTGGCCTTTAGTGTTATTTTTAAATACAGAGGATACACATACACAGAGTGTCAGCTATCACTTTTTTTCCCTCTTGTTTCTTCCAATTCTAAGTTTAATCTTCACCCCTGGGTTTGTTAAATATCCACTTCTCTCTTCTGAGGGTTTTGTGTTTTTCTTGGTGTTTTAGATTCATTCATCTAGAATTTATTGGGAGGAGTGGCATAGGTTTGTTAAATATTCACTTCTCTCTTGTGGGGATTTTGTGTTTTTCTTGGTGTGTTAGATTTATTCATCTATAATTTATTCGGAGGAGAGACATATTATTAGATGAGGATCTAAATTAGCTTCTTTTTTTTTTTTTTTGACACGGAGTCTTGCTCTGTTGCCAGGCTGGAGTGCAGTGGCACGATCTTGGCTCCCGGATTCAAGCGATACTGCTGCCTCAGCTGCCCGAGTAGCTGGGATTACAGGCACACACCACCACGCCCGGCTAATTTTATTTTTGTATTTTTAGTAGAAACGGGGTTTCACCATGTTGGCCAGGCTGGTCTCGATCTCTTGACCTCATGATCCACCTGCCTCGGCCTCCCAAAGTGCTGGCATTACAGGCATGAGCCACTGCACCCAGCCTAGCTTCTTTTTTGTTTTGGGTGTTTTTATCTGTTCATTTTGCCAAATAGCTAGTTCTCCACAATTATTTCCTTTCTTAGTGATGCTTGATGCCTCCTTAATCACGTAATTTTACTCCCCTTGCTATTCTCTTTCATCCCTTCCCACATTCATCTTTTTTGTTGCCTATTCTGGAATAACCTTGAAATAATTTAGTCTGTTTCCAAAATAATCCTTTTGGCATATTGGTTGGAATTGCATTAAACCTACGTTTTAATTTGAAAAAAAAGATGACTGGATTGCATCTTAAAGAACAAAACTCTGGGGAGACTCTGAAGTCTCAGTGCCCGGTTTGCTGTCCCGTGTCTAACCTCTGAATTCTGCCTGGTCTCTCTAATGACTGTCCATCACCTTGCACTTCAGGGTAATCCCCAGACTAGCAGTAATAGCATCATCTGGAGCTTGTTAGATATGCAAAATCTCAGACCTCACCCTAAATCTACTAAATCAGAATTGTGCATACAAAGAATCTTGTTAAGATGCATTTAAATTTTGAGAAGCAATAATACTGTTAATCAGCTTCAGTTTAATAATGGTTCCCTGTGGAGAAGTGTTTTGCACCAGGACTATTAAATTTTATTTTGCAGGTTAGGTACCATCCTTGCAAAACTAATTTTTCCCTTTGAAGTGAATTCTAAAGTGTAGTCTGCACAATTTTTCAAAAGGGTAACTCTGTCTTCCCAAAAACACAAGTCTTCCAAAAAGATTTTGGGCCTAAGAAATAACATAGATTCCCAAAGGAAAGGGTATGGCCAGTGCTAGTGGATTCCCTTTCACAGTTAGATGCAGATGTTAGGATGGTAACTGGAAAAGTCCTTCAGTTTCCCTCATGTCCATATTCGATGCCAAGGAGAAGCCTGTTAATAATACGATTATCAGTATAAGTCTGTTTATTACTTCATAATATCCATGGATTGTATGAAGCATTTAGGTGTATTGGAGTATGGAATTTGATAGGTCTGGAGTTTACAGGCAGACCACTCAAGGATCTTCTACAGCTGTTGCAGGTGAATACCAAAATTGAGGCTCAGCCCTGGAAGCCAAGTTGGTTTTTGGCTTCATGCAGGAAAGAATTCAAGAATGAGCCACAGAGTAAAGTGAAAGCAAGTTTATTAAAAATGAGGGAATAAAAGGGTGGCTACCCCATAGGCAGAGTGGGGTGGGGAGGGTGGGCAGCAGGCGGGCCTGCTAACTGGCTATTTTATGGCCATTTCTTGAGTATATGTTAAACAAGGGGTGGATTATTCGTGAGTTTTCTGGAAAAGAGACAGGGATTCTGTGGAACCAGGAGTCCCCAGTCCAGACCATACGGGGTAACTTCTAGATATTGCCATGGCATTTGTAAACTGTCATGGTGCTGGTGGGGGTGGTTTTTAGCGTGCGCATGCATTATGATTTGTGTATGATAGTGGTGAAGGTTGCTTTTGTCGCCATCTTGGTTCTGGCTGGTTTCTTTACTGTATCCTCGCTTATCGGTGGGGTCTTCTGACCTGTTGTTTACTGTCTCTCTTGTCTTGGAAACTAGTCCTGCTGAATTCCTATCTCACAGCTGCTTCCACTGTCCCAGGAATCTCTCCAAATTCCAGTCCCATCATTGTATTAATATAAACTGATGTGTAATAGCTTATATAGTGCTGATCCACATATATCTTAGATTGGCTTCACTTAACTGCCATATTTAAACTCCATTTCTATCAGTTACGTTTAACTGATTTTGAGTCTGCAGAGATTTGCTAAAGAAGTAAACCAAATTATGATGATGGCCATTTATTCTCATCTTCAGAGAATTGAAAAATCAGGGCACTTGGATGTAGTTATAATCTTAACTCCCAAGGGCTTATCAAATACTAAAATTGAAGGCTATAAAAGAAGTTTTATGTTTATAAATTTGCACTTTTATGTCAAAACTGAAAGGTTGGTGAAAATTTCCTCTTTGTTGGGATCCACCATCAATTGCCAGGCTCACACTAAGTATTCTCCCAAATCTAGCCACCAAGCAATTGCCAAAGCAAGCAACACATGACCACAGTATGTCTGTGTCCAGTTCCAGATGCTGGAGCAGACCTCTGGTATAACAGTTGCCACAATTGGTTTGGCAAGTGCTTCAGCAAAGATTTGTTGCCAAGGTACAAATTCCAACCAGTTTACATCACAATAGCAAAGAATCTGGAGAAATGTGTATTATTAAACCACACTTATCCTTATGAGTTTGGCTTCTAAACCTATATCGTTTATGAGAAGCGAAGTAAGAAGTATGGCAAAACCAGTCTAACCATTGTTCTGTTTTTTTCTCAGCATGTATAAATCTTTTCTCAGCCTTTGCTTCTTAGTAGGGCCATGTTCACTGAAGTTTTCCAGGCACCCAAAACAGTGCCTGAGATGTGTGTGTGTGTATATGTATATACATATATATGTGTGTGTGTGTATACACACACACACACACATATATAGATATAGCTTAGTAAATATTTGTGTACTGAATGAATTTTGTTAACAGAATTGAGTCCAGGTTTGTGATCTCAGCCAAAATCCCAAATTTATTAATGTTCCTTTAGAGCCTCTCTATTCCTACAGTGAGATTCACAGTGAATAAGATGGGATTCTTGATAAATTAAAGTTTTAGTTTGAAACAGATGTGTATACTAGGCCTCCTTTTAGCATGTTATATATCAAAATAGCTTTTAAATGAGGAGGCTGTTGTCTTCCAGTCATAGCTTTTAAAAAGCAAGCACCCCACCAAGCTGCTGATGGAAGTGTAATCCCAAGAAACAACTGTA
This sequence comes from Pan troglodytes, assembly GCF_028858775.2. Lineage (NCBI taxonomy): Eukaryota > Metazoa > Chordata > Mammalia > Primates > Hominidae > Pan > Pan troglodytes. Next base: position 170,211,216 of record NC_072403.2, read on the forward strand.
AGCAACTTGTGATGGGTGTTTTGTGCTCTTATATCCTTTAACACAATAACTCCGTTTCTATAAGTTTATCTTTAGGAAATTGCTGGGTGCAGTGGCTCACTCCTGTAATCCCAACACTTCAGGAGGCTGAGGCGGGTGGATGGCTTGAGGTCAGGAGTTTGAGACCAGCCTGGCCAACATGGTGAAACCCTGTCTCTACTAAAAATACAAAAATTAACTGGGCATGTTGGTGGACGCCTGTAATCCCAGCTACTGGGGAGGCTGAGGCAGGAGAATCACTTGAACCCAAGAGGCAGAGGTTGCAGTGAGCCAAGATCACGCCACTGCACTCCAGCCTGAGCAACACAGTGAGACTCCATTTCAAAAAAAAAAAAAAAAATTTTAGGAAATGATCAGAACTGCCAATAAAAATGTATGTATTTAATGTGCTAGAAAAAGAAATTTGTTGATTGTGGCATATTTTAATCAAATAATATAGCTGTTAAAATATTCGCAGACATTTTAAGTGATTCAGGGAAATGACACTGTACAATGATGTTAAGTGAAAACACCTGAATTCCTGTACTAACACTGTTTTCCATGTGACGTGCTATACTAAGCACTTGCTAATATTAATTTAGTTTTCACAACAGCCCTTTGAGGTAGGTGCTGTCATCTCCATTTATGGATGTACAAGGTGAGATATAGGGAAATTAATCAATTGCTCAGTTACATAGCTATTGTTAAACTGGGATTTTAAATCCCGGTATTCTGGCTCCAGAGCCCAGGCTACTAAACGTTACATATACTATCTCTCCATTATAAAACTAAGTATAATATTGTGTTTGCTTTTGTTGTTTTTTTTTTTTTTTTGAAACAGAGTCTCACTGTCACCCAGCCTGGAGTGCAGTGGCACAATCTTGGCTCACTGCAGCCTCTGCCACCTGAGTTCAAACAATTCTCCTGCTTCAGCCTCCCAAGTAGCTGGGATTACAGGTCCCTGCCACCATGCCTGGCTAATTTTTGAAGTTTTAGTAGAGACGGGGTTTCACTATCTTGGCCAGGCTGGTCTTGAACTCCTCACCTCGTGATCCACCCACCTCGGCCTCCCAAAATGCTGGGATTACAGGTGTGAGCCATTGCGCCTAGCCTATGTTTGCTTTTTAAAAGGATATACGTATGTCTTAGAATTATACCATATATATTCATAGGTTAATGGTTTTGTAATTGAAATAGTAAATTGCCGAGACCAGCTCGGTCTGGGAGACCCTAACCCAGCAGCGCTAGAGGAATTAAAGACAGACACACAGAAATATAGAGGTGTGGGGTGAGAAATCAGGGGTCTCACAGCCTTCAGAGCCGAGAGCCCCAAACAGAGATTTACCCACTTACTTGTTAACAGCAAGCCAGGGATGAGCATTGTTTCTATAGATTATAGATTACCTAAAAGTATTCCTTATGGGAAGCAAAGGGATGGGCCAAAATAAAGGGATGGGTTTGGCTAGTTATCTGCAGCAGGAGCATGTCCTTAAGGCACAGATCACTCACGCTATTGTTTGTGGTTTAAGAAAGCCTTTAAGCGGTTTTCCGCCCTGGGTGGGCCAGGTGTTCCTTGCCCTCATTCCAGTAAACCCACAACCTTCCAGCGTGGGTGTCATGGCCATCATGAACATGTCACAGTGCTTCAGAGATTTTGTTTATGGCTAGTTTTGGGGCCAGTTTATGGCCAGATTTTGGGGTGCCTGTTCCCAACAGTAAATCATTTGATAGGGATAGAACTAATTGTAATTTAAACCTCTCTGCCTATATCCTCTCACATGGTCTTGGCATTTTAATTGCTCATTCGAGTACCTACTATGAGCAAGATGTTTTAGAAATATTCTCTAGTCCATCAACTTTGCAGTGTAGCTATGGTACTAACATTGCTGTTACAGATCACAGGCTCCTTGGCTCCCTATGTAATAAAAATTAACACAGAGCTACACAGTTTTCCCAGATGAGGCTTTTATTTCAGGGTTTATCCACAAATGCAAGGGAGACAGTACAGTAGTAAGAACTCTGTGGCTGACCCCCAAAAAAGCTGATAGGGACTTTTTGATTAGGCAAAGCGTGAGAATTGACATCAGGGATAAGGTATGCAGGCTGGGCTGCGTAAAGCACATGAAGGGTACAGTATGTGGTCAGCATCTGTGGTTGCACTGGTTATCATGCTTTAAGTTCTGAGTTAAATGTGCAGAACGTACAGTTTTGTTACATAGGTATACATGTGCCATGGTAGTTTGCTGCACCCATCTACCCATCACCTACACTAGGTATTTCTCCTAATGTTATCCCTCCCCTAGCCCCCCACACCCCACAGGCCCTGGTGTGTGATGATCCCCTCCCTGTGTCCATGTGTTCTCATTGTTCACCTCCCACTTATGAGCGAGAACATGTGGTGTTTGGTTTTCTGATCTTGTGATAGTTTGCTGAAAATGATGGTTTCCAGCTTCATCCATGTCCCTACAAAGGACATGAACTCATCCTTTTTTATGACTGCATAGTATTCCGTGGTGTATATGTGCCACATTTTCTTAATCCAGTCTATCATTGATGGACATTTGGGTTGGTTCCAAGTCTTAGCTATTGTGAATAGTGCCACAATAAACATACATGTGCATGTGTCTTTATCATAGAATGATTTATAATCCTCTGGGAATATGCCCAGTAATGGGATTGCTGGGTCAAATGGTATTTCTAGTTCTAGATCCTTAAGGAATTGCCACACTGTCTTCCACAATGGTTGAACTCCCACCAACATTGTAAAAGCATTCCTGGCTGGGCGCAGTGGCTCACACCTGTAATCCCTGTAATCCCAGCACTTTGGGAGGCCAAGACAGGCGGATCACGAGGTCAGGAGATCGAGACCATCCTGTCTAACACGGTGAAACCCCGTCTCTACTAAAAATACAAAAAAAATTAGCCAGGCATGGTGGCAAGCACCTGTAGTCCCAGCTACTCGGGAGGCTGAGGCAGGAGAATGGCATGAACCCGGGAGGTGGAGCTTGCAGTGAGCCAAGATTGTGCCACTGCACTCCAGCCTAGGAGACAGAGTGAGACTCCATCTCAAAAAAAAAAAAAAAGCATTCCTATTTTTCCACAACCTCTCCAGCATCTGTTGTTTCCTGACTTTTTAATGATCATGATTCTAACTGGTGTGAGATGGTATCTCATTGTGGTTTTGATTTGCATTACTCTAATGACCAGTGATGATGAGCATTTTTTTATATGTCTGTTGGCTGCATAGATGTCTTCTTTTGAGAAGTGTCTGTTCATATCCTTTGCCCATTTTCTGATGGGGTTGTTTGCTTTTTTCTTGTAAATTTGTTTAAGTTCTTTGTAGATTCTGGATATTAGCCCTTTGTCAGACAGGTAGATTGCAAAAATCTTCTCCCATTCTGTAGGTTGCCTGTTCACTCTGATGATAGTTTCTTTTGCTGTGCAGAAGCTCTTTAGTGTAATTAGATCCCACTTGTCACTATTGGCTTTTGTTGCCATTGCTTTTCTTGTTTTAGACATGAAGTCTTTGCCCATGCCTGTGTCCTGAATGGTATTGCCCAGGTTTTCTTCTAGGATTTTTATGGTCCTAGGTGTTATGTTTAAGTCTTTGATCCATCTTGAGTTGATTTTTGTATAAGGTGTAAGGAAAGGGTCCAGTTTCAGTTTGCTGCATATGGCTAGCCAGTTTTCCTGACACCATTTATTAAATAGGGAATCTTTTCCCCATTGCTTGTGTGTGTCAGGTTTCTCAAAGATCAGATGGTGGTAGATGTGTGGTGTTATTTCTGAGGCCTCCGTTTTGTTCCATTGGTCTATATATCTGTTTTGGTACCAGTATCATGCTGTTTTGGTTACGGTAGCCTTGTAGTATAGTTTGAAGTCAGGTAGCGTGATGCCTCTAGCTTTGTTCTTCTTGCCCAGGATTGTCTTGGCTATGTGGGCTCTTTTTTGGTTCCATATGAAGTTTAAAGTAGTTTTTTCCAATTCTGTGAAGAAAGTTGGTGGTAGCTTGATGGGGATAGCATTGAATCTATAAATTACTTTGGGTAGTAAGGCCATTTTCACGATATTGATTCTTCCTATCCACGAGCATGGAATGTTTTTCCCTTTGTGTCCTCTCTTATTTCCTTGAGCAGTGGTTTGTAGTTCTTGAAGAGGTCTTTCACATCCCATGTTAAGTTGTATTCCTAGGTATTTTATTCTGTTAGTAGCAATTGTGAATGGGAGTTCACTCATGATTTGGCTCTCTGTTTGTCTGTTATTGGTGTATAGGAATGCTTGTGATTTTTGCACATTGATTTTGTATCCTGAAACTTTGCTGAAGTTGCTTATCAGCTTAAGATTTTGGGTTGAGATGATGGGGTTTTCTAAATATACAATCATGTCATCTGCAAACAGAGATGATTTGACTTCCTCTCTTCCTATCTGAATACCCTTTATTGCTTTCTCTTGCCTGATTGCCCTGGCTAGAACTTCCAATACTATGTGGAATAGGAGTGGTGAGAGAGGGCATCCTTGTCTTGTGCCGGTTTTCAAAGGGAATGCTTCCAGTTTTTGCCCATACAGTATGATATTGGCTGTGGGTTTGTCATAAATAGCTCTTATTATGAGATAATAAGAGATACATTCCATCGATACGTAGTTTATGGAGAGTTTTTAGCATGAAAGGCTGTTGAATTTTGTCGAAGGCCTTTTCTGCTGTTGAATTTTGTCAAAGGCCTTTTCCGCATCTTTTGAGATAATCATGTGGTTTTTGTCATTGGTTCTGTTTATGTGATGGATTACATTTATTGATTTGCATATGTTGAACCAGCCTTGCATCCCAGGGATGAATCTGACTTGATCGTGGTGGATAAGCTTTTTGATGTGCTTCTGGATTCGGTTTGCCCGTTATTTTATTGAAGATTTTCGCATAGATGTTCATCAGGGATATTGGCCTAAAATTCTCTTTTTTTGTTGTGTTTCTGCCAGGGTTTGGTATCAGGACAATGCTGGCCTCAAAATGAGTTAGGGAGGATTCCCTCTTTTTCTGTTGATTGGAATAGTTTCGGAAGGAATGGTACCAGCTCCACTTTGTACCTCTGGTAGAATTTGGCTGTGAATACATCTGGTCCTGGACTTTTTTGGTTGGTAGGCTATTAATTATTGCCTCAATTTCAGAATCTGCTGTTGGTCTATTCAGAGATTCACCTTATTCCTGGTTGAGACTTGGGAGGGTGTATGGTCCAGGAATTTGTCCATTTCTTCTACATTTTCTAGTTTATTTGCGTAGAGGTGTATATAGTATTCTCTGATGGTAGTTTATATTTCTGTGGGATTAGGTTGATATCCCCTTTATCATTTTTTATTGTGTCTGTTTGATTTTTCTCTCTTTCTTCTTTATTAGTCTTGCTAGCGGTCTGTCTATTTTGTTGATCTTTTAAAAAAAACCAGCTCCGGGATTCATTGATTTTTTTTTTTTTTTTTTGAAGGGTTTTTTGTCTCTATCTCCTTCAGTTCTGCTCTGATCTTAGTTATTTCTTGTCTTCTGCTAGGTTTTGAATTTGTTTGCTCTTGCTTCTCTAGTTCTTTTAATTTGATATTAGGGTGTCGATTTTAGATCTCTCCTGCTTTCTCTTGTGGGCATTTAGTGCTATGAATTTCCTTCTACACACTGCTTTAAATATGTACCAGAGATTCTGGTACGTTGTATCTTTGTTCTCACTGGTTTCAAAGAACATCTTTATTTCTGCGTTAATTTTGTTATTTACCCAGTAGTCATTCAGGAGCAGGTTGTTCCGTTTCCATGTAGTTGTGTGGTTTTGAGTGGATTCTTTTGTTGTTGTTGTTGTTGTTGTTGTTGTTGTTATTGTTTTTAATTGATCATTCTTGGGTGTTTCTCGCAGAGGGGGACCTGGCAGGGCCACAGGACAACAGTGGAGGGAAAGTCAGCAGACAAACAAGTGAACAAAGGTCTCTGATTTTCCTAGGCAGAGGACCCTGCGGCCCTCCACAGCGCTTGTGTCCCTGGGCACCTGAGACTAGGGAGTGGTGATGACTCCCAACGAGCATGCTGCCTTCAAGTATCTGTTCAACAAAGCACATCCTGCACCACCCTCAATCCATTCAACCCTGAGTGGACACAGCACATGTTTCAGAGAGCACAGGGTTGGGGGCAAGGTCACAGATCAACATGAGCCCAAGGCAGAAGAATTTTTCTTAGTACAGAACAAAATGAAAAGTCTACCATGTCTACCTGTTTCTACACAGACACGGCAACCATCCGATTTCTCAATCTTTTTGCCACCTTTCCCCCTTCTTTCTATTCCACAAAACCGCCATTGTCATCATGGCCTGTTCTCAATGAGCTGTTGGGTACACCTCCCAGACGGGGTGGTGGCCGGGCAGAGGGGCTCCTCACTTCCCAGTAGGGGCGGCCGGGCAGAGGCGCCCCTCACCTCCCGGACAAGGCGGCTGGCCGGGCGGGGGGCTGACCCCCCCACCTCTCTCCTGGACAGGACGGCTGGCCGGGTGGGGGGCTGACCCCCCTACCTCCCTCCCGGACGGGGCGGCTGGCCGGGCGGGGGGCTGACCCCCCCCACCTCCCTCCCGGACGGGGCGGCTGGCCGGGCGGGGGGCTGACCCCCCAACCTCCCTCCCAGCCGGGGCGGCTGGCCGGGCAGAGGGGCTCCTCACTTCCCAGTAGGGGCGGCCGGGCAGAGGCGCCCCTCACCTACCGGACGGGGTGGCTGGCCGGGCGGGGGGCTGACCCCCCCACCTCCCTCCCAGATGGGGCGGCTGGCCGGGCGGGGGGCTGACCCCCCCCACCTCCCTCCCGGACGGGGCGGCTGGCCGGGCAGAGGGGCTCCTCACTTCCCAGTAGGGGCAGCCGGGCAGAGGCTCCCCTCACCTCCCAGACGGGGCGGCTGGCTGGGCGGGGGGCTGACCCCCCCACCTCCCTCCCGGACGGGGCGGCTGGGCGGGCAGAGGGGCTCCTCACTTCCCAGTAGGGGCGGCCGGGCAGAGGCGCCCCTCACCTCCCGGATGGGGCGGCTGGCCAGGCGGGGGGCTGAGCCCCCCCACCTCCCTCCCAGATGGGGCGGCTGGCCGGGCGGGGGGCTGACCCCCCCACCTCCCTCCCGGACGGGGCGGCTGGCCGGGCAGAGGGGCTCCTCACTTCCCAGCAGGGGCGGCCGGGCAGAGGCGCCCCTCACCTCCCAGACGGGGCGGCTGACCGGGTGGGGGGCTGACCCCCCCACCTCCCTCCCGGACGGGGCGGCTGGCCGGGCGGGGGGCTGACCCCCCCCACCTCCCTCCCGGCCGGGGCGGCCGGCTGGGCAGAGGGGCTCCTCACTTCCCAGTAGGGGCGGCCAGGCAGAGGCGCCCCTCACCTCCCGGACGGGGTGGCTGGCCGGGTGGGGGGCTGAGCCCCCCACCTCCCTCCCGGACGGGGCGGCTGGCCAGGCGGGGGGGCTGACCCCCCCACCTCCCTCCCGGATGGGGCGGCTGGCCGGGCGGGGGGCTGACCCCCCCACCTCCCTCCCAGATGGGGCGGCTGGCCGGGCAGAGGGGCTCCTCACTTCCCAGTAGGGGCGGCCGGGCAGAGGCTCCCCTCACCTCCCGGACGGGGCGGCTGGCCGGGCGGGGGGCTGACCCCCCACCTCCCTCCCGGACGGGGCGGCTGGGCGGGCAGAGGGGCTCCTCACTTCCCAGTAGGGGCGGCCGGGCAGAGGCGCCCCTCACCTCCCGGATGGGGCGGCTGGCTGGGCGGGGGGCTGAGCCCCCCCACCTCCCTCCCGGATGGGGTGGCTGGCCGGGCGGGGTCTGACCCCCCCACCTCCCTCCCGGACGGGGCGGCTGGCCGGGCGGGGGGCTGACCCCCCACCTCCCTCCCGGACAGGGGCGCTGGCCTGGCGGGGGGCTGACCCCCACTTCCCTCCCGGACGTGGTGGCTGCCGGGCGGAGACGCTCCTCACTTCCCAGACGGGGTGGCAGCTGGGCAGTGGGGCTCCTCACTTCTCAGACGGGGCGGTTGCCAGGCGGAAGGTCTCCTCACTTCTCAGACGGGGTGGCCGGGCAGAGACGCTCCTCACCTCCCAGACGGGGTCGCGGCCTGGCCGAGGCGCTCCTCACATCCCAGACGGGGCAGCGGGGCAGAGGCACTCCCCACATCTCAGACGATGGGTGGCCAGGCAGAGACGCTCCTCACTTCCTAGATGGGATGGCGGCCGGGAAGAGGCACTCCTCACTTCCCAGGTGGGATGGCGGCTGGGCAGAGACGCTCCTCACTTTCCAGACTGGGCAGCCAGGCAGAGGGGCTCCTCACATCCCAGACGATGGGCGGCCGGGCAGAGACGCTCCTCACTTCCTAGACGGGGTGGCGGCCGGGCAGAGGCTGCAATCTCCGCACTTTGGGGGGCCAAGGCAGGCGGCTGGGAGGTGGAGGCCGTAGCGAGCCGAGATCACACCACTGCACTCCAGCCTGGGCACCATTGAGCACTGAGTTAACGAGACTCCGTCTGCAATCCCGGCACCTCGGGAGGCCGAGGCTGGCGGATCACTCGCGGCTAGGAGCTGGAGACCAGTCCGGCCAACACAGTGAAACCCCGTCCCCACCAAAAAAACACGAAAACCAGTCAGGCGTGGCGGCGCGCGCCTGCAATCGCAGGCACTCGGCAGGCTGGGGCAGGAGAATCAGGCAGGGAGGCTGCAGCGAGCCGAGATGGCAGCAGTACAGTCCAGCTTTGGCCCGGCATGAGAGGGAGACCGTGGAAAGGAGAGGGAGAGGGAGACGGGAGACAGGAGACGGGAGACGGGAGAGGGAGACGGGAGACGGGAGAGGGAGACGGGAGAGGGAGATGGGAGAGGGAGACGGGAGAGGGAGACAGGCGGTTTTGAGTGGATTCTTAATCCTGAGTTCTAATTTGGTTGCACTGTGGTCTGAGAGACAGTTTGTTGTGATTTCTGTTCTTTTACATTTGCTGAGGAATGTTTTACTTCCAATTATATGGTCAATTTTAGAATAAGTGTGATGGGATGCTGAGAAGAATGTATATTCTGTTGATTTGGGTTGGGGAGTTCTGTAGATGTCTGTTAGGTCCACTTGGTCCAGAGTTGAGTTCAAGTCCTGGATATCCTTGTTAATTTTCTGTCTCATTGATCTGTCTAATATTGATGGTGGGGTGTTAAAGTCTCCTGTTATTATTGTGTGGGAGTCTAACTCTCTTTGTAGGTCTCTAAGAACTTGCTTTACGAATCTGGGTCTCCCTGTATTGGGTGCATATACGTTTAGGTTAGTTAGCTCTTCTTGTTGAATTGATCCCTTTACCATTATGTAATGGCCTTCTTTGTCTCTTTTGATCTTTGTTGGTTTAAAGTCTGTTTTTAATCAGAGACCAGGATTGCAACCTCTGCTTTTTTTTTGCTTTGCATTTGCTTGGTAGATCTTCCTCCATCCCTTTATTTTGGGCCTATGTGTGTCTTTGCACATGAGATGGGTCTCCTGAATACAGCACACCAACGGGTCTTGACTCTATCCCATTTGGCAGTCTGTGTCTTTCAATTAGGGCATTTAGCCCATTTACATTTAAGGTTAATATTGTTATGTGTGAATTTGATCCTGTCATTATGAGGCTAGCTGGTTATTTCGCCCATTAATTGAGGCAGTTTCTTCCTAGCATCGATGGTCTTTACAATTTGGCATGTTTTTGCAGTGGCTGGTACTGGTTGTTCCTTTCCATGTTTAGTGCTTCCTTCAGGAGCTCTTGTAAGACAGGCCTGATGGTGACAAAATCTCTCAGCATTTGCTTGTCTGTAGAGGATTTTATTTCTCCTTCACTTATGAAGCTTAATTTGGCTGGATATGAAATTCTGGGTTGAAAATTCTTTTCTTTAAGAATATTGAATATTGGCCCCCACTCTCTTCTGGCTTGTAGGGTTTATGCTGAGTGATCCGCTGTTAGTCTGATGGGCTTCCCTTTGTGAGTAACCTGACCTTTCTCTCTGACTGCCCTTAACATTTTTTCCTTCATTTCAACCTTGGTGAATCTGACAATTATGTGTCTTGGGGTTGCTCTTCTTGAGGAGTATCTTTGTGGTGTTCTCTGTATTTCCTGAATTTCAATGTTGTCCTCCCTTGCTAGGTTGGGGAAGTTCTCCTGGGTAATATCCTGAAGAGTGTTTTCCAACTTGGTTCCATTCTCCCCGTCACTTTCAGATACACCAATCAAACGTAGATTTGGTCTTTTCACATAGTCGCATATTTCTTGGAGGCTTTGTTCATTTCTTTTCATTCTTTTTCCTCTCATCTTGTCTTCTTGTTGTATTTCATGAATTTGATCTTCAATCAATGATATCCTTTCTTCTGCTTGATCAAATCAGCTATTGAAGCTTGTATGTGCTTCACGAAGTTCTCGTACTGTGGTTTTCAGCACCATCAGGTCATTTAAGCTCTTCTCTGCACTGGTTATTCTAGTTAACCATTCGTCTAAACTTTTTTCAAGGTTTTTAGCTTCCTTGCGATGGGTAGAACATCCTCCTTTAACTCACAGAAGTATGTTATTACCGACCTTCTGAAGCCAACTTCTGTCATCTCGTCAAACACATTCTCCATCCAGTTTTCTTCCCTTGCTGGTAAGGAGTTGTGTTCCTTTGGAAGAGAAGAGGCGTTCTGGTTTTTGGAATTTTCAGCCTTTCTGCTCTGGTTTCTCCCCATCTCTGTGGTTTTATCTATCTTTGGTCTTTGATGTTGGTGACCTACGGATGGGGTTTTGGTGTGGATGTCCTTTTTGGTGATGTTGATGCTACTCCTTTCTGTTTGTTAGTTTTCCTTCTAACAGACAGGACCTTCAGCTGCAGGTCTGTTGGAGTTTGCTGGAGGTCCGCTCCAGACCCTGTTTGCCTGGGTATCACCAGCGGAGGCTGCAGAACAGTAAATATTGCTGCCTGATCCTTCCTCTGGAAGCTTCATCATAGAGGGGCACCTGCCTGTATGACGTGTCTGTCGGCCCCTACTGGGAGGTGTCTCCCAGTCAGGCTACATGGGGGTCAGGGACCCACTTGAAGAGGCAGTCTGTCCATTATCGGAGCTCAAATGCCATGCTGGGAGAACCACTGCTCTCTTCAGAGCTGTCAGGCAGGGACATTTAAGTCTGGAGAAGCTGTGTGCTGCCTTTTGTTCAGGTATGTCCTGCCTTCAGAGGTGGAATCTGGAGAGGCAGTAGGCCTTGCTGAGCTGCAGTGGACTCTGCCCAGTTTGAGCTCCCCTGCTGCTTTGTTTACACTGTGAGCATGGAACCGCCTACTCAAGCCTCAGCAATGGTGGTCGCCCCTCCACCCACCAAGCTCCGGTGTCCCAAGTCAATCTCAGACGCTGCGCTAGCAGCAAGCAAGTCTCCGTGGGCATGGGACCCACCGAGCCAGGCACAGGAGGGGATCTCCTGGTCCGCTTGTTGCGAAGACAGTGGGAAAAGTGCAGCATTTGGGCTGGAGTGTATTGCTCCTCCAGGTATAGTCACTCACAGCTTCCCTTGGCTAGGAAAGGGAAATCCCCTGACCCCTTGCACTTCCTGGGTGAGGCGACACCCTGCCCTGCTTCGGCTCGCCCTCCATGGGCTGCACCCACTGTCCAACCAGTCCTAGTGAGATGAACCAGGTACCTCAGTTGGAAATGCAGAAATCACCTGTCTTCTGTGTCGATCTTGCTGGGAGCTGTACACCAGAGCTGTTCCTATTTGGCCATCTTGGAAGTGACTCAGTTGTTCAGCTTTATTTTCCAAGATGGGACACTCCACAACCTTGGTTTGATACTTAGATTTCCTAAGTAAAAGTCATGGTTACACATGAGAGCACAGAAGAATGGCTATTTTCTTTGTATAATTAAAGCCTTGGGGTTAGCGGGTTCATCACCAGCAAGGTAGTGGTTTGGGTTTTCTGATCAGTGGGACAAGAGAAGGAAAAAAAAAGGAAAAACATGTGAAGGAGGAGCCACATCGAATTCCTGTTCTCATTTCTAGTTAGACGCCTGAGAAGTTGAGAGGTTGAGTAACTTTATATATTATACATATTTTGGTTGGCAGAGCTGGGGTCTGGGGCTAGGCTTTCTGGGTCCAGTACTCTCTTTAGACTTTTGTGTCTTTGTAACAGTAAAACCCCTATTATATGTTTTCTTGGGAAAATGGTAGCTGTGTTTCTGGTTAACTTAATGTCTCCTATGGTGTCTCTTCTCTTAAGACCCTACTCATGTACCAAATTGTTATTGAGCACCTATAATGTTCTGGGCTCTAATCTAGACACCCATATCTCAGATTGAACAAAACCCAGACTCAGAAAACACTTTGGAAAATGCTTTTAAAGGGGAAATAAACCTAAGACAGTCTACTCCCAGGATATATGGAATTTATGGAGTAATACTTAAAAATTTTTTAAGTAATATCTGTTGGCCAGTTATTATCAAGAAAGATAGTTTACCATTGACTAAGCCAAGATTGTTCTGATGGATTGTCAGTGCTGACAGCTTTGACCAGACTATTTTACAGCTCACTGCATCATCCTGGTTACCATTATACCATTATCATGCTATAATCCTTTTCAGAGTCATACTTTATAGGAGCTATACTAAGCTTCTTTAGGAGAAGGTTTCATGATATCTGCCCTTCACACTTCCAGGGCAAAGATGTTTCTTTTCTGTACAATAGCCTTGATCCTGGGACTTCAAGTATGTATATATGCTCTTGGCTTTGGGTTTTGTTTTTTTTTTTCTGCTACCCTCAATATAGAAGTGGAATGGCTCTGTGTTCAGATAGGAATATTCCAGGCTCTTTGTGTTTCATGACAAAATGTCCCTTAAACTTTGAGTGTCTTTTTTTTTTTTTTTAATAATTAAAGAGTCTTTTTAAATCATTACATGTTATCTTTACTTCAGGTACATGCTTGAAAATTCAATCTCAAATTGTCTTTCAAAAGTTTGAGGCATGCCAGACACGGTGGCACACGCCTGTAATCCCAACACTGGGAAGCCGAGGCTGGAGGATCGCCCAAGCCCAGGAGTTCAAGACCAGCCTGAGCAATGTGGTGAAACCCCATTTCTACAAAAAATACAAAAATTAGCCAGGCATGGTGGTGTGTGCCTGTAGACCCAGTTAGTCAGGAGGCTGAGGTGGGAGGATTACCTCATCCCTAGGAGGTTGAGGCTGCAGTGAATTGGGATTGTGCCACTGCACTCCAGCCTAGGCAACAGAGTGAGGCCCTGTCTCAAAAAAAAAAAAAAAAAGTTTGAAGCGATTGATATTAAAGAGTTATTTCAGTGTTCACTGGCCAGTCATTCCTCTAAGCTGTCTCATTTGTCAGTTAGCATATTTCCCTAAGTGTGGGGAATACCATTAGTGTTCAAGATGATTTGAAGAACATACATTTTGGGGGAGTAGAATAGAAAAATAGGCCAGGCTCAATGGCTCACAACTGTAATCCCAACACTTTTGGAGGCCGAGGCGGGTGGGTTGCTTGAGTCCAGGAGTTCGACATAACAGAACCCTATCTCTACAAAAAAATACAAAAAAAAATCTGGGTGCAGTGACATGTGCCTGTAGTCCCAGCTACTGGGGAGGCTGAGGTGGGAGAATCATCTGAGCCCAGGAGGTCAAGGCTGCAGTGAGCCGTGATGGCGCCTACTGCCCTCCAGCCTGGGTGACGGTGAGACTCTGTCTCAAAAAAAATAAAGAGAGCAAAAAAATTTTTTATATGACCAGTTTAATTTATTTGAGGAGAAGAGGAAACTGACATATCAAACTCTTGGTTTTATGCCAGATGAAACGTTAGTTGATTTAAAGGCAATTTAAAGAAAAATATTAAGTGATTTGCAACGGAGATGTTACAAGAGATGGCTAAAATAGCAAGGATGGTATACAAATGGCAAACATTTTGAAAGCATTGGTGTGATGATTCAGCACAGATATGAGTCCTGAGGCGCTTCTTGGTTTTAGTGGTTTAGCTCTGACTTCATTAAGATGATGTAAATTTATTCCATTTAGAAAATTCCCAAAGTCTTCATAACCACTTAACTCTTGCTGCCTTTAATACCTGTTAGTAGTAGCCAGTTACTGAGAATAAATTGGTGTCATCTGAATGTACTGAGCTCAAACTGTAGCAAGTTAATATATCACATGCAGACAGCAATGTTTCAGTGTCCAGTTTGTCTTTTATTACTGTTACATTTGGATCCAAAGTTTATTTTAAAGGGCTAACACAAAACAACTGTTCGTCCTGTAAACCAAAAAGTATCTGAGACAAGTCTCAATCAATTTTGAAGTTTATTTTGCCAAGGTTAAGGACATGCCCATGACATATCCTCAGAAGGTCCAGACAACTTGTGCCCAAGGTGTTCGGGCTACAGCTTGGTTTTACACATTTTAGGGAGACAAAATATCAATCAATACATGTAAGATGTACATTGGTTCAGTCTGGAAAGGCAGGACAACTCAAAGCAAGGGGAATGGGGGGCGGGCTTCCCGGTCATAGGTAGATTCAAAGATTTTCTTATTGGCAGTTGATTGAAAGAGTTATTATCTAAAGACCTGGAATCAATAGAAAGGAATGTGTGGGTTAAGGTAAAGAGCTGTGGAGACCAAGGTTTTATCACGCAGATGAAGTCTCCAGGTAGCAGGCTTCAGAGTTGTTTTTGTTTTGTTTTGTGTTTTGTTTTGTGTTTTGTTTTGTTTTGTTCTTATTAGACGAAGTCTCCCTCTTGTCTCCCAGGCTGGAGTGCAATGGTGTGATCTTGGCCCACTACACCCTTCACCTCCTGGGTTCAAGCGATTCTCCTTCCTCAGCCTCCTGAGTAGGTAGTATTACAAGCGCCTGCCACCATGCCCAGCTAATTTTTGTATTTTTTGTAGAGACGGGGTTTCATCATGTTGGCCAGGCTGGTCTCGAACTCCTGACCTCAGGTGATCCACCCACCTCAGCCTCCCAAAGTGCTGGGATTACAGATGTGAGCCACCGCACCTGGCCCAGAGCTCTTATCAGACCTAAAAAGGTGCCAGACTCCCCTGGATCAGGGAAAAGACCTGGAAAGGAATGGAGAGTCTCTACAGAGTCAATTATTCCCACAAGAGACAGCTTTGCAGGGCCATCTCAAAATATGTCAAAGAAACATATTTTGGTGTAAAATACAATTTCTTTCAGGGCCTGCCATCTGCCATGTGATGCTTTACAAAAGTCAGGCTGGAATTTGGTGTTTTATTCCTACAAAAAGTCTGTTACCTGGGTCTTAAGATCTCTGTTTTTTTGTTTGTTTGTTTGAAATGGAGTCTCGCTCTGTTGCGCAGGCTGGAGTTCAGTGGCGCGATCTTGGCTCACTGCAAGCTCCGCCTCCCAGGTTCATGCCATTCTTCTGCCTCAGCCTCCCGAGTAGCTGAGACTACAGGTGCCTGCCACCACATCCGGCTAATTTTTGTATTTTTAGTAGAGATGGGGTTTCACCGTGTTATCCAGGATGGTCTTGATTTCCTGACCTCGTGATCCGCCTGCCTCGGCCTCCCAAAGTGCTGGGATTACAGGCGTGAGCCACTGCACCCGGCCAAGATCTCTGTTTTAATGTTAATACTGGTCAGCTATGCCTGAATTCAAAGGGAGGTGGGTATGAGGCATGCCCAACCCCCATTCCCATCATGGCCTGAACTAGTTTTTCAGGTTAACTTTGGAATGCCCTTAGCCAAGGGGAGGGTCCATCAGTCAGTTGGCAGATGGGGGGTGGGGTGCTTAGAACTTTATTTTTGGTTTACAATCCCATTGTGTAAAGTGTATCCTAAGAAACCTCTATGATTTTTATAGAATATATTGAGGTAGTTGTGGGGCCTGGAGAGTGAAGTGGGCACCACGGTCATATGAGTCCTCCCTTGTCCCTTGTTTGCAAGGAAAGCTTAATTGTAGAGCACTGAAGTCCAGGTTTTTGTCTGACTCTCCCCTCCCCAGCCATCATACCTGTCTACTGTTGAATTACTCTCCTTTTATTCTCCCCACCAGTCCCTCCCCTTCTACCTTTATTTGTATGTGCAAGGAAGATTTGAGGGAAACAACTAAATTTTTAAAGAGTCTGAGTAGAAAAACAATGGTTTTCGAGAAACTGAAACTTTGGTTTCTCTGTCCTATAGGCCTCCTCATTTTCCTTTCTGCGATATCATCGGGAAGCACCCTGTTTAACCTGCTTCATCAACCCCAGGTTCCTTCTAGAATTGCTCTTCAAGCTTTTTTCTATTTTATGTTTCTACCTGTGCTCTTTGTCAATAATTAATCAATTATTTACCTCTGAAATTTCTCAGTGTACAGTGTGTTACTGTTCTAGAAAATCTTTTCATTTAAGTTCTTATTCTGTATAATACTCAAATTAGAGAATTGCTGAAAATGTGAAGTTTAACATTTTTTTGTATCTGCTTAAATCCGTGACCATTATGCTCTGTTTGTAAAATGCCCCGTTCATCCTCCTGTCACCAGCTGTTGTTGCCATTCAGTTGCATGTCAGTGTCATCCCGCAGATCCTCATTCTCATTATGCCTTAAATGCCGATTTTTCCTCCACCCAATAAACCACAGACTCCCAAGCTATCTCCGTCTCTTGCACTTTCATGATCTATGACCCTGTTCACCATCTCCTACCCACCACCCTCCCCCACCTACCCACCCCAATCCTTTCTACTTTGCCCTCTGGGACATAGTGAGATGGCAGCAGCAGGATGCCCTGTAGCCTCAGCCTCTTCTCTGAACTTTCCTTTTTCCTTCCCCCACCCACCTTTTCCTTTTTTGCTGTGACAAAACCTGACTTTCTCCTGAGCTCACTGCTTCTCCCACCACCTTATCAGGTGGTGCCTTTTTTCCTCTAGAAAGGCACCCTCTTGTACCATTGGGTCAGGAAACAGGATCAGTACCTTGCTTATTATTGCCACTTCCAGAAATTCTCCCTCCCTCTTCCATAGAAACCCCCAGTTATCAATCCCAGATCATCAGAGTGGACTACCCACCAACCCTCCTCTTTATAATCATCTACAGACACCCCAATCTGTCCTGAAGGTTTTCCCTTGAAAAAACTATCTTCAGTAGCTCTTCTCTCAAATCCTTAGTGATGTTAGTATCCGTGTGGGTAGTCCTTTAGATACCCTGTTCTCCCAGTTCCCTGACCTCCTCTTCCACTGAGCTTGTCCTCCACCTCATCACAGCCACTCATTCACATAGTTGTAGCTAGACCTATCCTTCCTTACCCTCATGCCAGCTCTTCAGTCTCATTTCAGGCATCTGACTCTGACCACCACCTCCTCTTTCCAGTTCACTCCCTCTCATACCTCACTCCATCATTTCTTCAACTTCGCCAGACCTATGGTCTGTTGATATTCCCGTCTGTTCAGAGTCCCACACCTCTTTCTAGCTTCCAGTCTACCTTTCTGGTCGTTGTAGCAAAATTTCTCAGTAAAGAGAAGACTTGGTTCTCTTCACTGTCTCTAATTTCTTTCCTCCCATATGAAACCCACTCCAGTCATGCTTTCCCTATTATGACTCCACCAAAACTGCTGTTGCCAAGGTCCAGTGACTTTCTGAATCCAGGGGTCAATTTTCAGCCCTTGCTATACCCTATAAGCCTTTGACAGAATTGATCACTCCCACTTCCTGAGTAGCCTTTGTTCACATCGCTTTCAGGACTCTTTGGGTTTTCTTTCTACCTCGGTGGTCACTTCTTAATCAGCTTCTTCACTCAGGGGCCAGTAGGCATCTCAAAATATAACATCAAAAACTAAACCTTTTTTTTTTTTAGTAGAGTCAGGGTCTCACTGTGCTGTCCAGGCTAGTCTCTAACTCCTGACCGCAAGCAATCCTCCAGCCTAGGCCTCTCGAAGTGCTGGGATTACAGCATGAGCCACCATGCCCACCCTAAAACCAAACTTGATCTTACCTGCAGATCTTACACATTTCTCTTTATCTCAGTAAAAATCTCCTCCAGTCTTCCATTTGCTCAGACCAAAAATCTTGGAGTTTCCTTGTTCCTCTTTCTCAAAGCTCATGTCCAGTATTAGCAAATTATGTTGGTTTTATGTCAGTATATATCTAGAATTCAACCACTTCTCATCACCTCCACTATTACCACCTACATCAAAATCATCATCTCTTGCCTGGATGTCACCTCATGGGTCCCCTGCTTCCATCCTTGCCTCTGCCACTCCCAGTCTTTTCTCAACCCAGCAGCCAATATGATCCTTACAGTTAAAATTTAAGTCAGTTTGTAAGTTAAATCATGTCACTTGGTAAAACCCAAAGTCCCCCAAATCAGTTCTGAGGCTCATACTCATCTAGGGATAGAAGTAAATCCCGTGTTAGCATCAGTTAATACCTGTGCTTGTACTTAAACCTTATTTTTCTTGTTTTCAGTAAATTATAGTGACATCTTTTGGATTAAATTGTTACCTTTACAATTGATATTGACATTTCTCAAGACACCAAAAGATTATATGAGATTTTTTTCTCAAGAATTGCAAAAATCTGTGGTGCAGCTTGACATTTTTATATTCATTTTTTGCTAAACACATTGTGTATTAGATCTAAAGAGTGTCCTTTGTCATGATTCAAGGTTTTTATGAAAGAGACATTTTGCTGTAAATCTGTACTGCCCAAGAAGAAATTGCATCCCTCTTTTCCCTTATGACTATCCTATTCTTTCCAAACCAAAAACCACAAGTTAATAAAATTGAATTTGGACCTCTTTCCTTGAATACCTATTACAAGCCAAGCGCTGTCCTTGACATTATCTCCTTTAATTTCTGTAAACAATTCTGTTATGTAGCCTCACTTTTGAGGTTGGGAACAGAGGCTCTGGGAGATTAAGTACGTATTCTATTCAAGGTCACACAAGTAAGTGATGAAGCTGGGGTTGAATCCAGGTATGACTCTTGATATACACCCTGCCTGACCAAAGTGACTGTTTAACTGGTTTTGTAAGTTAATTTGTCACTGGTAAGACATTGAACACCTATGGTTCCTTAGATGTAATGGGCATAGACAAGGAAGAAATTCAGTGTTTAAATCAGTTAAGAAAGCTGTGATTCTAGGCCCTACTAACTACAAAGCTTTCAATATTCTTTTATTTTTTCCACTTAGTGACAAATTATTCTTTAAAAATCTTGCCATTGGCCTCTGCCTCTTCAACTTACACTAATAGTTCTTTTTTTTGAGACGGAGTCTCGCTCTGTCACCCAGGCTGGAGTGCAGTGGCACGATCTCCGCTCACTGCAAGCTCCGCCTCCCAGGTTCACACCATTCTCCTGCCTCAGCCTCCCAAGTAGCTGGGACTACAGGCACCCGCCACCACACCCGGCTAATTTTTTATATTTTTAGTAGAGACGGGGTTTCACCGTGTTAGCCAGGATGGTCTCGATCTCCTGACCTCATGATCCACCCACCTCGGCCTCCCAAAGTGCTGGGATCACAGGCGTGAGCCATCGCACCTGGCCAACTTACACTAATAGTTCTAAAATGAAGCCATGTCTATAAATTGTTAACACTTGAGGCAGAGAGGAATTGAGGGATTGAGTAACAGAACTTTAAAAATCATTCTAAAAATTCTACATGTTCACATTTAATTGCTCAAGTCTCTGTGATGTGATTTGACAACAAGCTGTCTTACAATCATGTGTTTGTCTTTACAGTGATCCTGCCATGAAGCAGTTTCTGCTGTACTTGGATGAGTCCAATGCCCTGGGGAAGAAGTTCATCATTCAAGACATTGATGACACTCATGTCTTTGTAATAGCAGAACTGGTTAATGTCCTCCAGGAGCGAGTGGGTGAATTAATGGACCAAAATGCTTTTTCCCTTACCCAGAAATGAAAATACTCAATATGGACCATTTAGGAATTATAAGCAGCAACTGTGAAAGACTTGCCACTCGATATCTTAGGTGACTGATTAGACATAGAGGGTTGTTTTAGGAGCATGCCACGGGAAAGACTGAGGGATCATGATCATTTGTTCAGAAAAAAAGCCCCTGAACTGATTTTGTTATACCATAGAATTTTAAAAAAAAAAAAAAAGAAGAAAAAAAAGCTTTAACAGTTGGCTGTAATTTGGCTTTTATTATCCTTTATTAAAATACAAATGTCAATGCTTTTCCTGCCTTTTTAATACCATGTCAGTGTAACATAGGTATTTATTTTGCTCATCCCTGTGAGCTGTGCATTTTTGCTGCGTGGATGTGATTGTTTGGTTTCAGTTAGAAACGTCATAGATTTGCTGTTTGAATATGCCAAGGTGGGGACTTCGACATTATGTACGTCTCACAAATCCTACCTGCATACCAGTCAGCTCTATTGAGGAAGACAATGTAAAACTAATGTAAACTACAGTTTGCATTTCCCTGAAAACAGAATATTGTTTTTAAGAGGGTTAGAAACAACCAATGGGAAAGGCACATGCTGCTTTGTTTAGTTTTTCCTTGTTCAAACTTTGTTGGTCACATTTTCCCATCTGTATTCTTTTTTATTAAGAAAACAGCTTAGGGAGGCTGAGGTGGGAGGATTGCTTGAGCCCAGAAGTCCGAGGTTGCTACAAAAACACCATTGCACTCTAGCCTGGACAACAGAGAGACCCTGCCTCAAAAAAAAAAAAAAAAAAAAAATTCTACTTGTACCTTATTCCCTATGAGAATACTTATCAAACTTATCTAAAAAAGAAAAATAGGAACAGCCATATGCAAAGTCAGCCCAACAGGAAAGGACATATTAGATTAAAATACATTGCAGCCTGGGCCCAGTGGCTCACACCTGTAATCCCAGCACTTTGGGAGGCTGAGGCAGGCAGATCGCTTGAGCCCAGGAGTCGAAACCCTGTCTCTACAAAAAAAAATACAAAAATCTGCCTGTTGTCCCAGCCACTGGGGAGGCTGAGGTAGGAGGATGGCTTAAGCCCAGGAGGTCAAGGCTGCAGTGAACCTTGATCATTGCTACTGCCACTCCAGCCTAGATGACAGAGTGAGACCCTGTCTCCAAAAAAAAAAAAAGTGTATATGTATGTGTGTATATATAGCAAGAGAGAGTTCTGTGATCAATTGAAGGCAAAAACAATAACACTGAGAGGGGCTTTGCTTCCCTTC
The DNA here is from genome assembly GCF_028858775.2 of Pan troglodytes. Taxonomy (NCBI): domain Eukaryota; kingdom Metazoa; phylum Chordata; class Mammalia; order Primates; family Hominidae; genus Pan; species Pan troglodytes. The sequence continues at coordinate 170,232,336 of NC_072403.2, forward strand.
CTGAAGATCATGTCATTGGGGTGGGTTCCTGTAAAGGGAATTTTCCAAGAGAAAAGAGAATTTTCATGACCTGTAGATCTTATCAAATCCATTTTACCTGCTTCCTTATGGTATGTTTATTCAAAGCACCTGTGTACCATATTTATTCACTTACACAGCATTACTGAATCTGGAAATTTTCAGTTAGGTATATTTTACATAATTCCCACCCATATAACTCAGTCCATACAGTTCACAGTTTTCATTCCCTCATAGCAATGCAAAAAATTTTGATGAGTTACTAGTACTAAAACTAGTTAAGTAAAAGATGATTCTTAAGAATTTCCAGGCCGGGCATGGTGGCTCACGCCTGTAATCCCAGCACTTTGGGAGGCTGAGGCAGGCGGCTCACGAGGTCAGGAGATCGAGACCATCCTGCTAACATGGTGAAACCCCATCTCTATTAAAAATACAAAAAATTAGCCGGGCCTGGTGGCGGGTGCCTGTAGTCCCATCTACTCAGGAGGCTGAGGCAGGAGAATGGCGTGAACCCGGGAGGCGGAGCTTTCAGTAAGCTGAGATTGTGCCACTGCACTCCAGCCTGGGCGACAGAGGGAGACTCCATCTCAAAAAAAAAAAAAAAATGGATTTCCAGCTATACTAAAATGTTACTAATGTATCTTATATTTCAGGCATGTCTAAATCAACTTTTAGTATGCCTCAGGCATTTGTCACCAACCTTTTATATTAACATGAAACTTAGAAAATTTTTGATAGAATCCCAGAGTTCAAAAGGTATTAGGATTTTTGCCACGGAAGTAAAAAAGAGAAAAAAAGATATTTATGAGAAAACTATTGAACAGTGACTGTGTTGTACCCGAGCAAGTTAGAGGAACGCCACACTTTGAGACGAATTTAAAAGTCCTTTATTTAGCCGGCAGCCAAGAGGTGGCTCACACTTGGAATTATCTCGGCTCCGAGGAAGGGGCTTGATTTTCCTTTATACTTTGGTTTAGGAAGGGGACGGGAGCTCAGTTGCAACAATTCTACAGAAGTAAAAACATGCAAAAAATTAAAAAGACAAATGGTTACAGAGAAACAAACAGTTCCAGGTGCAGGGGCTCTAAATCTATCATAAGATGTCAGGTATGGGGGCTCTGCCGGACACCAACTCAAGGCTTTATGGTGTTATCTCTTGAGCGAAATCCTGGGAACTTCGTACATTGCTTGCTTCGGTACCTTATGAGTTAATTGGACTCTTTGATATGTTGAGAGTCAGCTTACACAAGTTAACTTCTTGAGGAAAGGGGGTGGGTAAGGAGTCCTTGATGTCCTGTAAATGAAGGAACCAAATGGAGTTCCTCCGGCTTTCTCAGCTAAGGGAGAGCTTATTCACGTGGAAACAAGGCTAGGTGATTAAGGGAGAAAGGGAGAGTCTGAAAACAAGGTTAATAAAAACAAGGTTAGGTATTAGAACTGCAAAGAGTATTAAGTGAAATAAGTGAAGGAAAATATGAACTCATTTTTTAAAAGTTGTGTTGGGGCAAATGTTAAATATCTTTCTTTCTCTGGACATTATTAAGAAAGATAGAGTGATGTGAATGATAGGAAGCCCACCTGTAACCACTTAGCTGACATGTCCAACTATGGGTGAACAGGAAATAAGTGACATTTACCTAGGCTGTTTATTGGAATCTGACTAGCATTATTTGATTTGGCATACTTTACATGTCCAGAACAAGGCTGTTGGTGCTTGGCACCAAGAAATTTATAACTTTTTTTTTTTAATAAAGTCCTAAAGGTAGCATTAAAATGACTTAACTGGAGGCAGGAGGATCACTGAAGCCCAGGAGTTTGAAGCTGCAGTAAGCTAAGAAGGTGCCACTGCACTGCAGCCTGGGTGACAGAGTGAAACTTTGTCTCTTAATAGAACTATGGACTGAAGTTGTGATATTGAGTGTTATATTTCTCAATAAAGGTTTTTTCTTTTAATACTGTATTAGATCAAAGTTCAAGGTCTTAATTCCTTGAATTCCAATTTCCTTATGAAATTTCATGTGATTAATTTAAAATTCCAGGGATCCTATCTAACATCACAGTTGATTGATATAACAATGTATTTTGAGAAATCAGTTTTGGTGAACAGTAACAGCATTACTGATAATAGGCAACAAACACTACTGCATTTTATTTCTGATAGGCATTATAGGTGGTAATCCAAATGATTAATGATTTTATTGCTCTTTATATTGTCTAGAACAGGTGATTTGACATAATTGTACTTTTTTCTGAGAAGTTGGTAGTGTACTTACTACTCTATTTTGTAGTTATACAATAAATCTTACTTAGCTGACAACTAGGAGTAAAAGCTCTGACAAAAAGCCTCTGCTGTAACTAAAATACTGAGATCATTCTATCTTAACAAACTTAACAGATGGGGAAGGGGTATATTTTAAAGATGGAGAAATGATGCAGTTTGCAAATATAGTCAATATTCTCAAGTGTACGTAGCTCAATTTCATTTGCAGCAAAGATAACACTGAAATGTCTATGGATGAGATTATTGGATAAGCTTTTTAAAAAACACTGTTCTCAAGATAGGCAAGTGATTAAGAGCACTGACTGGGCTGGGCGCGGTGGCTCACGTCTGTAATCCCAGCACTTTGGGAGGCTGAGGCGGGCGAATCACGAGGTCAGGAGATCAAGACAATCCTGGCTAACAAGGTGAAACCCTGTCTCTACTAAAAATACAAAAAAATTAGCTGGGCATGGTGGTGGGCGCCTGTAGTCCCAGCTACTCTGGAGGCTGAGGCAGGAGAATGGTGTAATCCCGGGAGGTGGAGGTTGCAGTGAGCCGAGATCGTGCCACTGCACTCCAGCCGGGGTGACAGAGCGAGACTCCCATCTCAAAAAAAATAAAAATAAAAAGCACTGATTGAATCTAGATTCCTTGAGTCCAAGTGTCAGATCTCTGCTTACTAGCTCTGGGATCTCAGATGTTTCGTTGATTGGATTTCTTTGTGCTCATTTGTGTAAACAGGAATGCCTGTCTTTAAAGACTATTAAAATGAATGTGAGTTAACACACAAGAGGTCTTCAAAAAGTTGATGGAAAATGCATATTATGAAAAAAATTATGCATAGATTTCAAAAATTTTTGCAACAAAATAAACTCATCATTATAACATGTCTGAACAAGATCTAGTTTGAGGCACTAAGAAGGATATCAGTTTAAATAGAGCCCCTGTCAGAACAATATGAATTCTGCTAAAACTGAAGCAAGAACAAACATCAAATTTATGGCAAAGCTTAGGTGGAAGAATGGTGCAATCATTGATGCTTTGCAAAAAGTTTATGGGAACAACGCCCCAAGGAAATCAGTTTACAAATGGATAATTCATTTTAAGAAAGGACAAGACGATGTTGAAGATGAAACCTACAGCAGCAGACCGTGCCACTTCGTGAGGAAAAAATTATCTCATTCATGCCCTACTTGAAGAGGACCAATGATTAACAGCAGAAACGATAGCCAACACAATATGCTCCTTAGTTGGTTCAGCTTTTATAAATCTGACTGAAAAATTAAAGTTGAGCACACTTTCCACTCAATGGATACCAAAACCATCCAGCCCAGGTCAGCTGCAGACAAAAGCAGAGCTTTCGATGGAAATGTCAAACAAGTGAGATCAAGATCCTGAAGCATTTCTTCAAAGAATTGTAGCAAAAACAGACTTTTAAAACCTTGAATTCAGAGACAGGTATAAAGACTGCTTGGTGATTTTGAAAGGACTGAGATCATTTTGGGGGAGATCATCTTCAGAAAATGACCAGATACAACAAGAATTTAACATGGCAGCCAAACCAACCCACTAACACACATTTAAATAAGATACCCAAATGCAGAAAGAAAAGCACAGTCGTCATGCAAAATAGTCACTACTCATTCAAAAACTCTATAGTTGTCTGAGTCGTTATACTCAAAATATCCAATAATATTTCTTTTGCTGAGCTGTAAAATAATTATTTTGCAAACATAAAAAAAAGAAGAAAAAAAAAAGAATTGTAACAGAAACATGGCTTTACCAGTATGACCCTCAAGACAAAATACAAAACAATGGCTACCAAGAGGTAGAAGTGGCCCAGTCACAGCAAGAGCAGATTGATCAAGAGCAAAGGTCATGGTAACAGTTTTTTGGATCCTCAAGTCATTTTGCTTGTTGACTTTTTGGAGGGCCGAATAAAGATATCATCTGCTTATTATGAGAGTGTTTCGAGAGAAATCCAAAGCTTAGCAGAGAAACGCCTGGGAAAGCTTCACCAGAGGGTCCTCCACCGTGACAGTTCTCCTGCGCATTCCTCTCATAAAGCAAGGGCAGTTTAGCTAGAATTTCTATCAAAAATCATTAGGTATCCATCTCCCAGTCCTGATTTGGCTCCTTCTGACTTCTTTTTGTTTCCCAATCTTAAAAAAATCCCTAAAGGGCACCTGTTTTTCTTCAGCTAATAAAAAAGACATGGTTAATTTCCCAGGACCCTCAGTTCTTTAGGGATAGACTGAATGGCTGGTATCATTGCTTGAACTTAATGGAGCTTATGTTGAGAAATAAAATAAATTATATTTTATTTTTATCTTTTAATTCTATTTTTCCGTGAACTTTTTGAAGTCCCCTCAGATATAAAGCAGATCGTTACGAAACTGAGTTACCTTGAATCTAGAAGAGCACAATGATAAAGGGGAAGATAGAAACACACCCATATGCGTTGTTTTCCCCACTTTCACAATGCCGTGCAGAAACTAACAGATGAAGGAGGAGAATCCCTAAAAACAGAGCATTGGGTAGCTAGTCCACCAGCGGTCTGATGCTTTCATTGATCTCAAAACTGTCTCTGAGTAACTCTACCAGGAAAGTTGTCTGGAGGGTTAACATTTCTGAAACCATTTTTATCTTTGCCTTCATTCTTGAATGATAATTAGTCTCGAATGTTTGGATCACAATCCATTGAAAAACTAGGCTATTTTTTCACTGTCCTCAGACATTTACTGAGTCCAGTTTGGACTTTATTTTATTTTATTTTTTTTGAAACAAGGTCTCGCTCTGTTGCTCAGGCTGAAGTGCAATAGCGCAAACTCGGCTCACTGCATCCTCCCAGGTTCAAGCAATTCTCGTGCCTCAGCCATCCCTACAGGCATGCGCCACCACACTTTGCTAATTTTGTATTTTTGGTAGAGACGGGGTTTGCACCATGTTGGCCAGGCTGGTCTCGAACTCCCAACCTCAAGTAATCTGGCCTCCCAAAGTGGTGGGATTACAGGCGTGAGCCAGCGCGCCCGGCCTGGACTTAACTTCTGAAGAACTCTTTCTGTTTAGATTGCAGGAGCGTTCTCTCAGCTCATCTCTTGTTTTCTCACCCAGCTGTTCTTTTTCTAGTTGGCCATCATTCTTCATCCCTCCCTCCCTTTCCTGCAGTTAATTATTTCTTTGAAATTTTAAAACTTCTTAATGTTGCCTGGAATACATGAGTCTTCCTGATCTCTTCAAACGGGGTTTGTTTTGTTTTGTTTTGGGGAGAATTCTTTTGACGTTTTTGAATAAGCTGTTAACAACTTTAATACCTGTCTTGTTTGTTTTCTTCAGAAATTTATTAGTTCTCCATGATTAACACCTTTATGTTGTTATCTCATTATTTTCATTCCTTTTTAATTCTCTGTTTTAGGAATGCTTGTCAAATTCGTCACTAAAATTGATTTACTTTCTTGAAAACCTGTTTCTGCTGCTCCCAACATGATTTAATCTTGGCTACTGAGCTTTTGGTTACGTTGCACTCCCTTTAAAATTACTCCGTTTAAGTACAGTGTTCACTCTTTGGGTAATGTGTACAATAGAAGCCCAATCCCCACCTATACCCAATATATCCATGGGACAAGCATGTACATGCACCCCCTGAATCTAAAATAAAGATTTTTTAAAAACTATATCTGTCACAGCCTTAATTGAAGTTCTCTTTTTATGAGCGATACACATTCATTGCAGGCAGATTGAAAAAGGGAAACAAAAGAAAATACAACTCAACCATAATCCCACCACTCAGGAGTAGCCACAATTAAAATGTTAATAACAGGCTGGGTATGATGGTTCACACCTGTAATCCTAGCACTTTGGGAGGCCAAGGCAGGAGGATCCCTTGAGCTTAGGAGTTCCAGAACAGCTTGGGTAACATAGACCTTGTCTCCACTAAAAAAATCAAAAAAATTAGGCCAGGCGTGGTCTCACACCTGTAATCCCAGAACTTTGGGAGCCCAAGGCGGGTGGATACTTGAGGCCAGAAGTTCGAAACCCACCTGGCCAACATTGCGAAACCCCATCTCTACTAAAAATACGAAAGTTAGCCAGATGTGGTGGTGTGCACACACAGCTACTGGGGAAGCTGAGGCATGAGAATCGCTTGAACCCAAGAGGCAGAGGTTGCAGTGGGCTAAGATGGCACCACTGCCCTCCACCCTGGATGACAGAGCATGACTCTGCCTCAAAAAAAAAAAAAAAAAAAAGACCGGCATGATGATGCATGCCTGTAGTCCCAGCTACTGGGGCTGGGGGAGGTGCTGAGGCAGGAGGATCGCTTGAGCCCGAGAGGTCAAGGCTGTAGTGAGCCGTGATTGCACCACTGCACTTCAGCCTGGGCAACAAAGTGAGACCCTGTGTCAAAAAATATTTTTTTTTTAGACGGAGTCTTGCTGTCTCCCAGGCTGGAGTGCAGTGGCACGATCTTGGCTCACTGCAAGCTCCGCCTCCCGGGTTCACGCCATTCTCCTGCCTCAGCCTCCGGAGTAGCTGGGACTACAGGCACCCACCACCACACCCGGCTAGTTTTTTGTATTTTTAGTAGAGACGGGGTTTCACCGTGTTAGCCAGGATGGTCTTGATCTCCTTACCTCATGATCCACCCACCTTGGCCTCCCAAAGTGCTGGGATTACAGGCGTGAGGCACCGCGCCCAGCCTCAAAAAAAATTTTAAAAGCTAATGACAATCTTCACTTTTCTAAAGAATATAAAAAGAGTTTTGGCTGGGCGTGGTGGCTCACGCCTGTAATCCCAGCACTTTGGGAGGCCAAGGCAGGCAGATCACGAGGTCAGGAGATCGAGACCATCTTGGCTAACACGGCGAAACCCCGTCTCTACTAAAAATACAAAAAATTAGCCGGGCGTGGTGGCGGGCGCCTGTAGTCTCAGCTACTTGGGAGGCTGAGATAGGAGAATGGCATGAACCCGGGAGGCAGAGCTTGCAGTATGCAGAGATCACGCCACTGCACTCCAACCCGGGCAACAGAGCAAGACTGTCTCAAAAAAAAAAAAAAAAAAAAAGAGTTCTACTCCCTATACCAATGAGATCACACTGCTTTGACACTTGCCTTTTCCCTTAATTTTTCATGCTCCTTTATGAAAAACCTGAAGCAGGATTTCTATTTCAGAGGAAAGTTTTTTTTTCTGATTTTAGATGGGGAGCTTTCTAAAAATGTTGATGCCTGGCCTCAGCCCCCAGTCATTCAAATTTAGTTGTTCTGGGATATGACCTAAGCGTCAGCATCTTTAAAAGGCCTGCCTGGTGCTTCTGCTGTGCATTCAGAGCTGAGAACTCCTGGGCCGGTGTGTGCACAATGGAGACTCTGGGTAGGAGGTTTTGTTTTTGGGTTTCGTTCGGTTTCCAGTAGGCTAATCTACCAGCACAGCTGTTTCCTTTTACTGCCAAGGAAATGCTGAGTCTGCCCAGCAAGGAACCAGCTTTTGTTAAAATTCACTAATTAGATAACTGATTCCCCAAGTCGTTGCAGGATCTTATTTATTGACAGTAGCTAGCTTGAGTTGGATCCTTTGGTTAGACGGAGGAAAGTCATTGCAGCACTCATAATTGGTTAAGTTTTTTTTTTTAAACATAAATTCACTAAGATATTTTAGTCTTGTGTTTATTTACTGTTTACCGTGCTTGTGTGTGTGTGTGTGTGTGTGTGTGTGTGTGAAACAAACTCTTAAGCTATGTCAGCATATCCTTTCTCAGGCAGAGTCTTTCGGAGGTAGATGTCTAATTCAGTATTAACTGGTTTACCTAGCTCTCATCACTCCTCCGGCTCCCTCAAGCCCTCAGTAACATCTGCACTTACATAAGGTATTTGGATGTGTGACTTATATTTTATTAAATTAAGGACAGAAGTTGAGTTTGACACACAAAAACAGGGAGAGCAGAGGCAGGACCATGAGAGATAAACAAACACAACTAATTTAGTGACATGAAGAATTCACAGAAATCTTGGAAGGTTTTGAACTTCTGTGGACATGGAATGGAAGGGTTAGTCTTATGTCAGTCTTATCAAACACATTAAATCTGCCGGGCGCGGTGGCTCATGCCTATAATCCCAGCACTTCGGGGGGCCAAGGCGGGTGGATCACGAGGTCAGGGGTTCGAGACCAGCCTGACCAACATGGTGAAACCCCGTCTCTACTAAAAATACAAAAAAATTAGCTGGGCGTGGTAGCGGGCACCTGTAATCCCAGCTACTCAGGAGGCTGAGGCAGGAGAATTGCTTGAACCCGGGAGGCGGAGGTTGCAGTGAGCCGAGATCGTGCCACTGCACTCCAGCCTGGGCAACAGAGAAAAAAAACAAACAAAAAAAACCACATTAAATCAGGTGCTATTTGCAGCTGTAATTTGTAACTATTGCACTTTGGATATGGTAGTAGAAGCTACCATGTCTAAAAGTAAATGTTCTATGGGTGTTTAAACCTCTAACTATGACTATACTGGGCAATTGGTCCAAAAGCCGCTCTGAAAATTTTCCAGCATAAAGTTGTTATGGTCTTGACTGAGACAGATATGCCTTTGAGGGCTTCTTAGTCTATATCAGTGCTTTTCAACTTTAAAGTACTTACAAATCATCTGGAAGTCCTTAGAATGCAGATTCCGATTAAGTGGGTGTGGGCTGGGGCCTGAGATTCTGCATTTCTAGAAGGCTTCCAGGGGATGGCAGTGCTGCTGTCTGGCAGGTCACATTTTGAGTAGCTAAGCTCAAACACCCAAAGTGATGGTGTCATAGAGAAATAGAAGTTAAAGAAAAATGTTTAGGCCGGACGCAGTGGCTCAACCCTGTAATCCCAGCATTTTGGGAGGCCAAGGCAGGGGATCACCCGAGCTCAGGAGTTCAAGACCAGCCTGGGCAACATGGCGAAACCCCATCTCTACTAAAAATACAAAAAATTAGCCAGGCGTTGTGGTGCATGCTTGTAATCCCAGTTACTCAGGAGGCTGAGACAGGAGAATCACTTGAATCTGGGAGGCGGAGATTGCAGTGAGCCGAGATCATGCCACTGCACTCCAGCCTGGGTAACAGAGTGAGACTCTGTCTCCAAAAAACAAAAAAAAAGAAAAAGAAAAATGTTTAATGAGGCAGAGACCATGACCATATGGATAGATAATATTCTATATGTGTTATATGTATCCGTCTCCCAAAGTTTTAAGTGGAACAAAACTGACAGTAGATTCCCTTTAAAAGATAAAAGATTCAGTATCATCAATATCTTTCTCCTCATGATGATTAAGTATTTGATTGTCAAGTTTCTTGAACTGATTGCTTTATGGCATATATACTGTCTCCCTCCCCAAACCCAAAACCGTTTTTTTGAAAGGGATAATAAGTATTGCATAAATACACCAATTGATCTATCAATTGATCATTTAATTGTTAGTTAAGAAGAAAAGATATACAATAAATTCTCTTGACAGGCTTGTTCCTGCAAGTGTCTAGAAATTATTAAAATCTTCAGGTCACAAAAACTTAAATTTAATCTCCAGATTTAATTTAATCCCAAGTACTTGGCAAAGTTAACTGTCCTTAATAACAAATATTCACACCAGATGTTTTAGAACCTTATACTTGATAAAATGTTCTAGGCCGGGCACGGTGGTTCACGCCTGTAATCCCAGCACTTTGGGAGGCTGAGGTGGGCAGATCACCTGAGGTCAGGAGTTCAAGACCAGCCTGGGCAACATGGCGAAACCCCATCTCCACTAAAAATACAAAAATTAGCCGGGCATGGTGGCAAGCGCCTGTAATTCCAGCTACTTGGGAGGCTGAGGCAGGAGAATCGCTTAAACCAGGGAGGCAGACGTTGTGGTGAGCCGATACTGCACCACTGCACTTCAGCCTGGGTGACACAGTAAGACTCTGTCTCAGTAAATAAATAAATAAGCAAATAAACATTCTAATACTTCACAAGTGGTAATGTTTTAGGAGATATACTCTCTCTGCTAAATTGATATTAATATATTGGGTTAAACTTCTGCATTGGAAATTCTAAAATGAACATAAAATATTGGCAGAAGCCAGAAAGGAACATTATTGATTGACAATTAAGCAGGCACAGCCGAAAATATTAATCAACACAGCAAGAAAGACAGGCATAGGATTTGAAACGTGATGACCTGAGCAGTTCACATTTTCTGAATCGTATCCTCAGGAGGAATTAATGCAGAGGGAGTAATCTGAGGAAGAGTAATGAGAAGGAAATATGACCGCTTTGTAGATTGTAATGATTTCTGTTTCCTTAAAACCCAGATTCAGTCCAATGGGGTACTTAACAGAGCTCAGAAGAAAAATAGAAGTTTATTCTGCTTGGTGATTCTTTTTCTGCCATCCCCAAATCATAGAGTATGTTATTTGCTCATGTGACACTTCCGTTTGGGAAGAACAAAAGCAGCTGAGCACATTAACTCTTCAAACAAGTTTTTTAAAAATAATATTAGTTCTAACAGCTGATCTTGAGATCTACACATTGCCAGGTGGCCAAGCCCTGCGGAAGGGATTCCAAATGCACCAGAAGTTAGCCAGGTGAGGTGATGTTGAAATCATTTTGCCTTAAAGGAGGGGAGGGCCAGGTCTCTCTCTTGGGTCTCCAGGAGAACAGCTGTCCATAGGAAGCCTCAGCACTCCCAAAGCCCACAAACTCCATGGCCTCAAGTGATGATCAAAGGTCTTCCCCGTCCCCTCTGCATCTTCCTCTCTTCTTATGAAACCAAGAGCCTCAGAATCACCACAGTTGAGGCCTCTTCTTCCCTGGAGAGCCAAATTTTGGGCTGCCAGGCTAGAGTGTTCTAGAACGTCCCTCCGTGAGTCCACAATCCACTCGGAGGAGCAGTGACCCCGTGAAGGAAGTACCCTTTTCTTCCACTAACCAGGTTTCTCTGGGGAGTCCCCAACTTCTTTTCTGCCACTGCCAGAGGAGTCTGGAGGCTCCAGAGACCTGAGAAACCAAGAGGGTTTCCAGACCAGCAGCACTGGCCCCAACCTGGGAGCGCATTCCTAACTTAACTGAATCAGAATCTGCATCTTACCGGGTTTCCCAGAGGAGTCGGATGCACATTAAATCTGGCCATGAGGGAGCCACTGTGGGGCAAGGGGGAGGATTTGAAAGCTGACTCCAGGAACCACAGAAATGGCAAGTTAAGGCGTCAGATGAGGGTCTCCCCGGCACTCATTATCTAGCTGTCAATCCACCTAGCGCCTCACAAACACTGACCTAAAACTCCTTTCTACTTCCACCCCCGTTCCGGGGAGAAACTTAGGGATTATAGACAAGGTCTGGCATTAATGTGAAGAAGCTTTAGGATGCCAACCGGGGGCAAATGCGCCTTTAGCAAAATAAAGCCAGGCTCATTACTTCACAAGAAATAGGGCCAAAGTTACATTAGTAAAAGCAATATAAATTCCATGATGCCCCACCTTACCGAGGGGAAGCACTCACCTGCCACATACAGTGTCTTTGTGTGACTTAGAAAAAGGTGGCAGAAGCCGGCTTTGCTACTGGACAGCACGTTTAGATGAAGGAAGAGGTGCCCCTCTTCCACATGGTTCCAGCCCCCATGCACCCTGTCAACAGGATACCTTGGGTACAGCCCTAAGCTGTGACCTGGAAACCCACAGAACAGAAAAGACATGTGACCAGAGAGCAGGGCGGCCAACACCTGTGCGCCAGGTCACTCAGGGTCCCTCCAGCTATGTCAGTCAAGAAAACAGCGTCATCTGCTGGTCTTATCCAGCATGGTAACAGAATTTATTCGAATCTATCGACAATGCCCACTTCTTATTTTTAAATGTTAATTTTCTCCTTACAAAAAGAATATCATCGTATTACAGAAAAATAAGAAAAACGTCAGCCACAACCTCACTACCCTAATCTAATGCAAATTAGCATTTTGGTGTATTTCCTCCAAATCTCCTCAGGTGAGCGCTGCTGCTCTGTGGACATCTCCTGGCCCAGTGACACATTCCAGGCCCTGCGTGTAGGGAAGATGAGCACATTCTAGAAACTCATGTCAGAACCAGCCTTCAGTCCCCCTGCACAGTGATATGAGCTCTCCCTCCTGGTTCCCATCCCTTCCCCGTGCAGCTGTCTTCCCATTGTCTCTGATCTTGAGTTTGGTGATCTGTTAGTCAGCACCTTAGGCCCCCTCCTGACTTGTGATGCCCACTCCTTCTCTCCCCACCCCCTCGTTGCCAATTTGCTTGCTCCTCCATAGCTCAGGGCCTCTTTAGGCAGTTGGCCTGGGGAAAGCTCCCACTTGGCTCAGTCCAGAGCCCAGCTAACTATGAACTCTACATTGACCAAATGGTATAGTCCAGAACCATTTCCTTCCCGCCTTGAACCCAGCGGATGGAATTTGGGTCCTTTTCCTAAATGCATATATCATCTTACTTGATTGCTGTCTGCCTTGACCCTACGCCTTAAGTCATTTCAGCTATAGGGCCTCCCGAGATCAACAGAGTTCACAGCAAGTACCCAAACCCTCCTTTCTGTTTGTACTCATTTGGCCTTTAATGCACCACCAATCCTCTTTCGAAAAATCTTATTGTGGCTTTTTGAATATTAAAAAAAATCTTCAAACAAGTTTTTAAAATATTAGTTCTAACAGCTGATCTTGAGATCCACACATCACCAGATGGACAAGCCCTGCAGGAGGGATTCCAAATGCACAAGAAGTTAGCCAGCTCAGATTATTTTGAATCTGAGTAACCTGAGTTGTGCCTAGTTTCTCTGACTTCTGACTTTCTGCTCTGGAAAGGTTTCTTCTTTTCTTTTCTTTTCTTTTTTTGAGATGGTGAGACGGAGTCTTGCTCTGTCGCCCAGGCTGGAGTGCAATGCCGCCATCTCAGCTCACTGCAACCTCCACCTCCCAGGTTCAAGTGATTCTTGTGCCTCAGCCTCCCAAGTAGCTGGGATTACAGGCACCCGCCACCATGCCCAGCTAATTTTTTTTATTTTAGTAGAGATGAGGTTTCACCATGTTGGCCAGGCTGGTCTCAAACTCCTGACCTCCAGTGATCCTCCTGCCTCCGCCTCCCAAAGTGCTGGGATTACAGGCATGAACCACCACGCCCAGCCTGGAAGGGTTTTGGTTTGGATTCAAGTTAGTCAAGTTCGTTGCTCTATCTGCCCTTGACAATTCCCAAAGCCGACCTCTTCTCAGCGAGGTCCTGAGGCAATCCTAGAGGAGCATTTGCAGTCGAGTAAGCATGCAAATGTGTGTCCTATGGTGTAAAATAAAATGTTTTCCATGTTGCCCGATAATTCTTTAAAATCAAATTTTAATGACTGACGTATCTTTGTAACATGTCATAATTTGCTTAGCCATTTCCCAATTGCTGGAATTGAGGTGGTTTCCAATATTTTGAATACCTAACTAATACAGTGATGAATAACTTGTACCAAAAATTTTGAATTATTTTCCTAAGAAACATTCCTAGATGTAGAGTCACTGGTTTACAGAATTTCAATATTTTTGTGGTCCTTGGTATATATTTCTCAAATTGCTCTCCAAAATGATGGTACCAGCTGAAAATGCCACCAGTGATGTCTAGGCATACTGGTTTCACAGCACATTGCTCAGAATGTCTTCTTTCATCCTTCAACAAACAGGTACTGTCTTAGGGGCTGGTGAGATGAAAACAAAATTCTTGCTGCTGCAGAGCTCAGATTCCAGTGCAGGAAAGAGAGAACAACATGGAAAATACCACCACATAAGTACTTATCAGATGCTACATGAGACAGATGGGAACATCTAATGCTGCCTGAAACTTCACAAAGGAGATGACATTCATACTGAAATTGAAAGAATGAGTGATTCACCAGGCAACAGGAAAAGAGAGGGCTTTCAAGCAGAGACAACAACACAGGCAGAACCAAACAATGGAGGTGAATAGCACGTCATGTTCCAAGAACGGCAAAAAAGCTGTTCAGTTAGGCTTGCAGACAAATAGGGTGTGTTTGGGAGAAGGGCAGGAGAGGAGATCCTGTAGAAGTTTGTACTTTCATGACAAAATGTCTGGATTTCATCCTGTAGACAATGGGAAGCCACGGAAGCATTTTAAGCAAAATAATTTCATGATTTGCCTTCATTTACCCCTGATTATAGATTCTGATATAGATTTGTTTCTGGTATCTTTTTATAAAGGCAAAAAGCCATTGGCAGGAGTATGAAGAATGAATGGAGTGGAAGTGGACCAGAAGCAGAACTCATTAAGAAGTTGTCTCTGCCGGGTACGGTGGCTCACACATGTAATCCTAGCACTTTGGGAGGCTGAGGTGGGCAGATCATGAGGTCAGGATTTTGATACCAGCCTGGCCAGCATGGTGAAACCCCATCTCTACTAAAAAATACAAAAATTAGCTGGGCATGGTGGTGTGTGCCTGTAATCCCAGCTACTCAGGAAGCTGAAGCAGGAGAATCACTTGAACCTGGGAGGTGGAGGTTACAGTAAGCCGAGAGAGATCGCACCACTTCACTCCAGCCTGGGCAACAGAGGGAGACTCCTCAAAAAACATTTATTTTCCACAGTTCTAGAGGCTGGGAAATTCAAGATCAGGGTGTCAGCTGGTTTGGTTCCCTGGTGAAGGCTCTCTTCCTGGCTTGCAGCCTTCTCACTATGTTCTCATATGACCTCTTCTTTGTGAGCTCTTCGAGGGAAAAAGAGAGCTTTGGTGTCAAGAGATAAATATCCACATGGCCAATAAGTATCTGAACTGTTGCTCAACATCATTAGTCATTAGAAAAATCCCAGCACTTTGGGAGGCCAAGGTGGGCAGATCACCTGAGGTCAGGAGTTCAAGACCAGCCTGGCCAACATGGTGAAACCCCATCTTTACAAAACAAAAATTAGCTGGGTGCGGTGGCGCAATCCTGTAATCCCAGCTACTTGGGAGGCTGAGGCACGAGAATCATTTGAACCTGGAGGTGCAGTTTGCAGTGAGCCGAGATTGGGCCTCAGCACTCCAACCCGCATGATAGAGCAAGACTCTGTTTAAAAAAAAAAAAAAAAAGAATTTAGCTAAGTCATAGGATGCTATAGTGATAATGTGTCCGGAATTGGTGGGTTCTTGGTCTCACTGACTTCAAGAATGAAGCCGCAGACCCTCGCGGTGAGTGTTACAGCTCTTAAGTTGGTGCGTCTGGAGTTTGTTCCTTCTGATGTTCAGACGTGTCCGGAGTTTCTTCCTTCTGGTGGGTTCGTGGTCTCGCTGGCTCAGGAGTGAAGCTGCAGACCTTCGCGGTGAGTGTTACAGCTCATAAAAGCAGCGTGGACCCAAAGAGTGAGCAGTAGCAAGATTTATTGCAAAGAGCGAAAGAACAAAGCTTCCAGTGTGGAAGGGGACCCGAGTGGGTTGCCACTGCTGGCTCGGGCAGCCTGCTTTTATTCTCTTATCTGGCCCCACTCACATCCTGCTGATTGGCAGAGCTGAGTGGTCTGTTTTGACAGGGCGCTGACTGGTGCGTTTACAATCCCTGAGCTAGACACAAAGGTTCTCCACGTCCCCACCAGATTAGCTAGATACAGAGTGTGGACACAAAGGTTCTCCAAGGCCCCACCAGAGTAACTAGATACAGAGTGTCCATTGGTGCATTCACAAACCCTGAGCTAGACACAGGGTGCTGACTGGTGTGTTTACAAACCTTGAGCTAGACACAGAGTGCCCATTGGTGTATTTACAATCCCTGAGCTAGACGTAAAGGTTCTCCATGTCTCCACCAGACTCAGGAGCCCAGCTGGTTTCACCCAGTGGATCCCCGCACCGGGGCTGCAGGTGGAGCTGCCTGCCAGTCCCGCGCCGTGCGCCCGCACTCCTCAGCCTTTGGGTGGTCGATGGGACTGGGTGCCCTGGAGCAGGAGGCGGCGCTCATCGGGGAGGCTCGGGCTGCACAGGAGCCCATGGATGGGGTGGGAGGCTCGGGCTGCACAGGAGCCCGTGGAGGGGATGGGAGGCTCAGGCATGGCGGGCTGCAGGTCCCGAGCCCTGCCTCGCGGGAAGGCAGCTAAGGCCCGGCGAGAAATCGAGCGCAGCGCCGGTGGGCTGGCACTGCTGGGGGACCCAGTACACCCTCCGCAGCCGCTGGCCCGGGTGCTAAGCCCCTCATTGCCCGGGGCCGGCAGGGCCGGCCGGCTGCACCGAGTGCGGGGCCCGCCAAGCCCACGCCCACCCGGAACTCCAGCTGGCCCGCAAGCGCCGCGCACAGGCCGGGTTCCCGCTCGCGCCTCTTGCTCCACACCTCCCTGCAAGCTGAGGGAATGGGCTCCGGCCTTGGCCAGCCCAGAAAGGGACTCCCACAGTGCAGTGGCGGGCTGAAGGGCTCCTCAAGTGCCGCCAAAGTGGGAGCCCAGGCAGAGGAGGCGCCGAGAGCGAGCAAGGGCTGTGAGGACTGCCAGCACGCTGTCACCTCTCAATCATAAATAAAAATCATTTTTCTGCATACTAACAATAAAAACATTGATTGGAAAATGAAGTGGTTTTGTTTTGTTTTGATATGGAGTTTTGCTCTTGTTGCTCAGGCTGGAGTGCAATGGCGCAATCTCGGCTCACCCCAACCTCCACCTCCCGGGGTTCAAGCAATCCTCCTGCCTCAGCCTCTCAAGTAGCTGGAATTACAGGCATGCGCCACCACGCCAGGCTAATTTTGTATTTTTAGTTTCTCCATGTTGGTGAGGCTGATCTCGAACTCCTGAACTCAGGAGGTGATCCGCCCTCCTCGGCCTCTCAGAGTGCTGGGATTACAGGCATGAGCTACTGCGCCCAGCCTTTCTTGTTTTTTTTGAGTTTTTTTTTTTTTTTTTTTTTTTGAGACAGAGTTTCGCTCTGTCCCCCAGGCTAGAGTGCAGTGGGGCGATCTCAGCTCACTGCAAGCTCTGCCTCCTGGGTTCACGCCATTCTCCTGCCTCATCCTCCCAGAGTAGCTGGGACTACAGGCACCCGCCACCACGCCTGGCTAATTTTTTGTATTTTTAGTAGAGGCGGGGTTTCACCGTGTTAGTCAGGATGGTCTTGAACACCTGACCTCTTGATCCACCTGCCTGGGCCTCCCAAAGTGCTGGGATTACAGGCGTGAGCCACCGCGCCCAGCCCAGCCTTTCATTTTGTTTTGAGACAGAGTCTCGCTCTGTCACCCAGGCTGGAGTGCAGTGGCACAATCTCGGCTCACTGCAAAATCCGCCTCCCGGGTTCAAGCAGTGTGCCTCAGCCTCCCCGGTAGCTGGGATTACAGGCGCCTGCTAACACATCCCGCTAATTTTTGTATTTTTAGTAGAGACAGGGTTTCATCATGTTGGCCAGGCTGTTCACAAACTCCTGACCTCAGGTGATCCACCCACCTTGGCCTCTGGAAGTGTTGGGATTACAGGCATGAGCCACCATGCCCGACCCTGGAAAATAAAGTTTTAACAATATAATTTCCATAGCATTAAAAATATCACATACCTAGGAAATAGATCCACACATATCTGTTCAGTTGAGTTTTGACAAAAGAGCCAGGCCAAGACCATAAGGAAAGGAAAATCTTAAACAGATGTTTGCCTCTCTTTATATATTAAGTTGTGATGGACCCCTGACTTAATGGAAGAGAATATTGTAGAATATCTTTACAGCATTGAGATAGGCATAACTATAAAATTAAACATTAATAAACTGAATGTAAAGGCTAACATTTCTTCTAATCAGTAGATACCATTTTAAAAAACTGAAGCCACAGATTAGGAAAAATATTTTCAATATGTATATCTGATAAATGACTCATGTTCAGAGTATGAAGTACTCCATGAATCAGCAAAAAGTCAATTCAAATTCTAAAATGAGCAAAAACAAAAACAAAAATAAAATGATCAAGAGACTTCATCATTTAACAAGATTTAACAACATTCAACAAGAGAAAATATTCACATGGCCAAACAGTATGTAAAATGTTGCTCAACATCATTAGAGAAATCCAAGTTAAAATCACAATGCAATTCCATTTTACACTGGCTGGAATGGCTGAAAGCAAAAAGACTGACAGTACCCAGTGTTGAGGAGGTTGTGGCGCAGCTGGGACTCACACATTGCTGGTTGTGTGAAGTGGTGCATCCACTTTGGAGAGCTATTTGACTGTCCATTTTTTTTTTTTTTTTTTGAGACGGAGTCTAGCTCTGTTGCTTAGGCTGGAGTGCAGTGGTGCGATCTCAGCTCACTGCAACCTTCACCTCCTGGGTTCAAGCGATTCTCCTGCCTCAGCCTCCCGAGTAGCTGGGATTACAGGCGCCTGCCACCACGCCTAGCTAATTTTTGTATTTTTAGTAGAGACGGAGTTTCCCTGTGTTGGCCAGGCTGGTCTCGAACTCCTGACCTCGTAATCCACCGGCCTCTGCCTCCCAAAGTGCTGGGATTACAAGCGTGAGCCTCTGCACCTGGCCTGACAGTTTTTATAAAGTTAAATGATCATCTATTCCATGGCCCAACAATTCCTCTCCTAGGTATCACCTCAGGAGAAATGAAAACACATGTTGGCTGGGCATGGTGGCTCACACCTGTAACCCTAGCACTTTGGGAGGCCGAGGTGGGTGGATCCCTTGAGCTCAGGAGTTCAAGACCAGCCTGGGCAAAATGGTAAGACCCTGTCTACAAAAAAAAAAAAAAAAAAAATTAGCTGGGTATGTTGGTGTGCACCTATAATCCCAGCTACTTGGGGGGCTGAGACGGGAGGATTGCTTGAGCCCGGGAGGCTGAGGCTGCAGTGAGCTGAGACCATGCTACTGTACCCCAGTTTTTGCAACAGAGTGAGACCCTGTCTCAAAAAAAAAAATTAAAAATTAAAAAGTCTACAAAGAACCTGTACAATAAAGTTCATGGCAGCATTATTCATAATAGCGAAAAACTAGCAGCATCTTAAACATCCATCGGCTGGGCGCAATGGCTCACACCTGCAATCTCAGCACTTTGGGAGGCCAAGGCAGGTGGATCACCTGATGTCAGGAGTTCGAGACCACGTGGTGGCGGGCACCTGTAGTCCCAGCTACTCAGGAGGCTGAGACAGGAGAATTGCTTGTACCCGTGAGGTGGAGGTTGCAGCGAGCTGAAATTGCGCCACTGCACTCCAGCCTGGGCGACAGAGTGAGTCTCCATCTCAAGAAAATAAAAAACGTCCATCAACAGAGGAATTGCAGAAGCAAATATGCAAATTGCAGAAGCAAATTCAATAAGTTGAATTAACACATGGATGCATATCAAAAACATTATAGTGAGGCCAGGCGCAGTGGCTCACGCCTGTAATCCCAGCACTTTAGGAGGCCGAGGTGGGCAGATCATGAGGTCAAGAGATCGAGACCATCCTAGCTAACATGGTGAAACCTTGTCTCTACTAAAAATACAAAAAATTAGCCGGGCGGTGGCGGGCGCCTGTAGTCCCAGCTACTCGGGAGGCTGAGGCAGGAGAATGGTGTGAACCCGGGAGGCGGAGCTTGCAGTGAGCCGAGATAACACCACTGCACTCCAGCCTGGGCGACAGAGCAAGACTCTGCCTCAAAAAAAAAAAAAAAAAAAATTATAGTGAGAAAGCAAAGCCAGATACAAAAGAATACATATTGTATAATTCATATGAAGTCAAGAAACAGACAAGAATAATTTATGGTGATGGAAATTAGAACTGTAGTGTTCAGAGGTGGGGGTGCAGGGAGAGGGGTGAGGTTTGATTGTAATAGAGCAACTTCCAAAATTGGTGGAAATAAACTATTTCTTATTGTGGGTGGTGTTTGCACACATGGATACATTTGTGAAACTCATTCAACTAAACACTTAAGTTTTGTTCATTTTATTATATGTTAATTATATCTCAATAACAACAACGAAAGCTACTTTAAAAGATCATCTTGACATCGTTGACTCTTAACACTTCAGAATGTGTTCAATACATACGGTGACATTTTTTGGTTACTCCAAGTTGTGACAGCATAACCTGTGATTAGGAGCACTGGAGTCTGGAGTCAGACTGCCTTGGCTCAAATTCTGAGTCTGTCATTTACCAGCTGTGTGACATTGGGCAAGTTTTTAAAATACTTCATTTCTGTATCTCACTTTCTCACCTGTGAAACGAAGATTAGCAGTACCTCCTTTACATGGTTGTTGTAAGGATCAAGTGAATAGTTATATTTAAACACTTAGAATAGTACTAGGCAGGTCATAAGCCCTATGTAAATGTTAAGCCAAATCTCAATGTACAGATCAATTATAAGGTAAATGGAAGAGGTGATAAGCGTTTTTTAAAAATCAGCAGTTAATGTGAAATCTTTTCCCTGCCACAAAGAAGGAATTTGTGGTGTAGTGAGTCTGCAACACTGTGTTACATGTATTAAAATTTTGAATCGTGATGCAGTCTGATATGACATGGTACTGAATGCGTTATTCCAGTAGAAGGAGCTCTCAGCAAGAGTTTAAAAGCACAGACACAGAGCCCAGCCCGCCTGCAGTCTCAGCGACTTGGGCGGCTAGAGTGGGAGGATAGCTTCAGCCCAGCAGTTCAAGGCTGTAGGGCACAATGAATAGCCACTGCTCCAGCCTGGGCAACATAGTGAGACTCTGTCTCAAAAAAACAAAACAAAACAAAACAAAACAAAAACATCGATAAGGTCCCTGGGGGAGCCAGACCTTCCATGTCTCTAGAATTTGTCCTTACTTAGCTCTCTGTGTCATGGTAGGGCAATAAGGAAATAAAATGCTGCTACAAACTATCTATCTATCTATCTATCTATCTATCTATCTATCTATCTATCTATCTATCATCTATCTATTTTTTCCCTTAGAAGCAGTACATTGGAATAAATGAATTTGTTTCAGATTTCAGACTTAATTTCCACTAGAGAAATAATGCATTCATGTTGTATTGGTAAAAAAAAAAAAAAAAAAAAAAGTATAAATTGCTGGGCCGGGCGTGGTGGCTCATGCCTGTAATCCCAGCACTTCGGGAGGCCGAGGAGGGCAGATCACCTGAAGTCAAGAGTTCGAGACCAGCCTGACCCACATGGAGAAACCCTGTCTCTAACTAAAAATACAAAATAAGCCGGGTGTGGTGGCACATGCCTGTAATCCCAGTTACTTGGGAGGCTGAGGCAGGAAAATTGCTTGAACCGGGAGGTGGAGGTTGAACCCGGGAGCCGAGATCGCGCCATTGCACTCCAGCCTGTGCAACAAGATTGAAACTCCATCTCAAAAAAAAAAAAAAAAGTATGAATTCCTAACTTATAAACTTCTATATTTGGAGGTTACTGTCTCTTTATATGTTTCTCTTCTATTTTTTTTATTTTTATTTTTATTTTTTTTTAGATGGAGTCTCACTCTGTCACCCACGCTGGAGTGCAGTGGCGCCATCTCGGCTCACTGCAACCTCCACCTCCCAGGTTCAAGTGATTCTCCTGCCTCAGCCTCCTGAGTAGCTGGGACTACAGGTGCGCACCACCACGCCCAGCTAATTTTTGTATTTTTAGTAGAGACAGGGTTTCACCATGTTGGCCAGGATGGTCTCAATCTCTTGACCTCGTGATCTGCCCACCTTGGCCTCCCAAAGTGCTGAAATTACAGGCTTGAGCCACTGCACCCAGCCTCTCTTCTTTTTATGCCACCCATGTAAAAAAGTTTACCAGGCTTTCTTGGCCTCAGACTTCAAATTTACCGTTATGTTTCCATATAAAAAAGTCTATAAAGAACCTGTACAACTATATATATAGCTATAGTGTATATATATATGGTTATATAGAGTTTGTAGCAGCATTTTATTACATGGTATATATAAAAAGCTACACAGACACTCTGGAGATCCCCATTAGCAAAAATAATTTTAAATAATTTTAATCATTACAGGAAAAAGAGGATTCTGGACTAAAATTATTTTCCAAATAAACCACAATATCCTAACATGTGGACCACATATGTAGCTTGTTCCTGAATCTCATTGTACCATGCCGGCATCCTGAGCTTTTACATGTTTGTCATTTATTTCATAGTCGCCCTTGAAAAGCATGATTTAGGCCAGGCGCTGTGGCTCCTGCCTGTAATCCCAGCACTTTGGGAGGCTGAGGCGGGCAGATCACGAGGTCAGGAGATTGAGACTATCCTGACTAACACGGTGAAACCCCATCTCTACTAAAAATACAAAAAATTAGCCGGGCGTGGTGGCGGGCACCTGTAGTCCCAGCTACTCAGGAGGCTGAGGCAGGAGAATGGCGTGAACCCGGGAGGCGGAGCTTGCAGTGAGCCGAGATCGCGCCACTGCACTCCAGCCTGGGCAACAGAGCGAGACTCTGTCTCAAAAAAAAAAAAAAGAAAGAAAAGCATGATTTAAAATCAAATCAATGAAAGGGGAGATGTCTCACTAATTTCAGGTTGCTAGGCAAGTAGTCGATTCCACTCCATCTCTTCTATTGCTCTGGAGATACAGAAAGGTTGGGAGAAAGTATGTACTATTTAGGTTAAACATATATTAGATAGATAGATAGATAATTTTTTCTAAAATAGAATCATTTCTAAGACAACTATTATTATTATTATTATTATTTGAGATGGAGTCTCGCTCTGTTGCCCAGGCTGGGGTGCACTGGCACGATCCCACCGCACCCTCCGCCTCCTGGGTTCAAGTGACTCTCCTGCCTCATCCTCCTGAGTAGCTGGGATCACAGGCACGTGCCACCATGCCCGGCTAATTTTTGTTTTGTTCTTTTTTGTTTGTTTTGTTTTGTTTTTGAGACAGAGTTTCACTCGTGTTGCCCAGGCTGGAGTGCAATGGTGCGATCTCGGCTCATTGCAACCTCCGCCTCCCGGGTACAAGCAATTCTCGTGCCTCTCAGCCTCCCGAGTACTGGGATTACAGGCGCGTGTCACCATACCCGGCTATTTTTTTTTTCTTTTTTTCTTTTGAGATGGAGTCTCACTCTGTCACCCAGGCTGGAGTGCAGTGGCTGGATCTCAGCTCACTGCCAGCTCCGCCTCCCGAGTTCACGCCATTCTCCTGCCTCAGCCTCCCGAGTAGCTGGGACTACAGGCGCCCGCCACCACGCCCGGATAATTTTTTGAATTTTTTTTAGTAGAGACGGGGTTTCATCGTGTTAGCCAGGATGGTCTCGATCTCCTGACCTCGTGATCCGCCCGCCTTGGCCTCCCAAAGTGCTGGGATTACAGGCGTAAGCCAATGCACCCGGCCAAAATCTGTTTTTCTTAAAACTGATATCAAAGGCAAGTCTTTTTAGTACTGGCATTATTGTCACTGTATGTGTTTAGGGCTGCAAGGCCTGAACTTCAGTGGTTGATGATTTCGTGTAGGGACTCTTGCCTATAATTAAATGTACTCAATTTATGATGATTCATTTGGTATGTGATCTGAAATCATTTAGAAATATGAATTTTTCATCTCATATTTGTACTTCTTAAAATAATAATTAAAAACCTAAAAATAGCACTCATTATTAAAATTGCTAAAGATAGAATCCTTAACTAGTATCCCTCATCACTTTATTTAAAGGTCAGGTAATACCAAGGCAAAACTAGTCCAACCACCTTTCCAAGCTTGAACCTTCTCTGTCCCATGTTCTACCCCTGCCAAGTTGTTGCTTGGTCTAGTCTTTAATATCTCCAGGAAAACTCACTACCTTTTAGCATAGCTTTCTCTAGTTCTCTCTTTACCTAAAATATACATAAATAAATACTAGTTAATCTGTAGAACCTTTCCCACAAATGTTTAGTATTATTTTGTTTGAGACTATTGTAGCTTTTGCTATGATTTGAATGTCCCCTTCTAAACTCATGTTGAAATTTCATTGCTGGCTGGGTGTAGTGGCTCACGTCGTAATCCCAGCACTTTGCGAAGCCGAGGTGGGCGAATCATGAGGTCAGGAGTTCAAGACCAGCCTGACCAACATTGGTGAAACCCCATCTCTACTAAAAATACAAAAATTAGCCAGGCATGATGGCATGCGCCTGTAATCCCAGCTACTCAGGAGGCTGAGACAGGATAATCGTTTGAATCTGGGAGGTGGAGGTTGCAGTGAGCCGAGATTGCACCACTGCACTCCAGCCTGGGTGACACAGCAAGACACTGTTAAAAAAAAAAAAGAAAAGAAATTTCATTGCCATTGTGACCACATTGACAGGTGGAGCTTTTTTTTTTTTTTTTTTTTTTTTTTTGAGACAGAGTCTTGCTCTGTCACCCAGGCTGGAGTGCAGTGGTGCTATCTCAGCTCACTGCAAGCTCTGCCTCCCAGGTTCACGCCATTCTCTTGCCTCAGCCTCCCAAGTAGCTGGGATTACAGGCGCCCGCTACCATGTCCGGCTAATTTTTTTGTATTTTTAGTAGAGTTGGGGTTTCACCGTGTTAGCCAGGATGGTCTCGATCTCCTGACCTTATGATCCACCTGCCTCGGCCTCCCAAAGTGCTGGGATTACAGGCGTGAGCCACTGTGCCTGGCCGACAGGTGGAGCCTTTAAGAGGTAATTAGGCCATGAGGGCTCAGCCCTCTGAATGGACTAAGGCTATTATTATGGGAGTGGCTTAGTTTTAGAGGGAGTGGGCTCCCAATACAAGGATAAGTTCGACCCCAATTCCCCACTCTGTTTCATGTGCTTGCTTGCCATGTGATGCCTTGCATCTCTGGCTTTGGCCATGGGATGAGCCTCACCAGATGCTGGTGCCATGCTCTTGGACTTCCCAGCCTCCAGAACCCATGAGCCAAATAAACATCTTTTTAATAAATTACCCCATCTGTGATATTCCATTTAGAGCAACAGAAAATGAAATAAGACAATTTTTATGTGAACTCCTAATTTATCCATCCATTCACTCATCCATTCATCTGTTAATTTGTTTATTTACCATCCATTCAATTATTCATCACATACTCACTACCTGCTGCTGGGCTCGGCATGGGAATAGGGAAAAAACAGTAAACATGAAACTTGCTCTTTTTTCTCCTGAGGCCCAAAATGTTCCTGATGCCTATGTAGAGCTTCAGTGCTTCAAAATAGCTTAGTATCTATGTTAATATTAGCTGTAGTTTTCAGAGACTTCACAAAATTGAATTTTAAAATTGTTTTTATTCTTCTGTTTTTTGTCTTTATTTTTTAACTTTTTTTTTCTGCTCCCACTTCACTGGGATTATTTTATACTCCTTTAACAGTCCCATGTAGATGTTTCTTGGTAGTCAGCCCTCCATCACAGGTGATTCAGGAATCCCAGCCCTTTCCATCTGGTGGCTTCATTCTCTAGGGCCTCAAGTTCTTTACACCTAGCTGGCTGGCAGGGGAAGAGAACATGTGGAGAAACACACCCATTTCTTAACTGCCTTGGCCAGGAGTGAGACACATCATTCCGATTGCAAGTATCAGTCACATGGCTCCACTTGGAGGTAGGGAGGTACTAGGAAATACAGTCTCTTGCTGGGCAGAGACTTCCTGGTTACAGTTCTATCACATGCGAGGACTCGTGGTGTACAATTAGCTGTCTCTGCTGCAATACCCAAAACCCTTGCATGATTTTGCAGCTGTGAGTAAGATTATTTCGACATAGATAAATCACTGCTGGGATTGCTTACTTTTGTGGTCTAATACTTATATAATACTTAAATGTTTAAGTCTTTCAGAGATTATCTTCCTCCACCTAATTTTTTTTGTTTTGTTTACCTTATTTTTCTTTTTTTCTGATACAAGGTCTTGCTCTGTCACCCAGGCTGGAGTGTGCCATGGCATGATCATGGCTTACTGTAGCCTCAACCTCCCAAGTTCAAGCAATCCTCCCACCTCAGCCTCCTGAGTAGCTGGGACTACAAGCCTGTGCCACCATGCCTGACTAATTTTTAAAAATTTTTTTAGAGATGGGCGTTTCCCTGTGTTGCCCAGTTATAACATATATAACATGTATTATATATGTTATATAATACATATATATATAAACTCTTTGGTTCAGGCGATCTTTCCACCTAGGCCTCCCAAATTGCTGGGATTACAAGGCTGAGCTACAGTGCGTGGCTTTTTTTTTAATATAACAAAATTTATTTATTCAGTGTCTGCTAAGTGATTCTCTTTGGAGCAATGCTTAATTACAGTATAAAGTTATGACATGACATTTGTATCCATTGGTCCTATTGATAAACATCAGTTGCAGAGTATGAAGTTTGCAGTTACAAAATCTAAGTTTTTTACTGAGTAAAACTGAAAATGGCTAGCATTTACATAAAAATGGACAATTTTGCAAAATAGAAGTGATAATGGCACACAGTCCTAATTAGAAGGCTTACTTTCCTAAGAGCATGTGAGTGCCAGTGTATTTTCACTAGGTTTTGTCTGTTTTTTGACATCTGCTTTTTTACAGTGCTGATGATTTCTATTAATTTCATGAATGACATCTTTATCACATTTCATCTATGATTTTTTTTTTTAAAGTTTTGTCTTAAGGCTTCAGTGTCTTCATTTGGAAAATAGTGTCATCATCCACAAAGACCTGGTAACAAACAGTGCATAGAAAAGTCATTGAGGACTGGATGCAATGGCTCAGGCCTGTAATCCCAGCACTTTGGGAAGCCGAGGTGGGCAAATCACATGAGGCCAGGACTTCGAGATCATCCTGGTCAACATGGTGAAACCTCGTCTCTATTAAAAATACAAAAATTAGCCGGGCATGGTGGTGCGCGCCTGTAATCCCAGCTACTCGGAAGGCTGAGGCAGGAGAATCGCTTGAACCCGGGAGGTGGAGGTTGCAGTGAGCTGAGATCGTGCCATTGCACTCCAGCCTGAGTGACAGAAGGAGACATTGCCAAAAAAAAAAAAAATCACTGAGGTCCTCAGGGCAAACTTGAAACAGCTGCGAAGATTTTGTATGTACGACAAAGCCCAACCTAAAATTGTTTAAGGAACAAGGGAGTTTCTCATCTCAGAGAACAAGAGGTTTAAAGATGGTGAAGGCATGTGGCACATACACAGGTTGGCTGTTTCAGAGGGACAGTGACCCGGCCATTGTCTCTGGTCCTCCGGCCTCACTGTGTTGGCTGTGTCCTCTCACGGCCACAAGGTGGCAGCAGCAGCCGCGGGCACCGCAGCCTTCCTGGAGGAGCGGTTCTCCGACTCAGGACTACTTCCTATCACAGGCTTAAAAACCAAGACGCCAAAGAGCTTTTTTAAAAAAAAAAAATATATATATATATATATATAATACATATATGTAATGTTAATAAATATTTACCATTTTATAAATAATAAACTGAAAATTTTAAAATATTGATTTATTATTTTAAAAATAATAAATCTATTACATGTTAACATACACCATACACTTTTATGACAAAAATAACTATAAAAAATTTATATAACTATATAAACTTATACAAATAAATTTATATAACTATAAAAAATTTATTAAAAAACTATATAAAAAATTTAGTGAGAAGGTGGCACTGTTTTACATTTTTACATGTCTTTGATGTGGGCTCCAGTGAGGACAGGCGGTTTCTCCTATCTGCTTCTCATGCAATCTGTTGTACATTGCACATCATCACATAGCCTCTGGAAGAGTCCAGCGTACACTCGCAAGAGGTGAGAGTGGAAATGACATCTTACTATTATTATGAAAACGATTTGACCCAAAGACCCCCTGAAAGGGAGAGTCCTTATGCCTCTTTCAAAAGCTAAGAAACGGGCTGGGCTCGGGGGCTCATGCCTGTAATCCCAGCACTCTGGGAGGCCGAGGTGGGTGGATCACTTGAGGTCAGGAGTTCGAGACCAGCCTGGCCAACATGGTGAAACCCCATTTCTAGTCTCTACTAAAAATACAAAATTAGCCGGGCATGGTTGCATGTGCCTGTAATCCCAGCTACTCAGGAGGCTGAGGCAGGAGAATCGCTTGAACTTGGGAGGCAGAGGTTACAGTGAGCTGAGATTGCACCACTGCACTCCAGCCTGGGTGACAGAGCTAGACTCCATCTGAAAAAAAAATACATAAAATTAAAAAAATAAAGGCTAAGAAACGGTTTCTGAAAGCCTTTCCCAGTACAGTACCCCCCCGAGCGTAAGTGACCAGAACTGGATCATTTGCCTGTTTCTAAGGAAAGAGAATAGCATTGGCAGGATTTGCTTATACCAATGGCTCTCAAACTCGGTGTGCATCAGAATCACCTGTGGAGTGTGTTAAACCACGGACTGTTCAGGCCCCCAACAGCAGGGCTCTCATTCAGGAAGTTTGGCATGGAGCCTGAAAATGTCCATTTTTAACAATCCCCATGACTGCTTCTGCTGCTGGGCCAGGGACCACATGGTGGGAACCACTGGCACAGCTCAATCAGGATGTGGGGATGTGGCCAGGCTTCCTGGAGTGGACTGTGATATGGATACACACGGATATCTTAATAAACTAGGGTTCATTAGCAAGCAAGTCGGGAGAATGGCTGCGGGTACAACCAACAGTATTTGCTATCCTTATATTCTCAGAAAATTTATGGTGGACTCCTCCAAAATAAATGCTTGAACAATGGTCCTGTTAGTGACTTTTTACTGGTTATCAAGTATATCTTGGATTCACGGTCAAGGGAAGAAAAGGGTGGGGGAGGGCGAAAGGGAAAAAAAGGAAAGCATGGCATTGGGATAGAAATTTAATTTTAGGGCCTAACACGTGGCTCACACCTGTAATCCCAACACTTTAGGAGATGGAGGCAGGAACATCACTTGAGCCCAGAAGTTTGAGAACAGCCTGGGCCACATATTGAGACCCCTATCTATTAAAAAGAAAGAAAGAAAGAAATTTAACTTTAAAATGCCCCAGTTTGTTTTTTTGTTGTTGCTGTTATTTTGTTTTTCTCTTTATAGCCCTCCTGGCTTGAGAAATTTACATTGGATGAACTTGCTGAGGAAAAACAAAATATAATTGGGAGCCAAGTGTGGCAGCTCATCCCCATAATCCCAGCACTTTGCAAGGGCAAGGTGGGAGGATTGCTTGAGGCCAAGAGTTCAAGACCAGCCTTGGCTACAGACTGAGACCTCATCTGTACAAAAAATTTAAAAATTAGTTGGCCATGGAGGTGTGTGCCTGTAGTCCTAGCTACTCAAGAGGCGGAAGCGGGAGGATTCCTTCAGCCCTGGAATTGGAGGCTACAGTGAGCTAAGAGCATGCCACTGCACTCCAGCCTAGGTGACAGAACGAGACTCTGTTTCTAAAAGAAAGTTTGTTTATTTTTTTCTTTTTTTGAGACAGAGTCTTGCTCCAATGGTGCAAGAGTCTTGCTCCAGGCCAATGGTGCGATCTCGGCTCACTGCCACCTCTGCCTCCTGGGTTCAAGTGATTCTCCTGCCTCAGCCTCCAGAGTAGCTGGGATTACAGGCAGCCACCACCACACCCAGCTAATTTTTGTATTTTTAGTAGAGACAGGGTTTCACCAGATCAGCCAGGCTGGTCTCGAACTCCTGATCTCAGGTGATCCACCCGCCTTGGACTCCCAAAGTGCTGGGATTACAGGCGGGAACCACCACGCCTGGCCCTAAAAAAATGTTTTCAAGATACTTCTTATGGGAGGTTGATATAAATATTCCAAACTACAGCAAAATCATGGGTCAGAAAAGAGCCCTATATATATTTATATGAGTGAATTTAAAGAGTTATAGGGCTTTTGAGTTGGGAAGGGTCGGGGAACAATGCCCCCTGCCCATTTCATAGACTCTGAAATGGAGGCTGGAGAGATGTAGTGGTGTGCCCAGGTGGCGGCACAGATGAGAACCCAGGCCATGTGACCGTCTATTCTTCAGAAGTCTCAATTAGTTCTTCCAAGTGGTGGTGAACACAAACACAAAACCAGATAGAACAGATCCTACACGACAGATAAGACCAAAGCGTTTAAGGGGATCACTATTTGAGAGAAGTCACGTCCAGTGAATGATGCTTCAGCTATAGTAGTCTTCAGGCTCAGACGTGACAACCCTCGGCTGCCAGCTCCACGGCTCTCCCACCCAGCAGCTCTGCAGAAGGCAGCCAGCTTCCTGAGGCTTGGCTCAAAACTGGCTCCAGCACGGACACCTCCCAGCCCTGGGCCTCCATGCTGGCTCCTTCCCACGTGGCCCCACAAGTAAATCACGGATTCCATCTCACTTTGCTCTCTCAGTCACCAAACTTCAAGGCCTCCAGCCCTCCCCTGCCTCAGGCCTTGTACAGGGCCAGCCTGTCACACCCTTCACGCTGAGCCTTGTAGAGGAAGGTGTGGGGGTCATTGATCCCTTTCCTCCAGGAGGAACGCGAGTTTCTTTTATAAAATCACTCTTCCTCTGTCCCAGAGAACATTTTCTTTTTTTTTTCTTTTTTGGGATGGAGTCTCACTCTGTCACCCTGGCTGGAGTACAGTGGTGCGACCTCAGCTCACTGCAACCTCCACCTCCCAGGTTCAAGCAATTCTCGTGCCTCAGCCTCCCGAGTAGCTGGGACTACAGGTGCGTGCCACCACACCCAGCTAATTTTTTTTGTATTTTTAGTAGAGATGGGGGTTTCACCATGTTGGCCAGGCTGGTCTCGAACTCCTGACCTCAGGTAATCCACCCACCTCAGCCTCCCAAAGTGTTGGGATTACAGGCATGAGCCACCGTGTCCGGCCCCAGGGAACACTTCTACACAAGAGGTGGGGAAGCTTTTCGAAAACTACCAGAAAAAAATTGTTCCCAAAAGAGTCATGGCTACCTGCCTTAACAGCTGCTTACCTAAGACCAAGTCAGTGCCTTTTTATTGTTGTTGCTGTTTGTTTGTTTTGAGACGGAGTCTTGCTCTATCCCCAGGCTGGAGTGCAGTAGCACTATCTTAGCTCACTGCAACCTCCACCTCCCGGGTTGAAGTGATTCTCCTGCCTCAGCCTCCTGAGTAGCTGGGATTACAGGCGTGCGTCACCACACCCAGCTAATTTTTAAATTTTTAGTAAAGATGAGGTTTCACTATGTTGGCCAGTCTGGTCTCAAACTCCTGACCTCAGGTGATCCACCAACCTTGGTCTCCCAAAGTGCTGGGATTACAGATGTGAGCCACTGCTTCTGGCCCCAAGTCAACGCCTTTTGAACTGTCCACCATCCTGCTTAAAGAAAGTGTGGGCGAGGTGCAGCAGCTCCCACCTGTAATTCCAATACTCTGGGAGGCCGAGGTGGGTGGATTGCTTGAGCCCAGGAGTTTGAGACCAACCTGGGCAACATAGTGAGACCCCCCCCTTTTTTTTTTTTTTTTTGAGACAGAGTCTTGCTCTGTCACCCAGGCTGGAGTGCAGTGGCGCAATCTCGGCTCACTGCAAGCTCCGCCTCCTAGGTTCACGCCATTCTCCCGTCTCAGCCTCCCGTGTAGCTGGGACCACAGGCACCTGCCACCATGCCCAGCTAATTTTTTTGTATTTTTAGTAGAGACGGGGTTTCACTACTGTTAGCCAGGATGGTGAGACCCCCATCTTTACAAAAAATAAAAAAATTAGCCAGGTGTGGTGGCGTGCACCTGTGGTCCCACTACTCAGGAGGCTGCAGCAGGAGGATCATCTGAGCCTGGAGAGGTTGAGGCTGCAGCGAGCTATAATCACGCCACTGCACTCCAGCCAGGACAATAGAGCAAGACCTTGTCTCAAAAAAAAAAAAAAAAAGAAAATGTGTACCCAACGATGTGCATCTACTGAGAGTCTGCTCAGAATTCAGGGCCCTAAAGGACCACCTCAGCAATGAAAGGATCGGGAGGAAGGAGAGTGGCGCTTCAAGTGTGTACAAAGTGCCGCAGCCCGCTCGCCGCAGCCCGCTCACCTCTTCCCTTCTCCCGAATGGGGGAAGCAGACAAGGACAAAGGCTCTCTTCTCGTAAGCCATCTTCTCCTTTCCAGAGTGAACCAAGCAGGCCTTTTGGTTCTAGATCTTGGTCCAGGTATTACTTTGCTCTGGGAGGCTCTGAGCAGGCTGGGAAGGGGACGAGTTAGCTGATTAGAGCCTTGAGCCTTTAAGGCAGAGGGTGAGTAGGACCCCGGGTTGCATTCTGTGTGTCCAGGCCAGGCCATCAGAGTCAAAAGATAGAAGTGGGTGGGCTAAGGCTACTTTGCAAGGCCACACACCTCCCTGGCGACTGCCCTAGCAGAGGCCCTTCCTTTTCTGATCCAAAGCCCCTTCATAGGTTCCCACACACTTGTTCTCATTTGGACACTGCCTGGTTTAAAGGAGAAGCTCAATAAATAATCAAAAGGGAACAACCGGGCCGGGCGTGATGGCTCACACCTGTAATCCCAGCAGTTTGGGGGTCCGAGGCGGGTGGATCACGAGGTCAAGAGATCCAGACCATCTGGCCAACATGGTGAAACCCTGTCTCTACTAAAAATACAAAAATTGGCTGGGCATGGTGGTACGCACCTGTAGTCCCAGCTACTTGGGAAGCTGAGGCAGGAGAATCGCTAGAACCCGGGAGGCGGAGGTTGCAGTGAGCCGAGATCGCGCCACTGAACTCCAGCCTGGCGACAGAGCAAGACTCCGTCTCAAAAAAAAAAAAACAAAAAACAACAAAAAAAGGAACAACCCTCCCATACAATTGCTCTCAATGGGACAAAGTTCACCAGCAGAGGCTTGTAAGTGTGTTTCTTCCCAGGTTAAACATTCTTATTTTCTTCTTCAGGTGTTTATAAAACTGTATGACATTGTAAGACAGCTTCTGGAGTCCTCACCATCCTGGCCACCCTCAAAGGATGTGCTGCAACTCATCACTGTTTCTTCACGTGTGGCTGTGGTGGCCTCCAGAACTGCAGGACAGTCTGCAGGTGGCGTGGCTGAGCGGAGCACAGCGGGGCTATGGCGTTTCACCTGGTGCCGGACGCTGGGTTTCCAGTGATGAAGCCTCAGCTGGTGCTGGCATTTTTGGCTCTCAGGACACCTCGAAAGGGGAGGGGCTTGCATCTTATTCTTCAAAAGCTCTGACTCCTCTGCTATCTCCTTATGTCCAGGATCCAGTTTCCCTATCCCTGTGCTGAGTGTCTTGGTGGCTGAAGGGCTTGAGACAGCAGAAACTTTGGACTCTGAGTTATGTTGCAGCCAGGAAGGAGGGGAGTTGCCCAGCAGGCTGCTTGGTGACAGGGAGGCAGGGAAGAGGCCTGCAAGAAGAGCTGCTGGAGCTTCATTGTCTGGATGTCTTAGAGGAACATGATGGCCAAGGAGGGGTGCAAAGAAGTGTGGAGAGAAGGGAAGGGAACAGAGGCCAACCCAGGTGCCTGACTGGCTGTGACTATGGATCCCTTGTGCCCCCAGGCCCAGCCTTAGGGTAGGACAGTGGTGATTAACCACCACCAGGAGCACAACCACGTTTTAATAAGTGGTCAAGATACACTGTTACCAGAATGCCTATCAGATTCAGTTGGGCTCTGAGCTCACTGTGTGACCCAAGGCAGATGCAAAGCAAAGTTATTTGAAGAGTAACTTTCAAAGAAAGGTCACGTATCTCAGAACATTTGGGAGCTTGGTCAGGGTAGTAAGAAGCTTTTCCCAAACTTGACTCTAGAGCTACAGGCCCACCAGCTGACAGTCACGATCACGAATGCCACATGAGGGATGCTGTTTCTTACAGCAATTATCATTTTGCAATTATTATGCGGTTTTAATTTCTTCAAGTGTGTTGCCAAAATCTACTGTTTAAAAGTATTTAAACACAACAAAATGGGACTAATTGGACGTGTGGTATTTCAAAGGACAGTGGAAGGGTCCCCATTACCAGATCTCCCTCCTAATGGCTCCCAAATGCCACAGATTTCTAAATAAGCAGCAACATTTTTCATTTCACAATTAGAAAGGATTTTAGAGAAGCATAAAATGCAGGCCTCCCAAAGGGCTGGGAGGCTCATGCCTGTAACCCCAGCCCTTTGGGAAGTCAAGGCAGGAAGACTGGCTTGAGCCTAGGAGCAATACAGGGAGATCTCGTCTCTACAAAAAATTTTAAAAATTAGCCTGGTGTGGTGGTGTGCACTTGTGATCCTAGCTACTCGGGAGGCTGAGCTGGGAGGGTCACTTGAGCCTGGGAGGTTGAGGCTGCAGTGAGCCAAGATTGTACCACTACACTCCAGCCTGAGCAACAGAGCAAGATCCTGTCTCAAAAAAAAATTCATAACAGATGTAATAGATTATTATAAATGAGTTTTAAAAGTTTTAAATCACTTTTGTTCTGAACATGCAGAGGGAGAGTAGATTCCTAAGGGGGCAGGGGTAAGGTAGGGGACAGAAGGCACACACTGAGGGAAACAGGGACAGAAAGAACAGCAAAAATAAGAACGAACAAGGCACAGAGTTTGGCCCACGGTAAGCATTTAATAAAACTTAGCTATTATTATCATTGTTATTTTTCAGAAACAGGGTTTCACTCTGTCGCCCAGGTTGGAGGGCTGTGGCCTGATCACAGCTCACTGCACCTCCAACTCCTGGGCTTAAGTGATCCTCCTACCTCAGCCACCGAGTAGCAGGGGACTACAGGTGCGTGCCACCGCCGTGTCTGGTCCTTAGGTATTATTATTATTATTTTTGAGATGGAGACTCACTCTGTCGCCCAGGGTGGAGTGCAGTGGCACAATCCTGGCTTACTGCAAACTCTGCCCCCCAGGTTCAAGCAATTCTCCTGCTTCAGCCTGCTGAGGAGCTGGGACTACAGGCGGCCGCCACCACGCCAAGCTAATTTTTGTATTTTTATTAGAGACGGGGTTTCACCATGTTCAGGTTGGAGGTATTATTGTTAGTAGTGGTAGTATTTTTTTTTTGAGACGGAGTTTCGCCCTTTTTGCCCAGGCTGGAGTGCAATGGCACAATCTTGGCTCACTGCAACCTCCGCCTCCTGGGTTCAAGCCATTCTTCTACCTCAGCCTCCC